>NC_133325.1:285079951-285407451 GCF_042186555.1 Aquarana catesbeiana
CCTGCTTCTCATCAAAACCCCCAATCCTCCTATTTCTGGGGTACTGAGCCTATTATTGAGTAGCTCTCCTCCCTCAGGAGCCATTAATGCAGAAATCACCGAGCTGCCAATCACCTGCATCAGGAAATGTGTTCTTTTACAGCGAGCGGCAATGTTTGTCCCTTGTCATTTCCAAGTCACTTAGTTTGAATCTGTGAACACAGAAGCCAAACATTTTGTCTTTGAAATGTATAACAGATAAGTGAGTACAACAAAGGCCCCATGGCAGCTTGTGACTCACGCTAAAATGGTCTGCCTATGTTTTGACTAAATTCCTAAAAGCATTACACATACATCACTTTATTAAGCCTATGTGTCATGAACGCTTTTGCCGCTATTTACTTTTTCGAAAACCTTTAAATATTACCTTAAACAAGTGCGAATACCAACATGATTACTCATGCGAAATGTATAGCTAGTAGTAGTTAGTCACATTCAACTGGACTTGTTCTAGAATGTTCAAAATGTTTTGTAGATTAGCCAACCATCTTCTTTAGTTCATACAAAATGTTTTCTTTTATTCTTTAAAATTCTTTAAAACATTTTTTGCCTAGGTAACTAAAGCAACAGACTGAAGATTATTTTATTTATTCTTTTTTTACATAGTACATGAATTGCTGAGCACAAGTAAGTAGGTGGTTTCTGTGTAAAAAAGAAACAATGTTTTACTGCAGAGATTTTTTTTTGTTGTTTTTTTTTTTGTTTTTTTTAGGAAGGATTTCATTTAAAGGTTGGCAAGACTTTTCCTGCACCAAGAGCAATTCTGTGTGACATACTGCCATCTGGTGGCCAATGCGGACACCATTAGAACAAAATTGCCAAACATCTTTCTTTACTTTTTCAACCAAACTAGGATAACTTTATATTTGTTACATGTTCCGATTAACACAAATATTTAAAAATTGCGGGTTAAATTTGTTAGAAGCTTAGGAGGGGGATGTGGAGTAAAGTAAAAAAGGCTACGTTCAACTTTTTAAAAAATCAAAATCAAATGCACATATTTTTGCGGGTAAAAAAAAAGAAAAAGTGTGCATTTATTTTTATTTTTATTTATTTATTTTTTTGGAGCATTGCACCAACAATCAATAATCATATTTACAACGTCAGCTTCCTGCATAGCCTTCCTACAGCTCTATGCTGATACCTCTATATGGGCTATCAGTTTCAGAGCTTGCAGGAAGACTGAATAGATTAATGGCCTGAACACTAGACATGTGCATTTGTTTTCGGGTATTTTCGCTATTGTTTTAACAAACGATAACGAACGTGCAGAATCTGAAAACCGAAAAAGATCCGACATAAACAAATGCTTTATTTTCGTTTTCGTTGTGACAACAGTTCGATATAGATAGGAGATTTGACATGACGCTGACAATAGTGATCTGTGTCCATCGAACCTGTGGTCGAATGTGCCTAACCTTAGCTCTATTAGTCCAAGATTATTCTACATAGAGAGAAAAGATTCGACATAGAGAGAAAAGATTCAACATTATAGAGACAATAGCAAAAAAGGTCGAATGTGCCTAACCTAACTCTATTAGTCCAAGATTATTCGACATAGAGAGAAAAGATTCGACATGAAGATTTGACGAAGCAGTCGCCGCAAGCGGACATTTATGGTCGAATTTTCCACCCATAGGTTATAGAAGAATTCTAATGTTGGTTGACTAGTAATAATAATTAATAAATATAATTATTACTAGCGTCATACAACATTAGAATTCTACTATAGCTTGTAGGCGGAACATTCGTCCGGAAATGTACGATTGCGGCGTCGTACAGTTTAGCTGCTCTGTGGAATCTTCTTAGAACATTCGACAGACACCATAAGCCTTCAATGACAGATTCGACCTTAATTATTTCAGATTTTCGGACGAATGCATTTTTTAATGAAACAAAATAAATAAAAACGAATTTCGGGAGTAACTAAACACATTTATTTTTCGGACGAAAACAAAATTCGGGAACAAAATATTTCAGTGTGCGCATGTCTACTGAACACAAAATCTGAAAATCAGACGAAAAATACTGCTTTCGACTCGGTCATATGATAATCGGATCGTTGCACAGAGATTTCGAGAGCCGATCACGACAGTTCAGCCGATATTATCCGATGGGACAAGCGCAAAAATTTTTCTCTTATGATACCAGATCATACGATTTTAGTTTAATCAGTACAGTTGTCGTCCAAAAATACAATAGAAATACACTACAACACATGAGACATTTCCAATTTTTTATTTTGTCATACGAGAATATTCGTAACTTTAGTAAACTCTCCATTTTTTATATGCAACTAGCATGCAAAAAAAACCCAAAACTGGACAATCTGTCATCTCTTTTTCGGATCATGTGTGAGGGCCGAAAAGTTTAAAAGTAAAAGTTTAGAAAGCACCCTCCCACATTGTATATTATTGAGGTATAGCTCACTCCGTGTGGGGACAAGGACACTGTGAGACTGTTCAGAAATTCTTTGAATCAGCTATGGCACATTCCCATCAAAAATGTCTGAAACGTAAGGAAAAAAAAACAGACATAACATAACATACTGTATATTTTTTTTCTCTTCATATTTGAACAAAAGTGGAAATATGCTTTAACCACTTCAGCCCTGGAAGATTTGGCTGCTCAATGACCAGGTCATTTTTTGCGATACGGCAGTGCGTCACTTTAACTGACAATTGCGCGGTCGTGCGATGATGTACCCAAACAAATAGAGCTTTCTTTTGGTGGTATTTGATCTCCTCTGTGTTTTTTATTTTTTGCGCTATAAACAAAAGAAAAGTGACAATTTTGAAAAAAAAAACACAATATCTTTTACTTTTTGCTATAATAAATAATTTTTTCCTCAGTTTACATATTTTTGGTAAAAAAAAAATCACAATAAGCATATATTGATTGGTTTGTGCAAAAGTTATAGCGTCTACAAAATAGGGGATAGATTGATGGCATTTTCATTTTTTTTTTTTTTTACTAGTATTGGCGGCGATCTGCAATTTTTATCAGGACTGCAACATTATTGTGGACACATCGGACACTTTTGACACATTTTTTAAACCATTGACAATTATACAGCGATCAGTGCTATAAAAAATGCACTGATTACTGTGTAAATGTCACTGGAAGTTAAGGGGTTAACACTAGGATGCGATCAAGGGGCTAACTGTGTTTCCTATGTGTGTTTCTAAATGTGGGGGGGTGGGACTGTCTAGTAGGAGAGAGAGATTGGTGTTCATACTTAGTATGAACACACGATCTGTCCCCCCTCCCCTGAGAGAACTGGGATCTGTGTGTTTACACACACAAATCCCGGTTCTCGCTCTGTCACAAGCGATCGCAGGAGCCCGGCACACATCATGCCCACCAGGTACTCGCATAAGGGTCGGGTACACGCTTCACGCGCGCCCCTAGTGGCCAAAAGGCAAAGTGACGTAAGATAACGTAATTTCGCCCAACTGTGCCATTCTGCTGCAGTAAAATTGCGGCGGCTGGTCTTCAAGCAGTTAAAGTGGATGTAAAATCTAAAGTTTTTTTTTTTTTTTTAACCTTATTGCATTTACAACATTAAGGTAACAAAATTTCCGGAACCTGTCCCATCCACTCCCTGTCCCTAAACACTTATGCCCCGTACACGCGATCAGAAATTAGGCCAGCAAAAGACTAATGAGAGCATTTGGTCGGAAAATGCGACCATGTGTATGCTCCATCGGACTTTTGCTGGCGGAATTCCAGCCGGCAAAAGATTGAGAACATGTTCTCAATTTTTCGGTCGAAAAAAGTTCCGATCGGAAATTCTGATCGTCTGTACCCATTCTAATGTGCAAAATTCCTACGCATGACAATGGTTGTCATTGAAAAACATGGGTTGCGACTTGTCATGTGACCTCAGTGTCCAAAGTCGCATGACAAGTTGGACAAATGTGAATGAATCTTTACCTGGTTCCTGTCACTACTCCAGCGCTGTCTTTGCTGCAGCACCGCTGGTCTCAAAGGAGACAATGAGCATGGGGGAGCTATAGGCTCCTTTTGCTGCCAGTCAAACTCCTGTGAAGAGGGAACAGAGGTGTGGCTTACTGGCGCTGTGTGTGTGTCTATGGACACACACAGACCAGCTCAGGAGCAAGCATGCATGAGTGCCTTCTCAACACCCAGCTTGATGAGTGAGCACCCGGAAGAACGAGAAGCTGATAGCACCTGCAAGGGACTGCCAAAAGAGGATGTAAATGACCTTTCTGTGCAATGTAATTGCACAGAGTAGGTATGACCCCTTATAAAGGTTTGACCAGTGCTAGGGACAGCCAATCACATCCCAGGGGTAAAGTAGAATCTAAGAAAAACCCCAACCCTATATTCCATGTCAGAACCTGTAGGAACAGTCTGGCAGACACTGGACCATACCTTAGACGGATACACAATCCTGGCAGGTCTAGAATATCAAAAACAGAATTCCTGTCTCAACAATTGTAACATTTACTGGATAACATTCACATAGCAGGTATGACCTCTTTTTTTATTTTAAACAAAAGCAAAAAAAAAACAAAACTATACTTCAGTATCACTTTAAGCTTATAATCTAGTGCATTCAGTGAATGATAGATAACCATAAATACACATGCAGTTGCACAAATGCATTTTTAACAAGGATAAATACATACGGAAGTTATGTTTCTATACGATAGCAGGGTCATTGTGTGCTTGGGAACAGAATGCTTTTGTTATATTCAGAACTTTCTGAGATGAGAAAGAAGGACACCTTTTAGCGTAAAGTATGTAGGCAAAGGACACATTCCTACGATGCACCAATTATGTGGAGCACAAAGAATTAATGCGGAAAAAAAAAATATTGGTTTAACCCTAAAATGTATTTTTCAGCACTGCTTTTTCTTTACTGGTTTCTTAAACTAAAGGAATTTAATCATTTGTGGTTGGATGTACTATTTACTGCAGTATACCACTTCTTAGCTAAATAGTATATTTCTTTATAAGGGTATGTACATCAGACCAAATGAATGAAAAATTAGAAGGAAAGAGGGACAGAGGGATTTGGTTCCAAAAGAGGGACAGTCACCCAAAATCAGAAATTCTAGTCATAAGGGATCAGTACTTAGGGTGAAATGAGAGCAAGCTATAATTATTATAGATTTTAATGATAATCATACTTCTATATATCCTGCATGGAAATCCAGAACATAACTGTTCTGTCTGGCAGTTGTGCCTGAGCCACAAGATTGGCTGGACGGAATCAAAAATATTTCAGTAATATATATATATATATATATATATATATATATATATATATATATATATATATATATATATATATATATTTCAATTTTGTATTTTAATTTAGCTGCCTTTCTAAAATTCATCTTTACCATTTTCCAGTATAAATAGACATATGACAGCTGATGTATGATTGGTTACAGTTTAAGTACAGCCCTACAGTTTTACCTATATTTTTAAATGGTTAGTGAACCCAAAAGTAAAATTTCAGTTATAAGTGGAGTCTGTCTGGCCAGATTACCATACCTCTTGTGTAGTATAAACTGTGTGATCTCAATTATACATGGACATACAGTATGGGTTGCATATTAACCACCTCAATACAGGGCACCTACACCCCCTTCCTGCCCAGGCCATTTTTCAGCTTTCAGCGCTGTGACACTTCGAATGACAATTGCGCGGTCATGCTACACTGTAACCATGTGGTTTTTTTTTATTATTTTCTTCACACAAATAGAGTTTTCTTTTGGTGGTATTTAATCACTTCTGGGTTTAAAAAAAAAAAAAGACCGAAAATTTTGAAAAAAAAAAAAACGTTTTTCTTAGTTTCTGTCAGTAAATTTTGTAAATATGTAATTTTTCTCCTTCACTGATGGGTGCTGATGAGGCGGCACTGATAGGCTGCACTGATGGGCACTGATGAGATGGCACTTATGGGCACTGATGAGGTGGCACTTATGGGCACTGATGAGGTGGCACTGATGAGGAGGCACTAATATGCCGCACTTATGGGCACTAACAGGTGGCACTGATATGTGGCACTGATGAGCACTGATAGGCGGCACTGATGGGTGGCACTGGTGGGCACTGATAGGTGGCACTGGTGGGCACAGATAGGCAGCACGGATAGGCGGCACTCATGGGCACTGATGGGCAGCACTGATTGGAACTGATGGACATTGTTGGGTGGCATTGATGGGCAGCAGTGATGGGCATTGATGGGCAGCAGTGATGAGCATTGATGGGCAGCACTCATAGCCAGCACTGACTGGCATCACTTGTGGGCACTGATTGCTGGCACTTGTGGGCACTGATTTCTGGCACTTGGGGGTACCAATTTCTGGCACTTGTGGGGAAAGGTGGGCACTGATTGCTGGCAGTGGTGGGCACACATTCCTGGCACTGGTGGGCACCTATTTGTAATCAGGGCACTGATGATCAGTGCCTTGATTACATCCCTAGATGTCCTCTGTGAGGAGATGCTGCTGATCGGCTCTCCTCTCCTCACACTCTGTCAGTGTGAGGCGAGAAGCGCCGATTACCGGCATCTCCGTGTTTACATGTGACCAGCTGTGATTGGACACAGCCGATCACATGGTTTACAGAGATCGGGGTCGCGCCGTGTCCTAGCAACACGGCGCAGCCATGATCGCCGCAATGCGCGAGAGTGGTCATTCTGGGAAGCTGTCATATGGCGTCCACCCAGAACAAGAATCGGACTGCCCAGCCGTCATTTGACAGTGGGCGGGCGGCAAGTGGTTGAAAGACCCTTTTTAGTACAGTTTCTATTTGCTCCTTTTCAGCAGGGACGTTCCTTTTTTTCATTAACGCTTACTACCAAAAAAACAACAAAACAAAAAACAAAATCATTACCTGTCATTTTTGTAAGAATCCTGTACACACTAGTTAATCCATTCTTCTTTATTCTATGATCTGATCACTTACTCTTATCAACAAAATGCCTGATTTTAAAATATTAAAGTATATGTACATTAAAAAGTAAAAATCAACTAAATAGTAGGGCACAGACCTTTACAAATGCGCAGTGTAAACTTTTGCTTGTTTTGCATTTTAATACAATAAATAACACCTGGTGATTTTGCCAGTTTTGCCTGTGCACATTGAGCTGTGATCATTTTCGAAGGTGACAACTCTCACACATCTGCCCCCAATGTGGCACAGCACTGTCACCCTTTTCAGCTCTCAGCTCTGCTGTGAAAGACTGAAGCTACACAAGCAAAATACACAATACCCGCATGTATAGTAGCTTTCAATAAACTAATACTGGATGATGTCAGTAATACTATGTGATACCAGTAATATGTGTGATTTTTCAAACATCAGTTGTATCCA
This sequence comes from Aquarana catesbeiana, assembly GCF_042186555.1. Taxonomy (NCBI): domain Eukaryota; kingdom Metazoa; phylum Chordata; class Amphibia; order Anura; family Ranidae; genus Aquarana; species Aquarana catesbeiana. Next base: position 285,087,347 of record NC_133325.1, read on the forward strand.
TAGCAAATATTCAAGCAAACCAAACATTTGTGAATGGCTAATTCTCCTACTTCAGCTCAGCTAACCAAAACCTCCTCATCATTCCCAAATACCGCTACAAAGCAAAGGGAGAACGAAGATTCGCAGTGCAAGGACCTCGGCTATGGAACGCTCTTCCGACCTACATCCGCATGGAAGAAAACCATCAGGCCTTCAGGAAAAAACTAAAGACCTTCCTTTTCTAAGAAGCTGACAACAGAGAACGCATCTAGCGCCTTGAGGCAATTCAGTTCGCATTTGCAGCGCTTTACAAATCATTCATTCATTCATTCATTCATTCATACTTCACTTATTGACTAAAGACATGTCTGAAATTTGTTACTATCCTTCATACTGTAGATGCCAATATTCCTGATGTCCCCAATATGATGGTTATTAACCTCCCTGGTGGTATGATCATTTCAGATTTTTGATGCTGAAAGCGGTACAATTATTTTGCATGGAAATTTGGCGTTTTATATTGTAGGCCTGTAATTCTTAGGAATAACTTACTTAAATCTGTCCAAACAAGAGTCTAGTAGACATCCCAGGTATGATAAAGTTTGAAAAACGAAATAAAAAATTATACTATAATAAATAACTATAAATAATTATAACAAATAATAATATAATAATAATAATAATAAAAATTATTCAATAATGTAATCAAATCAAAAACACTGAAATTTGCTCAATTTGCTGATTTCCCCACAAATCACTATCCCTCAATTCTGCAAGTGATTCTAATTTATTATCGCTGTTTTTTAGCTTGTCTAAAAGCACTTTTGACGTAAATGGACATTTTTTGTTTGCTATGGACAATCTCCAGTTTCCAGGCAGAAAGAACTATATATATAATATAAAACTGCATGCAGGACACTGGACAAACCACTAGGGACAAAGGGGATGTGTAATTATTTGATACAGTACTGTAATCTGTAAGATTACAGTATACTGTATCTATACTGTGTTTTTTACTTTTTGAATTTGGTGCCGAACTCCATCCCTGTGCGTTGCAACGCTCGCAGGGAACAAAGCTCGGCACTGTGAATTGAGCGAGACACGGCGGCTCGCAGATCACAGTGGGGAGACATCACAGGGTCCAGGGGACAAGGTAAGTAACCTCTACATGGATCCTGCAATGCGATCCCGAGTCTGGCTCGGGGTTACCGCTTTTGGTATTGAAAATCCACCCTGAGCCAGACTCGGGAATACCACAAGGGGGGTTAATAGGGATGGGCTTTATGTTCGGGTCGAACATGAGTTCGACTCGAACATTGGCTGTTCACCCGTTTGCCAAACAGCGAACAATTTGGGGTGTTCGCGGCAAATTTGAAAGCCGCGGGACACCCTTTAAAAGTCAAAAGTGCAAATTTTAAAGGCTTATTTGCATGGTATTGTCATAAAAAGTGTTTGGGGACCTGGGTCCTGCCCCAGGGGACATGTATCAATGCAAAAAAAAATTTCGGGAGCAGTGATTTTAATAATGCTTAAAGTGAAACAATAAAAGTGTAATATTCCTTTAAATTTCTTACCTGGGGTGTGTCTATAGTATGCCTGTAAAGGGGTGCATGTTTCCCGTGTTTAGAACAGTCTGAGAGCAAAATTACATTTCTAAAGGAAAAAAAGTCATGTAAAACTACTATCGCTAGCGCCGGCTATAATGAATTATAATTATAAATAAATATAAATATAATGAAAAGTTCATTGATAAAAACGGCATGGAATTTCCCCACAGGGGAACCCCGAGCCAAAATTTTAAAAAAAATGCGTGGGGGTTCCCCTAAATTCCATACCAGGCCCTTCAGGTCTGGTATAGATATTAAGGGGAACCTCGAACCAAAATGTAAAAAAAGATGGTGTGGGGTCCCCCCAAAAATCCATACCAGACCCTTATCTGAGCACGCAACCTGGTAGGCTGCAGGATAAGAGGGGGGACGAGAGAGCGCCCCCCCTCCTGAACTGTACCAAGCCACATGCCCTCAACATTGGGAGGGTGCTTTGGGGTAGCCCCCCAAAGCACCTTGTCCCCATATTGATGGGGATAAGGGCCTCATCCCCACAACCATTGCCTGGTGGTTGTGGGGGTCTGCGGGTGGGGAGCTTATCGGAAACTGGAAGCCCCCTTTAACAAGGGGACTCCCAGATCCCGGCCCCCCTGTGGGAATTGGTAATGGGGTACAAATGTACCCCTACCATTTCACAAAAAAAGTGTCAAAAAGGTTAAAAAACACAAGAGATGGTTTTTGACAAGTCCTTTATTAATTTCTTCTTCTTTCCGCATCTTCTTCCATCTTCTTTCTTCTGGTCTTCCTTCGGTGTTCTTCTTCTTCCTCCATCTTCTTCTTCTCCATCTTCTTCTTCCTCTGCTCTTCTCATCCCGCATCTTCCTCCGGCTTCTTCCCCGCTCCGTCCACACGATCCTCCTAAGTGGGAGTCTTCCGCCATGTGACGCTTTGGTTCTTCTGACACTTCTTATATAATGGAGTGCGGGACCACTTGGTGACCCCGTCCTCCTCTGAAGCACGGGGACTTCACGGGGACTTCCCTATGGCTTTCCCCGTGTTGTCAGAAGGGGGCTTGGTCACCCGGTTATGTAAACGGGTGACCCCGCCCCCCTCTGATAACACTGGGAAAGCCATAGGGAAGTCCCCGTGAAGTGCGGACGGAGCGGAGAAGAAGCCAGAGGAAGATGCGGGACGAGAAGAGCGGAGGAAGAAGAAGATGGAGAAGAAGATGGAGAAGAAGAAGATGGAGGAAGAAGACGTACACCGAAGGAAGACCAGAAAAAAGAAGATGGAAGAAGAAGCGAAAAGAAGAAGAAATTAACAAATAAACCATCTCTTGTGTTTTTTTAACCTTTTTGACTTTTTTTGTGAAATGGTAGGGGTACATTTGTACCCCATTACCAATTCACATGGGGGGGTGGGATCTGGGCTTCCATATTCCGATAAGCCCCCCCACCCGCAGATCCCCACAACCACCGGGCAAGGGTTGTGGGGATGAGGCCCTTCTCCCCATCAACATGGGGACAAGGTGCTTTGGAGGGGCTACCCCAAAGCACCCTCCCAATGTTGAGGGCATGTGGCCTGGTATGGTTCAGGAGGGGGGGTCGCTCTCTCATCCCCCCTTTTCCTGCAGCCTGCCAGGTTGCGTGCTCGGATAAGGGTCTGGTATGGATTTTTGGGGGGACCCCACGCCATTTTTTTTTAAATTTTTGCACAGGGTTCCCGTTAAAAACCCTTAAAATCCATGACCTGAAGGGTCTGGTATGGATTTTAAAGGGGGACCCCCACACCATTTTCTTTTAAATTTTGGAGCAGGGTTCCCCTTAATATCTATACCAGACCTGAAGGGCCTGGTATGGAATTTAGGGGGACCCCCACGCATTTTTTTTTTAATTTTAGTTCGGGGTTCACCTGTGGGAAAAATCCATGTCGTTTTTATCAATGAACTTTTATGTGTATTGCCGGACCGACAATTCATTATAGCGGGCGCTAGCGATAGTAGTTTTACATGACTTTTTTTCCTTTAGAAATGTCATTTTGCTCTCAGACTGTTCTAAACACGGGAAACATCTGGTTATTTTTACAGGTATTGATATGCACTGACAATTTTTACTCAGCATTTTACATACTGTACATTCATAGCAGTCCTTACCCTCAAGGAACTTACAATATAAGGTGCCTAACTCACATTCATAGTTACATATAATTAGTAAGGTTGAGGTTGAATAAAGACACCAGTCCATCCAGTCCAACCTGTGGTGTGTGTGTATGTGTTTATGTCAATAGTAAATTGCATATCCCTGTATGTTATGATGGTTAAGATGCCCATATCAGAGTTTTTTTTAAACTATCGACGCTCCCTACTGATATCACTGCTTGTGGAAGACAATTAGACATCCTTACCGCCCTGACAGTAAAGATCCCTTTACACAGTTTACGGTTAAACTGCTTCTTTTCCAATTTCAATGAATGGCCGTGTGTCTTTATAAACTCCCTCCCACTGAAACGTTTTTTTCCCTATGCTAAGGTTATAATATCGCTATCATATCTCCTCTCAAGTGTCTCTTCTCCAGAGAGAATAAGTTTATTGCTTTTTGTCTTCCCCCATAACTGAGGTCTTCCAGTCCCTTTATTAGCATTGTTGCCCTTCTTTGAACTCTTTCTAGTTCCAGCACATCCTTCCTGAGGACTGGTGCCCAGAACTCAAGATGCAGCCGGACCATACATACATACATACTAGGGCCAATTTAGACAGGAGCCAACTAACCTACCAGCATGTCTTTGAAGAATGGGAGGAAACCCATGCACGCACAGGGAGTACATGCAAACTCAATGCAGATAGTGTCTTTACTAAATTTTGAGCCAGGGTCCCTAGTGCTGCAAGGCAGAAGGTCTATTCATTTACATGACACTAAATGGTATTCTTATTCACCAAAAATAATCCATGCACATCTACTACTTAATGGCCTTGTAATCAAATAATTTCTTTCTGTTTTTCTGCCTTGTAACATCCTCCGTGAGCTTCCAGATGTTACCTTTTCCCCCTTACCTCTATTTGTTTGGACAAAGCAGTGCATGATAGTTGAGGTCATGTACACTGCTCTATGCACAGCACAAACCCCATAGTCTATTACTGGAGTGAGCAAGAGAGGGTGGCTATGTCCCTATGTACAGTGGGACCATGGAGTCTTTCCTTTTCCCTATCAGTAGAGAAAGCAGTTCATGTCTTTTGGTAAACTAGCTAACACTTACCATTATTGGATGTCAGCCCTGGAGCTTAGCATGTCTGAGAGCTGAAAGAAGCAAACATAGGTAATGGCAAAAAGGTGATGCCAGTTTGCTTATTTTCCAAAGCCGCTGAATTTTATAGAGCTTTACAAAGAATGGAATTATGTCAGTTTAGTACATAACTAAGAAAAAGGTAATTTATTATTTTATTTTGCTGTATGTATTTGTAGAGTCTATAAGTGTCATACACTATTTGCAGCTGCATAATGTGAAATCACAATGATCCCAAATGATGGAAACCTGATTACTTATACCAAGAACAAACATGAGCTTGCATTCATTATGCGCTATCCAGTGAAGGATAAACTGCTCTTAGAGATGTTTGTGGTTTTCAGCCTCTTAATGTATTTAAAGTCTGCAAAAAAATACAATATCCTAAAGAATGACTTTTAGCTTTGTGTGGGATTATACAGTATTTTTTGTAAAGCTGCTCTGATTTTAAAGTGGTTGCAAACCCTTATATATACCCAGTGAAATGACTAGCCTCAGATGATACACAGAGATTAAACAAATCCTTCCATGTAAGTTGTACCCATTTATCTGCAGCCAGCTGTCCTGTACAGCCTTCTACAACACGCCGATAAAATAATTTTTCTTAACAGTCGAAAGCAGGGGGCAGGGATCTGACATCACACACACTGCAGAACTAGAGCACAGAGATGAGTGTAATCTGAGTGCCGAATGGAGGAAACTGGCCCGCCAAAATCTTCACAGGCTTAGAGAAACAAAGAGCTGAGGGTATGAGTCATCTGCTGTATGCTGGAGTGATGGGGCATCTCCAAGGAGGCTGAGGTGTCGGCTCAATCTCTTATGAGCAAAACACTTTGGCTTAATGTTAGTACACACTATAGTGAGATGTGCTTTTACATTTTTCATGCCTGAGGTTTACAACTATTTTAAAGAATGCTGTACTGAGCACTGTATGGAGTGTATGGATTATGGAGCATGCTGCAAGCTGCTTGCTGTGGGGGCACTTATGTGTGCTCGCTGCTGAGCCGGCTCTCTGCATCCATAAGACACAGAGAGCATGGCTCACCCCACCCCCTGCTCCCGCCTCACTGTCTGTGATTGAGAGGAGCGGGATCCAATGGCTCCTGCATCTCAGCCAATCAGGAGGGAGAATTGTGCAAGGATACAAATAGTAAGTATAATTGCAAAATAAAATAAAGTGCTAGGTGGAAACAGCAATAAGGGAATATAAATACAATTCATAAATTGAAATCACTAAAAAGTCCATATATGTGAAATTGCATTGTGAATAAATAACCCATGAGGGAAAAAACAAAAAACAGTCCAAGCAGGTGAAATGAAATCACAAGTGTTTAGGTAGAAATCAATGTTGAAATTGAAGATATATTTGACCTCTGAAGGATGGGCCAGTAAGAAATCATCATAGATCGTGAATCCACCACCGATTAAAAAAAATGGATATTCATAATCGGACTCAGTGGACCCAATGCCAGCGGTACAGAGTCAAACAGGCATGGAACTGGGAACATGGTCACTCTCAGGAAACAATATGTGAGGTCAGCTTCCGTTCAACCTTGTCACCGGACCCAATCATGGACTCCACCATTCATAAAAGAAAAAGGCTGCCACATAGTATAAAACCATCAACTATGGGTTTAATTGAAAAATGTAGAACACTTACATCAATGATGATATAAGGTGAGATAAGATATGTGATCACAAATACATCCAAGAAGCGCAATAACATGGAGCTCGTTCAGTCTACTCGACCAGTTTAGTTCAACAGAACATCATCTGGGGCATGGAGCAGCATCCAAATGATCTAATGATAAGCGATGCACCTAATATTTCCATTATTTACTCAATTTGTCTGATTGTAGTGTTTGCAGCTTTTCCTAATTTGTTGAGTATCGCAGTGTACATTTTGAAATTTTAATCAGGAGGGAGAGACTCGGGAAAGCCTCAGATGAAAAATAAACCTAATGCTGCCACTGCAACTAAGGACTAGTAAGTTATATTACTTTTTTGTTTTTGGGCTTAGATACATGTTAAATTTAACTGCTACCGAACATCGATCCATATAGTAAAATAAAGGCTCCCCTTTCCTACCTACCACACTTTACTGGGTCCAGTATTTTTTTTTTATTTCAGTTAGCGCCTATAGTACCACCCACTACTGTAGATAGCTATTGATATTATGCAATGATACTGTATGAGCATTTTTTTTCATTTCAAAGTTTGGCTAGGTCCACCTAGCAAATTGTAAAAACAGCAAGATAGTGATCCAGCAGTTATTTAAGAGGTGGTTATGAAAGGAAAGCATGCCTTTATCTTAAAATGCCATGCGCTTTCCCAGGTTTTAGTTGATTCCAGAGACTCGGTTTTAAACTTAGCCCTTTTATAAACATTTCATTCTAACTGTAAAACCATCTCTTCGTGCAGGATTGTGCAAAGGTATCAAATATACAGGTGTGGTTATGATGACAGAATATATGCCTACCTGTCATATGTCTGCAAATCTAATCTTCGCTTTCAGTGGTTTACCAGGCCTGTAATTCTATAGTGTTCTCACTATGATGTGAGTCAATCACGAGCATGTAAACCAGATCAATGGTTTTTACTGGGATACTAAGTAAGTGGCGCATACCAAATAAAAATGTGAAAATATAAATCTTTTCCACATGATAGATTCTTGTCTTTGCTGTATCCTTCTGCTCGACTTTGAAGGTGATCTGGTATAGCCTTTCCTTGGAAATCAAAGCTCGGTATTACTGAGATACAGTTGGAACTGCCGATATCTGCATATAAAATATGACTTTCCTCTGAACATAATACATTTTATTTGCAGCTGTCTTCAAATGTAAAAAAATCCGTATTACAAACCATCCATTGAATCATAATATAACTTGCCTTTTCAGCTCTTTATTGCCGATCTCTATCATAAAAAAGACAAATATGCATTTTTTAGCATAGTGATTGTCAACATCTGTCATTTACTTCACAATTCAATTTATTGCCTCAAAAACTGTATTTAAATCTGAAAGTAAATCAGTCAGTGTTATGGTATGAAACATTCCCCCGACTGGGAAACAATAAAAACAATGAAAAAATCAAAGTATTTTATGTCAGTAATGATTTCTAACTGGTACTGAGATAATGCCCTAACTCAGTAAACTGCACTTGCATTGAAGGATTTGATAGGATTTAATAGTTTTGTTATAAACATACTGTTCCAATTCTAAAATAGAACAGTCTGCAGACTGTTTCTGAACACTCCATTCGCTCTGGAGATTGTTTATAGTTTAACTCTTTCAAAGAAATATAATTACCTGGGTAGTTTTCAGAAATACGAGACTTTTCATACCATAGTTTGTACTATAGTTTGTGTTTAGGCAATGTTACCTAAAGGTACCTACAGACATGGTGGAGAATGGGGAAACTTTGGCCTTCTCATGGTAGGGGCAGTTTCACGGGGCTAAAGAAAGTGCACTTACCTTGCTAAAACACTAAATAAAATAAAACATCATCATGATTGTTTTTGCACCTTATTGATATTTTTGTTAATTTATCTTTATTATTTGGCATTTAAAGGGGTTGTAAAGGTTTGTGTTTTTTCACCTTAATGCATCCTATTCATTAAGGTGAAAAAACACCTGTCAGTGACCAGCCCCCCAGCCCCCCCATTTTACTTACCTGAATCCTCGAACTTGTCCCATGGGGACGCGCTCTCTCTCTGCCCGGGGTTATCGGCTCTTGATTGCATAGATTGATAGCAGTGCAGCCATTGGCTCCCGCTGCTGTCAATCAAATCCAATGAACTGGGTTCCGGGGGCGGGGCCGAGTCCTGCATTCGGGCTCTATGGACGCCGATTGCAGGACTTGGGAGCACGCCTGCAATGTAAGCCCCCAGGAGAGAGCTTCTCCCAGGGGGTTATCTGATGTGGGGAGGAGCGGCGAGAGCTGCCGAGGGACTCCAGTAGAGGATGTTCGGGTCCACCCTGTGCAAAACTTGCTGCACAGTGGAGGTAAGTATGATATGTTTGTTATTTTTTTTTTTTTAACCTGAACCTTTAGTGTTATTTTAATGTGCAGCAGCGCTATCACACTTTATCTAATGCATTTATGGTGAGTTTTTGCTCATTGCTGTAAACCTTTAGATATTTTTGTACTTTAAAGCACTATGTATTTTTAACTAGCCACAGTTGTTTACTTCTCATAAAAACTCATGAGAAACAATAGAACATAAAAACAAATGAAGCTCCTTGTATATGAGTTAACAATATCAAACTGTTTTAGGATCATAGTAGTTTAATAAAGTGTAGTGCATGCTACCACACACAAGTGAATGGTCCAATAAAAATGAATGGAAAATAACTAACTGCCATTTTGACTGTGATTTGTGTGCCTTTAGAAATGCATCAAAATTGTGGGCAAAGTGCACAGGTGTGAAATACCCATGGCAGGCCAAGCATCTTGGGTACAAATTACTAAAGTGAAGCTCATGCTGCCAGTCAGGATGAGCAGTGTTTACTTTCTCAGCACAATGATGATGGTGGCTCATGCATTCCTGTTCTTGAATGTTAGCATGCCTGAACAAGGTCATACTGAACAACCTCTGCAATGCAACCTACCATAGAACTTCCAGACATAATTGATCCTTAATTATTTCCAACACAAGGCATGTAAAGAAAAGTGTTAAATTTGAATCTATTGAAAAACTTGTGGAATATCAAATGTCAATGATAAAAATGATGACTTGTGAATAAATTCTGAATAATACCTTCCCTTTACTTTATTTTAATAAATATATTGTTTAACTAACCAGAAGTATTTTCAGCATTTAAATTTTGTATTTAAAACTATTTGTAATCTATTTAGTTGACTTCGGTGTCAATTGCACATGCCATTCATTTCAGAAATAGAAAGACCTGGTACAAACAGGACTGGATGGAATGCAGGAGTAGCTGCTAGCTCCTTCAAACATATAGCCATGATATGATAGCCGTGTGCATAGATAAAGCAGCATGTGACATCATAAATATAATTTAGTGTACAATTTAGTATATATATATATATATTTAGTATATATATATATATATATATATATATATATATATATATATATATATATATATATATATATATATTTATAGATATACACACATATATATTCTTAAAAGAGTAGCTCCACTTTCGACAGAAAATATATCAAATAAAATTTCCTTTTTTTGCTGTAATTCTCTGTAAAATTCAAACCAATTTGGGGCAGCAAAGTGGCTAAGTGGTTAACAGTTCCACCTAGCAGCACTAGGGTCATCGTTTCAAATTCCAACCATGGCACTACCTGCCTGGAGTTTGCATGCTCTCCTGTTCTCCCTGTGTCTGCCTGGGTTTCCTCCCATACTCCAAAGACATGCTGGTAGGTAAATTGGCTCCTGTCTAAATTGGCCCTAGTATGTATAAATGTGACTTTGGGGACCTTAGATTGTAAACTCCTTGAGGATACAATATATATGTAAGGTGCTGCATAAATTGACAGCGACATAAAATGACATTGACATCATGTATTGACAGTGCAATTTAAGTACCTGTAATAACAATTTGGACTCATTCTGTACACAATTGGTGTAGGGTACGCCTTCAGAAATATAATTCCCTGCTTGTGTGATTGGCTAAGTGATTTTCCCAGAAGTCTACACCAAGATACAAGTCTGATTTTAGGCATCCCCTACAACACGAATGTAATTTTTGGTGAGATGTTCCTATAAGGTTAATTACTTCTAAATGATGCAGACCCTGCCATTATCTTCATTAGAGCACTGCAAGTGCACCAGCTGATTAACAGTGAAAAAAAATCACTCCCATTCAGAATCGGTATACAAAAGGCATAGAAGAACAAACAGCTTTTTCTTCAAAGCAGAAACAGGTTAGAATCTGCAATAAAGTTTGTTAAAATCCCTGCATTGCTCATTGATCACCCAGAGGGGACTTTCTTTTGTTCCCAGCAAAAGTGGAAATACTCTTTAGGTGGCATTAGAGTGGGAAGAATCAGAGTGATTAGTTTATCGATCATGTGACCAAAGACCTTATAACTTGGTCACTTAACCAGCACTGGTGGAAAATTGCAACACCATTTTCTCCAGAAAAAGTTTCAATTTCAGGCTTTCTATAAAAGTACAGGTTCTAACTTTAGTGCTATAGTGCAAGTTATAACTATGCTATGTATACATAACATTTGCATATAGGTTTGTCCATGCTCTTTCTCTCTCTTTTTTATTATTTTTTTATAATATTTTTTGCTATGTACGTTCAGTATTAGGCAAACAATTATGTTACTCTTTTTGCCCCCTTCAGAGGCTCCAATGCGAGCTAGGTGCTCCCCCTAATACATCGCCTTGGCGCTCTTGTCCAGCTTTGCCCTCTATCTTTTTCTTTGACAAAATGGCGGCTATTGTACATCAATCCTGCGCGCCAATGGGTGCACGGGAAGTGACGTCATGATTGCACTTCCGCCCTGTGGACCGCAACCAGGAAGTGATGCGTTCCACTCGGCGTTACGGTGCATCGGGACATGGGATCGGATAGAAGCTGTCAGCTATGGACGCCGGAACAGCTATGGTCTTATGAGAGGATGGGAGCTGTGACTTACCTTCTGTACTACTCGGTAAGTCTTTTGGTGTTTGATTTTTGTCTTTTGATTTTTAATCTTTATTATTTAGTGGTTCCCAATTGGTGTTTGGTATGCCTTTGGTATGCCCAGGATAGTTGGATGTGCGGTGTCTGCTGGCAGATCTCGGTCAGCTCGCCGCTCGATACATGCACTCCTAATGTGCGAGCGCTTGTAGAGCAAAATCAAACCAAATAAAATATAATAAAATATAAATCTAATAAATTATCATTTTATAACGATGTGGCCAAGGTCCATCCCCTTTGTAGGACCCCCCACCAATTAGGGGAGGGGTTTCAGTACTAATCTGAGGAGTGTTTCTCAGATGGACACATGTATAAAGAGTAGCAAGAGATTAGCACCAATAAGGCTCTGATGAAGAAGGGACACCTTTGAAACGCGTTAGCTAGCAGCGGTTCGTACGTCCTCTTCCTAGGACCTGAAAACCGCTACCAGTGGACCAATCGCTTTGTGACTGTATATAGTGCGATTTTTTTCTTCCTACCTTTGTGAGTAGATTTTAATCTTGGTTTTAATTAATAAATTTACCTAGGATAATGCACTAGGCTGGTGCACTCTCTTTTTTTCTTATCATTATCTATTACTCTTTATCTATCCATCCTGGAAGCCTGCTAACATAACATAAAAATAATATTCGCTTTATTGACGCTGGATATCAGCTGAGTATGGTTAATTAAAACAGCTTTTAATTTTTAATTGAGCCCTGTAGACTACACTAGCCATCCTGGAAACCATTATTTAGCAAGTAATGCCTGTGAAACATATTCCCACCCTTCTTAAACATTTGTTTTGACTGCAAGATCTTTGTTGCAATCCCCTCCGGCTTCTTATCATAGAAGAAAGCTTATCTATCATTATTTCTGATAACATATGTATGCACATTATCACTTTCAACTTATCTTTTGGTGTCAGGCTTCTATAAATATATTAGCCATAATTCATAGCTCTACTGTATTCCCTGGTGATTTAAAAGACAAACAATCCCCCCCTTATAGGATCCTCAGGTCAAGGCTGCTGTACACTTTTCTGTGTATCAGCTTAAATCGAAGTGAAAATGTTTTCATACACTATTCCAAGAGCCTCACCTTATGAATTAATTACCAGGGTGCTTTAAAAATCTGATATGATTCCATTAAGTTAACGCTTCCAGCAACATCAATAAGCTCTTTACTGTGTAGTTTTATCTGAGCGCTTAAAGAATTTACGATATGGGGTGCAGACAGTACAGATAATATAAGCACTCTGGAATGCCTCCACTTCTGTACAGTGTGTATTCTAAATTGCTGCTTGGCTACGTAACTCTGCATACTACAGTATAACATTGAAGCAACAGTTATTTACTGTATATGCAATTATTTTAGGAGCGTACTGCTGTATTGGTCTCTGTCAAGATGAATGCTTATTTCTGCAGATCGGTAAAGAAAAAAGAGGTTGCATTACAAAAATTATACTTTTTATAGCCCAGGTGAATAGATACCATAGACTTGAAAGCACTGAAAACAATGGCACTCTTTTGATTTGTGCTACCAGCATAAAAGATCAACAGGGCCTAAGTAAGACTGTGTTCTCATCAAAGATCTACCCAATTAACCCAAAGATCTCATCAATCAATCTACCCAAAACTGATATTTCAGTGGTTGGTAGATAAAAGTCCAACATGAATTTTCATTTTAAATTAGCTACATTCCAGGTGCATCAAAACAAAAGGTGTGCATTGTTTTAGAATCTCATTTCTTTAGAAAGCAGCCTGAGTAGAAAAGTCTGTCCCCTACCAGCATACTGCAGAGAAAGACCCTTAAAGTGGATGTAAACCCTCTCCTATGAAAGATAAAAAAATTGTTGCTGTAATGTAAAATGATAACCAATTGAAATAAATAACAGTGATCAGTCCATGAAAAAGTCCAAAATAAATGATATGTGAAATATCCTTAGTAGTCTTGTCTCAAGGATGCTATATGACTAAACACCCAAAGTCACTGTGATAAGAAACGGCTGTGCCCTTACCAGGTGGCTAGACTCCACATTATAGGATCCGTCCTCTGGATATAGACAGGATAATGTTGGTATCCACTCCACTGGTTACTCCCTTTGTCTCTCGCTCCAAGGTATGGTGCAAAAAAGAGAGGAAAAGATTGCCAACATGGCATAAAACCCTGATGGTTTATTGAAAAATAATATAAAATTCACAAGTCCAAAAAGACATGAATAAAATTTGTGGATAAAAGAATCTGCAGATCGAATAACAAACTAGCGTAGTGTGAAAGAGCATAAACTCCACCCTACTAGTTTTGTCATAACTGACATCATTCTATAACCAGTGAAGTGAACAGCCACAGATGATACACAGAGATGAAACAAATCTCCCTATAAGTTTTACATGTATATCTGCTGTCTTCAGCTTTATATACTGTATAGAAAGTGCACATCCCGTTAGAAATGTTTCTTCCTGTTCCAGCAGTGAATGTGGAGTCTAGGCATACAATGTGTGACAGCTGATTGGAGGAAAGGCACAACCCCCCCCCCCCCCCACAGAGAAACAAAGACAATTGCAGAGCTAAGATGTTCTGTGAATAGACTAGCTCTCTGCTTATCTGTCTCTAAGTTCCCTCCACAACACAAATTTTCAGCTGCTTTTATCTCCCGTGTCGGAGAGCTTGTCAGAAGTTATCATGCTGCTAACAGAGGAACAGAGCAGCAGAAAGACATGGGACTTAAGGCTTTGGAGAGAGATAAGTAAACACTGCAGATATATGTACCTAGGTAAAATTTCATGAACGTTTACATGCACTTTAAGCCTAGTACACACCACTAGCAGGTTGAAGGAAAAAAAACGGACAACTCTGGTCGAAGCTGCTGTACTAACAATCCAATGTTAGTATAGCGATCTCCCCTGCTGTTCTATAGTGCTCTGACAGGGGGACGCCCCCCCGCCAGAACACATCAGTGGGCTGCTAATTTTTCAGCATTCTCGTCTGACAGAAGCCAGCCAAACGGCTGGCTTCTGTCAGACCAGCTGACATAAGCACTGGCCGAATGTCACCCGACATTTGGCCAGTGTGTACTAGGGCTTAAGCTGGCCATAGATGATTTGTTTCTGTTTGTCCAGCCAGCAAACCAAATAAAAAAAAAAAAAGTAAAAGTGAATTTCCCCATCCACACAAGTGAGGTAGATGGAGGAATCCCCCCTGCTGTCAGAAGACACTGATCGGTGGCTTCAACCAATCGATAATAGGTTTCCAACATTTAACAGTTTAACGGTTTAACAGAAAGATTGACTTCTGATGAACAGGGACAACCACACATGAATGAAAATTCAACTAGTCCAGGCTGAAGCGGCCAAATTTTGATACGACTACTGTATGACCAGGCTTAATAGCTGTGTAGAAGCAGTGATCTCTCTGTAGAGGTCCAATATGCTCCTTGCTGAGTCAGCCCTGTAGATCAGCAATTCGTAAAGCTTGGTGATTGGAAAGGATCCTTTTCTACAACATTATAGTAGGGAACAGGCTTTTTTACCCAGGCTACTTTCTAAAGAAAACAAACTCTAAAACTTTGCACATCTTTTGTTTTGATGCACCTGGAATGCAATTAGCTGATTTAGTCTAGGTTCACACAACTGCGTTTTTTTTATCTAATTTTCAATGCAATTACGTACTGCAACTTTGTTGGATTTTGGATGTGGCTTGCATATTTTATGGGGCCAAAATCATGCTGGAATCACACCAAAGTAATACAGGAACCTCTTCCAAAATGGTGCAGTGCTGTATTTCTTTGATGTGAACAGACACCTTTGAAAACATTGGGGTTGATTTACTAAAGGCAAGTAGACTGTGCACTTTGCAACTGCAGTTGCTCCAGGGCTTAGTAAATGCAGTAAAGTTTCACCTTGCAAAGAATACTCAATCACATGCAAGGAAAAAAAACAGCAATTTAGCTTGCAAGTGATTGCTTAACCACTTCAATACTGGGCAATTATACACCTTCCTGCCCAGACCAATTTTCAGCTTTCAGCGCTGTCGCACTTCGAATGACAATTGCGTGGTCATGCTACACTGTACACAAACTAAATGTTTATCATTTTGTTCCCACAAATAGAGCTTTCTTTTGCTGGTATTTGATCACCTCTGTGATTTTTATTTTCTGCTGAACAAATAAAAAAGACTGAACATTTTGAAAAAAAAAATGTTTTTTTTTGTTTCTGTTACAAAACTTTGTAAATAAGTAAGTTTTCTCCTTCACTGATGGGCACTGATAGGGCTGCACTGACGGGCACTGATAAGGCGGCACTGATGAGGTGGCACTGATGGGCACTGATGATGGGCACTAATATGCGGCACTGATGGGACACTGATAGGCGGCACTGATGGGCACTGATAGGTGGCACTGATATGCAGCACTGATGGGCACTGAAAGGCAGCATGGATGGGCACTGATAGGCAGCACTGATAGGCGGCACAGATGGGCACTGGTAGGCGGCACAGATGGGCACTGATAGGCAGCATGGATGGGCACTGATAGGTGGCACAGATAGGCACTGATAGGCAGCACAGATGGGCACTGATAGGTGGCACGGATCGGCATGGATTGGCACTGATAGGTGGCACGGATCGGCATGGATTGGCACTGATAGGTGGCACTGTACACTAATAAATGGTACTGATGGATGCCAATCAATGCCAAACAATAATGCCTGCCAATCAGTGATGCCCATTGTGGGCACTGATTGGCATCCATTGTGGGCACTGATTGGCATCCCTGGTGGTCTAGGGTGGCATACCTTGTGGTGAAATCCCTGGTGGTCCTGGTGGCATCCCTGGATGTCCAGTGTGGGCATCCTTGGGGGGGCTGCGCTGAAAATCGATCAGCACAGACTCCCCTGTCAGAGGAGCAGTGGACTGGCTCTCCTCTACTCATGTCTGACAGAAGCGAGTGAGGAAAACCAATCACCGGCTCTTCCTGTTTACACTGTGATCAGCTGTGATTGGACAAAGCTAATCACTTGGTAAAGAGTCTCTGTCAGAGACTCTTTACCTAGATCGGAGTTTCGGTGTGTCAGACTGACACACTGCAACAACGATCGCCGCGATGCGATCCCCCGAGGGGGCACACAGCGGCTTGATATCCTGCTGAACATCATATGACGTCCGGTCAGGATATTGAAACCACTTTGCCACCGTCATTTTGCTATATGGCGGGTGGCAAGTGGATAATATAGGTCAGCAGAGCTTACCCTCATTTACTAAGATCTGGAGCAACTGCACTTACAAAGTCTATTTGCATTTAGTAAATCAGCCCCAACATGACTTCCATTTTCAAGCAATTCTGTGTTACACAAATCACATCTCAAATCACATGTGAACCACGCCTTACAGTGAAAGTTCAGTTTGGCTTGAAATCACCTAGTTCAGGGATATGCAATTAGCGGACCCCCAGCTGTTGCAAAACTACAAGTCCCATCATGCCTCTGCCTCTGGGTGTCATGCTTGTGGCTGTCAGAGTCTTGCTATGCCTCATGGGACTTGTAGTTCTGCAACAGCTGGAGGTCCGCTAATTGCATATCCCTGACCTAGTAGATATGTTAGATCTCACCTGATTTATCATATCCGCACACATCACAGCAAGAATAAAGCAGTCCTCCTCCCACATCCTTTGGAGTTTAGTATTTATTTTTATTTGGCGAAAGTGCAACTAGGGGAGTGGGCGTATCCAAAGATGGATGGCAACACCTAAAACTTCACAACAAGTGGAAATAAAGCCAGGAACTATGGCAGGGAGGTCATGTCATTGGATCGCCTAAAGAAGCATAAGAAGCTACCAGCTAATTCAGCCTACACACTGTAACTATAAGTGAATTATAACTGTTGGATGGATTTACCCTTTAAGGGAACGTAAAAATAATGAAATAGAAACCTTTTTTATTTTTTATTGTTGGTAGGTTGGTTTGTGTAAATAACTATGGCTGGCAGGATATTGTTTGACAGACAATTTAACAACTCCATCACAATCCAGCAGGAAAATGATACCCAGTAGGGTTTAATTTGTGCTTATAACTTAAGAGATGAGCCAGCTCCACATGTACTTACTTGTATAAATAGTAATGGAGGATTCCACAGCATGCACTGAACATACACTGAATATTTATGTTGGACAATTCCCCTCCTGAAACTGCTAATGGATGTGTATGTCAGGTGAATAGGGGATTATGCAGGGTCAACCAGCACATATGGTCAGCATAAGTGTGGTTTAAACTACAGGTGAAATAAGATCTGTGATTGTGTTTCCAACTACTGTGACAGATGTCCTTCTCTGACTACCTTTCAGCACATTAAATGCAGTCACCATTCTACACTCTGCAGCAATTACAAGTATTTCTTATTCTTTTAATTCTGCTGCCACACACTTAACAAGGGTCTAAATGGCCATGCAGGTGTCAAGCAGCCACACATTATTACTTTTAATTATTCAGCCCTTTTCCTTTAAGTACCAAGTACTTAAAATGTAATTTTGGAAGACAGTGTAATGAGAGAGCTATGCTCTGTAATTGCAATCAAATCAGTCATTTTGAATAGTTGCTGGACTCCTGCAAGCCCAGTAAATAGAATAGGTAACTATACAATGTTACACAATGTACTAGTGCCTGGGAAAGGGCGGTCATTGCCGTTAGCAGCATTACAGAGTTGGATTACATGTAGTGTTGTGATTCTTATTCCTTCTGCTAGGTCTCCCTGTTTGCTGCAAACTCACACTATTGATTTTGTGATCTCATGCTATTTTCCTGTTTATCATTTTTAATTGTCTCATTGTTGCCTTGAATTTGCACTTAGTTGTTTTTCCCACGCAGTACACAGGAAACCATTCTATGGCGTTTCGCTTCCTTAAATTGATTCTCACAGGGTCGAAGTCCTGCCTACTCCTGTGCGCTTTGTAATCTGTGAAAGAGTCCTCGTTTATCCAACCTCAGGAGACTTCCTTCCTAGGACCCTGTGCAGACAGTAGCCTAATCATGTCTGTTCCCAATAGAAGCCCCATATAACTGTGTCATTCTTGTCCAAGGACCTGTCACTGCACTTTTGACAGATAGTTACTGGCATTTTTTTTCTCCTTCAGCCTCACATTAAACTATATTTTAAGCAGCTTATTGCAAAAATAGACACTAGCCTATAGACTTCACTTTATTTGTAGTTTCACTTCTCCGTATTAATGCAACGTTTCTAAGCTGCCAACTAGCAGAGAAAACCTGTTGTAAAGCAACTGAAAACTTACTAAAGCTATTTGTTATGGTCCATAAATAAAAAGAATGAGTTGCTAAAAGAAAGAAAAATCCCCAGTTTCTTAGGAAGCTAAGATTCCTGATTTATACTGAGGAAGACAATCTTTAATACCTAATGGGCTTTTCTGACATCCAGCAGCAATGATTAATTTCATGCATCCACAGGATCTACCTTCCATTGAGAATGACCACTTTATACAGACATCCCACTGAGAAGTGAAAAAATGAATGTGTATTATTAATTCTGCTACTGAATGGTAATGCTTCATAACACAGCAGGGTTTATGCTCAGAGCCAGCAGTGGAGGGCAATGTCAATGTATTGACTATGTTCTCTCATTGTACTTTCAGATGTACGATATGATGAACTAAAAGCACATTTGTCGTGTTACCAGCTTCTTTCCAAAAGAAAATCTTGTTTCCTTCTAATTTTGTATTGAGTTCTTTTCAGTGGATTGACAGACTGTACAAGTCATCTTGTAACACTCTTTCAGCTAATGTTTTTGGATTAAAACATGCATACCAGCAATGTTCTTATGAGGAACAGCTATTGTTAATTTTAAGGTGCAGTTATAATGATAGGTGTTTACTGCAGTTCAAAAATGCATAATTGCCAACAAGTCAAAGACAAAATTCCAGTGGCTCGTTTTTGCTGTACATCCAGCAAGCAATTTTAGGCAGAGGATATAATTTAATTGGGAGAGGTGCATTTATGTAAAATGGGTGTGGTTCCACAATAGGCATATTGTTAAACTATTGTACAATATAATTAAAAAAAGACTGTACATACAGGAAGAATTATCAAAACACAAGCAAAAACACGGCCAAAAAGGTATTGTTCCTTCATGTATTAATTTAACTAGCTACAACTTTAGCTTGTACATTCTATATAATGTGTCTATTTAAAGCAACCCAGCAGCTCTTGCAGAGAATACAGTGATAAGCACCAAGTACACTGCAATCACATTTGGCTTCAAATATTTAAGAAACCTAATTTGACACTGAGCTTTCCTGCCTGCTGATGGGTTGAAAGTTTTTGTAGGTGCCAAAGATAGGTTTTATGTAATCAAAATGGTTAAGACTTTGTTGCCCACCTTAACAACATAATGCAGCATTGGGGTTGGGAGTATAACATACAACATGACGTGTACAGTGCAGGGGTCAGGAGTATAATGTACATTATAGCATTATATGTACATTAAAGCAAATGCCATGCAGGAGTATATTGTACAACATGGTGAGTACAGGGGCCAGATACAGCACTGTGGGGTTGATTTACTAAAACTGAAGTGTTAGCCAATCAGCTTCTAACTTAAAGCGACTTTTTCATGTTCACATCTTCCACTTCCTAACTGTCCAAAATAACAGAATTGGGCAAAATGTTTGGGCAAAAATTTTCCAATGCTCTTCCTGTCTCCTTCCGTCTCCCCCCCTTCGCTGCAATGTATGCAATTGCCTGCAGCGCACTGGATCCTGGGAGTTGTTTGTTATAATTCCCAGGAGTCAGTGTGCATCGCCGCCTCTCAGCATCGCGAGATTGAAAAACAGAAATGACGCGATAAAACACATTATCAATCGCCATTTTAGAAAAGAGCAACAAGTGTATTGTTGCCAGTGTTAAATGCAGTGTCTGTGGAGGAGGCATTCGGCAGCCATAGCAGCATTAGATCTTAGTTTTTTCCAGCGCTGCAACTGCTTCAGCTGCTTGCTATGCTAAGGCATTTCTTGTTTTGCTAGAGATAGATTGCTTTTCTTGGTTGCCATAACAACGGGGCGGGCCCTTAATCCGTCGCCACCCGCTGTGATGGCAACCAGACACACTGTCGGCACTTTGTCCTGCGTACAATGCGCATGCGCTACTTGGGGGCGCCAACTGAAATAGTCCTACTGATTGTAGAATGTTAGTGTAAGATGTACACTTACAGGTTCATGAAGAGGCCTGTCAGGAATGAGGATGTCCTGGGGTACTCTGATGCCGCTCTGTGGGCTCCGGTAATGATCCCTCGGCCGTGGGGGTGTGGAATTTGGTCACAGGCTTTTCTGCGGGAATCCACTTAACAGGAAGTTCCATGCTGACCAGTCTGGAACAGGGCGGGCATCCAAGCTGAGGGTAAAGAATGTACAGGCTACGCGCTTGGAGCTCACAGCTCCTTCTACTGGCCTATTGCTCTCAGGAGGAGAGCAGTTTAAATACATGGGCAGGATGCCCGGGGTTGTGGAACCATAACAGCCAGCGGATCCACAAAAATGTAAAAAACTTTTAGAAGATATTAAAAACCAATCGTTTTATAAAAAAATAAAGGATTAATATGTAAACAGGTAAAAAAAATAAATTAGAATGCACTATGAAAATTAAGCAATGGAACACATTGTTGGGGATATATCTATATGTGGTGCGCTGCTCCTGTTGACCAGGCGCTCGCATGTAAATTTATTTTTTGGCTGAGCTGTAATCAGCTCAGATTGAATGTATATAGTTTACTGGATCTGTTCTGGAATTGACTTGGTTGTGCAGTTCCCACTGTTGCCAGTAGGTGTCACTGGTACCACAGGACAGTGCGAATAACAACTTGGTGAAACTGCAATGAATATTCTTTTTCCAGAAACAGCCCAGTGGGAAGTTCCTGCCCCTGTGCATTCTGGGTGAGAGTATTTATGGGACAGATGCCATGTGCTTGGAGAGTCCTGACCTCGTGGCCCTCCAGGCCTGGAGACTACATCACTGCAGCTGTGCAAGTAGGCCCAGAAGCCTGTCTGGGGCCTCTTACCACAGAGCAGGTCCTTAGGCTGTCTTGTCTGCTAGGAAGAAGCCGAGCCAAGCTTAGGAAATCCAGGGGAAGACCCTTGCTGGAGAGAGCCAGGATGAAGGCTGGTCTCTTAGAAGGGCCTGGTAACTTACTTGGAGGACGCATCTATCTCTAAACTATCCTTACAATACTGCCGGGTCGGCTTAAAGGTTTTGGTACTGTGAAGAAGCTGTTCTACATTTAAACTACCCTTACAGTACTGCCGGGTCGGCTTAAAGGTTCTGGTACTGTGAAGAAGCTGTTCTACAATTCAATCAAGGTAACTAACTGTCTGGCTGCTAAGTTTGTGAGAGAGACTTATTCAGGCGTATACTGGCTGCTAAGTCTGTGAGAGAGGCTTGTCCAGACATCTTGCAGGTTGCTAGATCTGTGGAAGAGATCTACCCAGCCATACAAGATTTACAGAGAGAAAGCTGTGCTTTGTCCCTTATTCTGAAGAGTCTGTAAGTGATCTGCTACAAGAGAAAAAAAGGTATCTGCAACTCCCCTTCAACCTCTTTACTGCTACTCCTTTCAAGTTTTTTCCATTAAAGCATTGAAGAAAAAAAGGACTAAGTGACTGGTGCATACATTGGTGGGCGCAAGGCCCAATATAGACTCTAAGTCTCTGATATGGTTAGCTGTGGGTAAGGGGTGATGGCAAAGACCCAATTTAAATCAGCAGCTCCTTCGGGGGTTAGTGCTACATATATAAACAAGAGGGATGAAAGACAAAAGAAGATGGAAATGGAGGGGAATTTTTCTGAAAGAGAAGACACCCAGCCCGTCCCTGCTTTGGATGAAACATCAGATGGTGAGCTATCTCTTTTTAATAAATCATTCATGGAATTGTGAGCCCTCACAGACCTGTCAGATCTGGCAATCGAGTCAACCCAAAACACACCTACTAACAACACTAACTGTAATCCAGTGTCTTTCAGTGTGAGATCGGATTTTTATCCCATTAACTCTAGAGGAAAAGATATGGATTTGTTTCAGAAACTAATAGAAAGGGACTTGATACATTTAGCAAAAAATACCTCTAATAATATCTCTGAGAACCTTTCAAGTGGTGAAAAATTGTCCCTAACGAATTACGCAAAGATTCCTCTATAGTGATCAGGAATGCCGATAAAGGAGGAGCGGTGGTAATTTTGGATGCATCAACGTATAGGAAGGAGGCGTTGCATCAACTATCAGATCAAACAACCTATCATAAGCTTAAAGGTGACCCCACAGATTATTTTACAAAAGAACTATTATCCCTTTTGGACAGAGTGGTTTCGATTGGCATTTTTAACCCCAAAGAGAAAGAAATGCGTATTCCTGCTTTTCCAATAATGCCAATTTTCCACCACCTTCCTAAACTCCATAAGCAGCTCACGCCTTTGACTGGCAGACCGATTGCAGCAGGCATTGATTCACTAAATGAACGTTTAGGTAAATGGGTTGATCAACAATTGCAACCGTTAGTCAACAGCTTGCCAGGCTTTCTTCGAGACACCAAACAACTACTGTCCACATTGGATGGAATGGAAAGAGAATTTTCGTTGGATATCATGTGATGTCTCTAGCTTGTATTCCTGTATCCCGCACAATTTGGGTCTGCAAGCGGTTGCTTTTTTTCTGGACAGGTTTGGACAATTTTCTCTGGTTGAACAGGAATTCATCATTATGTGTTTAGAATATCTACTAACTCATAACTTTTTTATGTTTGACGGGGACTACTATATCCAAAAATGCAGAGCTTCCATGGGCGCTAAGTTCTTGCCATCCCTGGCCAACCTCTATATGGGATGGTGGGAAAGGCTCCACATTTTTGCTGCTGATAGTCCCCGAAGGAAAGATACTATTTTCTTTTGCAGGTATATTGATGATCTGTTATTTATTGTTTCAGACCCCCAGATTAACCTAGAACAGTGGCTAGACTACTTGAACGACAATGAATTAAATTAAAAATTTACAGGAAAAATCAATCCTCACACGATTGATTTCCTAGACGTTAAGCTTACCGGACATAACAACAGAATTGTCACTAATCTGTTCAGGAAGCCCAATGCAGGCAATATTCTTTTATGGGCCGATTCTAGCCATCCGGGACACACGATCCGTAGTGTCCCAGTCGGTCAGTTTCTCATACTTAAGAGACTTTGCAGCAGAGTTTCTGATTTTGACACAGAGGCTATTCAAATGGCCTCTAAGTTTGAAAATAGGGGACACTCCAAATCAGTGATTAATAGGGGCTTGTCCATAGCATCTAAAGTATCCCGGGGTAAACTTCTTGCAGAGAAATCCACAAAGAAAGACAAAAATATAAGACACTATAGAGGGGGTAGGGTTAATAATCCTAATCCTACCTTTTCTACCCCATATAGTTTGGAGTATGACAAAGTGCGTAAAATAGTGAATAAATATCTCCCAGTATTGTCTCATGACCTCATATATTCCCAGATTCTAACTAAAGGAATACGCACTGTGTCAAGAAAAGCCCCATCCCTCGGAAATCTCCTGTCACTTTTTTCCAGCAGGAATAATACAACTAATTGGTTGTCCTTTAGAGGCACTTTTAGATGTGGGGGACGTAATTGTGCTTATTGTCCATTCATTAAATATGGTGACACAATCATATCTTCATTACCAGGCAAATCCCATAAAATTCACTCCCTTGCCAATTGCAACATTGCAATTGCTATATCATATATGCTATAACTTGTACTGCATGTTCTACACAACATGTTGGAAGGACAATTCGCAGACTTAAAGATCGATTATATGATCATCTTTATGACATAGAA
Source organism: Aquarana catesbeiana (assembly GCF_042186555.1). Taxonomy (NCBI): domain Eukaryota; kingdom Metazoa; phylum Chordata; class Amphibia; order Anura; family Ranidae; genus Aquarana; species Aquarana catesbeiana. The sequence continues at coordinate 285,111,669 of NC_133325.1, forward strand.
AAAAAACCATAACACAAATGTTGCACGACACTGGAATGAATTTCATAACAAGGGTACTTCTAGTCTGGTTATCCAGGGTATCTATAAGATTTTAAGACCACCTAGAGGTGGAGATAAATTTAATTTATTATGCAAACGTGAGGTTCGGTGGATTTTCATTTTGAACACTAGGTTACCGTTCGGGCTCAACTTTGAATGGGATGTATCCCATTTCTACCAATAAATTACAGAACCTATATCATATAGGATGCACTTGTTAGCTATCCCCACATTTTTCCAAATGTCGGTTCATATATATACACGTGCATTTCTTGCTATTTGTCTCAGGGCAGTATATAGTATTTACATATAGATTTTATTTGATTGGTCACACAAACATCCTTAACTTAGGTGCAATATATTGGTGCTATGCGTGTGTACCACTGTTAGTGATATAGGTACATACTTATATCAACATAAGGGTGACTTGTACATATGACACCGTTAGTGACATATGTTTTGGTGGCACACACATTTCCCTGTCTTCCCCTCAACGTTCAGTTTGCTAGTCTGCAGTTTCTAGATAGTTCTTGAATAGGTTTACCCTTGAAGTGTGTTTTTTTTTAACTGATAGTCTGAGTGAGTTATATAGGCCTATTTTTTGATTGCAGCAAGTGGAAGGAGACTCCAATCTCTTCCAGAGCCACGGTATATACATTTTAATGTCTTCCCCTCAACGTTCAGCTTGCTAATCTGCAGTTTCTGGATGGTTCTTGAATAGGTCTACCCTCGAAGTGAGTTTTCGCACTGATAGCTTGAGTGAGCTATATAGTCCTTATTTTTGATTGCAGCAAGTGGAAGGAGACTCCAATCTCCTCCAGAGAGACTTAGGTTAATGAAGGAAATCGAGAGATGGATTTATGTTCGCTCCGGTAGTAGTGTTTTTTGTGATCTATGCCAGGTATAATGGTAATCTTAGATGGTATTACTCATGCTGATATATGGAGTTGTTCTTCAGACTTTTTAGCAGTAAGAAATTGTTTATAACTGTAACATGTAACAATTCTGTAGTGAAGATGTTTTTTGGTCTGTACATTGTATAGGCATTGTTGAGAAAATATTCTATTACTATACATACATTCCATCCCTTAATATACTTTGCATTTGTCACTATTAAATTAGTCATCCCGTTTTGGCATGAACACAAAAGAAATCAATGCCATCATATTCCCTTTTTCTATACCAAAATAAACAAAGGTTTTAAAGCACAACAGAATATATATATATATATATATATATATATATATATATATATATATATATATATATATTTCTGTTCTTTCAATTATTTATTATGAAGAGATATAGCCCCCCCCCCCCCCTTCAAACTTGTCACTATACCAGATCCAGAGTTACAATATTATTATGTTAATGATTTGCCTATCTAGCTTGTCCAATCATACAAATATTCTGATATGTTATCTTTCAGCACCATCATATATCCATTATTGAGGTTCCATGTTCTTTTTGACAACAGTGTCCCTGTGGTTGACTCATATATAATGTGTGACAGCAACTTGGGACAGTTTGATTTGTGTTGATATATAGAGTTGTTTTTTTTATATTTCCAACAACACTGGTTTACAGTTGTAATATATAATAGTATCTTAAAAAGGACATTTCTGTCCATATATTCTATATGTACTGTCGAGAAAACACACTATACCAGTATACCTCTTCTGTCTCCCAATATATTTTGTTCTGTTACCATTATACCAGTCATCCCATTAGGATATGAACACCAAGGGGAAACAATGTTACAGTTTATTATTTACAATTTACTTCACAATTTATTAAGATAAATGAATCTTCTTTTTTCTCCCTTTTAATTTGGGATGTTTCCTCTTGGTATTCACTTTTCACATGTAATTTTTGTATTTTTTGTATTTTTTGCATGTGTTTCTATTTCTGGGCTGTCGGGTCCAATTGATGTTTCAAGCATGTCTTTTTAAAAGTTAATTGATTAATTTTTAATTATTTAATTGTTTTTCTGCCAATTTTTCATTGGCAGTTTTTTATCCTATCTTCTACTTATTTGTACTTCTGCCTTGAACACTTTAGCTATGAGTAAGCATCTCTAGGTGTGAAACGCGTTAGTTTTTGCTATGCTCTGTTCCTATGAAATGGCTATCGTTGAATTTTAATCAGTCATACAATAAAGATGTCTGTCTTCGGAGTGCGGCAGTCCAGGATTTTCTTGTTTCTATAGACTTGTGCAAAGTCTGCACCTGACATCAAATACAGAGGGTGGAGGCACTCGGATCTGGTTCTGAGGCTTAGTGAGCGGCATATCCTCTATGGAATCAAAGAGGAGGGATTTTTCTATTGGGACAGGGAATTACTTACTATGCATATGAAAGGGCACCATCACCAACTAGTGAGGAACTCGATGTCTGGGAGTGAGTGAAAAACGACCACAAAAATTACACTGTAAAACACCAAACAGAAATATGGGAATTATAAAAGAAGGAAGAATGGTAAATTGGGACTATAGTAAGGAATGTGTCTCTTTTTCCTTGTTGAGTCCCCTAGGCAAGAGAGTCTTCAACGAGTATATCCAGTAGGTCTCCTGCTGACATAGGTGTTTAAAACGTTCCACAGCAGGAAGACCTCTGGGGATGGCCTCAATGACCCAGACTCTGAGGCCCATGGTAGATTTGCGATGCAGGAGAGTCAAGTTCCTCCGCTCCAAACTCACTCATCCTTGTCTTTATGGACCTTGCTTTGTGCACTGGTGCGCAGTCATGTTGGAACAGAAAGGGGCCATCCCCAAACTGTTCCCACAAAGTTGGGAACATGAAATTGTCCAAAATGTCTTGGTATGCTGATTCCCTAAGAGTTCCCTTCACTGGAACTAAGGGGCCAAGTCCAACCCCTGAACAACAATCCCACACCATAATCCCCCCTCCACCAAATGATTTGGATCAGTGCACAAAGCAAGGTCCATAAAGACATGGATGAGCAAGTTTGGGGTGGAGGAACTTAAGTGGCCTGCACAGAGTCCTGACCTCAACCCGATGAGCCAGAGTCTATGAGCCAGACTTTCTCGTCCAACATCAGTGTCTGACCTCACAAATGCGCTTCTGGAAGAATGGTCAAACATTCACATAGACACGCTCCTAAACTTTGTGGACAATCTTCCCAGAAGAGTTGAAGCTGTTATAGCTGCAAAGGGTGGGCCAACTCAATATTCAACCCTACAGACTAAGACTGGGATGCCATTAAAGTTCATGTGCATGTAAAGGCAGGCACCCCAATACTGATGACAATATAGTGTATGTCCTAAAGTTTTAAGAAAGTGTGTGGGTAGGGTCATCTTCTCCCTGCACGCAAGGTAGTATCACATCCCTTTCACAGGAAGTATGCTCATCAATGCCCAGGACCAGGTGGAGACTATGATCATGTTAAGAAAATCAAACATTAAGGTAGTTCCTCAACTTAGAGATGAGCCTTTACACCATGTGCAGTATTAGTGAAGAATTCCTCTGAAAAAGTACTGCCCCATGTTACTACACACTGTAATGTAGTAGATGTTGTATTAGGAGGGACGTGCTGAGCCTGCGCCCACTCAACTATCCCAGCGTACCTCTGTTACCTAACTCCCAGTAAAAGAATAGGGTCCCACCAAGCACATAGCATGCACCACATATGTGCACTCATTAACTCTTTCGTTCCCGTACCTCGTGACCAAGCCATAACATGGGTTTGGATCCAGTTGCTATTGGAAGCTGACCGCTAGGGAGGGAGCCAGAACATTGACCCTCTCATTACTGGAGGACCTTTTTACTTACCAGGTACAACACCTAATGACTGGTTGCCTAGTGTCTTGATTATTCTTAGCAACTACACTCCTTCTTCATGTCTTGCTGAGTTAAGCCTTTATAGTGGTGTTACTTCATACCCCATTGTGCTATGCAGACCCTGTTTTTTTAGCTATGCCAAAACCAACATGCACCTCTTTGAATAACTTTAGACCAAGCCCACTGGAAGATTTCACCTCTTATTACTTCTCTGGGAATAATCCAAATTTTTGGATTTTCATTTACTTTCACTTTCAATGATATTGATAAACATGATAGTTAGAAGGGTTGAATTCCAGCTTTTCCTCCCTAAAACAACAGATGCATTGTGTATGTAAATGAATCACAACCCCAGTGTCAGTTTATCATTATTTTACCTATTTTAGCTGTATAAAGCAGGTTTCTGTATCTGTGATGTCACTTCTCCTGGCTGAATCCCTAAGTTTTCTGACTTCCTGTTTCCTTGCTTTGCCAGTCCTGATACTACATGTCCCATGATTCTTTGAGCCTCTATAGTTTCAGGGCTATGGGAGTCACTTGTAGCAGCTGTGGGAGTTGATGTGGGTGGGTCTAAGGGTTACTGTGGGTGTTTCTGGGCCTTCATGTTGGTGGTGATTGGGGGATGAATGAAATTGGTTTATCCCCGGCCACACTCCATTCCTCTCTGCAGTGAAGAGGAAAGAAGCAGGAAGTGGAACGTTAGTCAGAAAATTTAAGTGATTTTAAAGGCAATTATTTTATTTAAAAAAAATAAAAAACATATCATACCGCCCTGCTTTGTGTAATGGTTTGTCTTACTTCCCTGCTCTGTGTAATGGATTGTCATACTCCCCTGATCTGTGTAATGGTTTGTTATACTTCTCTGCTCTGTGTAATGGTTTGTCAAACTTCCCTGCGCTGTGTAATGGTTTGTTATACTTCCCTGCTCTGTGTAATGGTTTCTTATGCCGCGTACACATGAGCGGACTTTTCGGCAACAAAAGTCCGACGGCCATTCAGGCGGACTTTCGGCGGACTTTTGACGGACTTCCGTCAGACTTTAGAATAAACGGACTTGCGCACACATGGTCACACAAAAGTCCAACCGGCTAGTACGTGGTGATGTACACCAGGTCCGACGAGACCATAAAACGGAAGTTCAATAGCTCGTGCGCCACCCATTGGGCCCCTTCTGCTAATCTTGTGTTTATCTTGTGTTAGTAGAAGTTTAGTGAGAGACGATTTGCGCTTGTGAGACTCGTATTTTTCAGATCGTTTAACTGTTGTTCAGTTTGTGCTTGTGAGGTTTGTATCTGCTTTTCAGTGCATGTAGTCAGTTCACATTGATATATTCAGTGTGTTATTGTCCGCTCGTTGCTGATTTTCAGCTCGCTCTTCACAGGCCTTGCTGTTCTTCAGTGCATTCTGTTAAGTTCGTTCTATCCAGCCGACCGTTTTGAAGCCATGTTGTGTGTACGTACTCGTCGTAGAGCTCATGCATTGTATGTGCTTGGTGCTGTAGTTCATTCTTCAGCCCAAGCCCAGTCCATGAACAGGGCGAGGAGGAGTTCATGGACGAAGAATTGGTTGCTCCAGTGTGACCAATTCTGTCACATGCCTTTGCTCCGTGAGATCCGTGATAATAACCCTGAGGATTTCAGGAACTTTCTCTGGATGATGGACCCCATTTTTGAACGTTTGTTGGCTTTGCTGACAGCAGGCAGGATACCTGCATGAGGCAAGCCATCACTGCGGAGCAGAGGCTAGTGGCCACGTTGTGGTAATTGGCGACGGGGAGAAGCCTGCAGGACCTTAAGTTCTCAACAGGCATCTCCCCCCAGGCTCTGGGGATCATTATCCCAGAGACCTGTTCTGCCATCATCCAGGTCCTGCAGAAGGACTATATTAAGTTAAGAATTTTTATCCTTTAACATCACATTTTATTGTATTTAATGTTTGCTAATGTAATGTATTTCTTTACTCAAACACTAATTACCATGATTGCAATATAGTGTGAATTGTCCTCATGCATGCTGTAATATTTTAATGATCTTTTTTGTACTGCATGCATATTAGCATTCACTAACCTACCCAGCATGCTATTCTTGGCCCATATCCACCTAGTGTAGTCACTTTAACAATATATTTTGTCAGCTCCACTGTATTGCTTTACCCTAAAATGTCTGCAAATGGTCTGTGTGTCCTTAAATTGATTTACAATCCCCTCCCCCCCTAAAATGTCTGCAAATGGTCTGTGTGTCCTTAAATTGATTTACACCCCCCCCTAAAATGTTAGCAAATGGTCTGTGTGTCCTTAAATTGATTTACAATCCCCCCCCTAAAATGTCAGCAAATGGTCTGTGTGTCCTTAAATTGATTTACAATCCCACCCTAAAATGTCTGCAAATGGTCTGTGTGTCCTTAAATTGATTTACAATCCCCCCCTTAAATGTCAGCAAATGGTCTGTGTGTCCTTAAATTGATTTACAATCCCCCCCCCCCCCAAAATGTCAGCAAATGGTCTGTGTGTCCTTAAATTGATTTACAATCCCCCTCCCATAAAATGCCAGCAAATGGTCTGTGTGTCCTTAAATTGATTTACAATCCCCTCCCACCCCCCCCTAAAATTTAGCAATGTGCCATCAAAGGGGGTGATGAATCTGATAAGTGGGTCTTATATTTTAGTCTTTAAATAATACTTATTATAATTAATGTTATACTGATGCTGGGCAAGAATGTTTTTTGTGTAATGTGCTTGTAATGTTATGAACAAAAGTACTTTTTTTTTTTTTTCTTTTTTGACTCCCCAGTTTCCTTCAACGCCACAGGAATGGCAGACTGTGGCATTCCATTTTGCCACCTGTGGAGGGGCTATAGTTGGGAAACACGTCCACATCGTGCCACCACCCCATTCGGGGTCATACTATTTTAATTATAAGGGGTTCCATAGTATGGCCGGATGTCGGATGGAGGAGTCTTCGTCCAGACGGAGTTCTACCAGAGTCTCCAGAGTGGTGGCCTGGGATTGCCACCTGATGTGGATAATGAGGAAGGACTCCCCTTTGTCTTCATTGCAGATGAAGCCTTCAGTCTGGGCGAGCACCTGATGAGGCCATTCCCCCAAAGGACCCTCACCCCGGAGAGGAGGGTTTTTAACTACCGGCTGGCCAGAGCAAGAAGAGTTGTGGAGAATGCCTTTGGGATCATGGCCAGCCCGTTCCGCCTGTTTCAGACAGCTATCCACATAGTGGAATACAAACTAAATCACCTTGTCCTAGCGTGCTGCATCCTGCACAATTATTTAAACAAAAATTCCAGCAATTATATTGCATTGCTTGGGCCTGAGGCCAGACTTATAGAGAATCCTCTGATAGGCCTGGATACTGGCCGTACTGGCTTGGACCCCCAAAGCGCCCGTCAAGTTCGGGATCAATATGTTGATTATTTTATGGGTAGGGGGGCCATTGCAATGCCAGACAATCTCTAATTTTTTTTAATAAAAAATAATGATAAGATAAAATCTAGAATTGTATTTATTGCTTACCTTTCCTTTTGGCTGTCTCCTAGGCTATCCTAGTGCACTTCCAAAACTTATATTGAGCATTGAAAGAAGAAGCCACACATCTTGTTGTTTAATAACAGATGTTTTAATCTGTGCACATTCACATGTGCGTTTGTGAAAATGCTATGATTTAAAATAGATATCATTTTTTGTTCAAACACTCAAATTTTTTTGTATTCTAAAAATTCTTTTTTATTTCGAAAATTTTTATAACAACCAGGCCTCTATTTTTTGTATTTTTTTTTTTAACAAACAGGCCTCTATTTTTTTTATTTTTTAAAACAACCAGGCCTCTATATTTTTTATTTTGGTTTTTGCAAAATTTTTTGAAAAACAGGCCTAAAATCTTAAAAAGTCAAAGCCCAGAATGGGGTCAGCAAAACAGGAAATGAAGAACATGATCAATGTTTTTTGTGAATAAGTTATTTAGATTCTCCCCAAAACATCGATCATGTTCTTCATTTTCTGCTGCATATTGTCCAGTCGATTATGCATTAGGTCAAGGCTAGTGCACTTGGCATCTATATCCCCATTCCAGGCCATGATCTGTCCAATTAATCTTTGGGCACTGTCTGTGGTAAATGGTTCCCCTTCTTCCACAACCAGTACATTACCTAAAAATGAGGAAAAAATGTCTTTAGAAATATGCAGGCATACATAGATTAGCAGAAGCTGGGGTGTCAGACACTCACCTGGTGGGGTGCACATGTCATCCACTTCCTCCTCCTCTCCTTCGTCCACATCCTCGGGAGGGGCGCTGGCACTTGGACCTGCTTCCACTGTTTCTTCCCCTTCCACAACCACATCACCTAAAATTGATGCAAAAAAGATGTATTTAGAAATATGCAGGCATACATAGATTAACATAAGCTGGGGTATCAGACACTCACCTGGTGGGGTGCACATGTCGCCCACCTCTCCTTCCTCAACATCCTCCATGGTGCTTGGGCTGATTTCCCAAACGGGCTGGTGAGGTCGGGGGTCCCTGGGTTCAGGTTGTATGAGTCTTTTCTCCCCTATGAGAATGAAACAAAAGGTATACTTAGCACACACATATTTGAGTCCAGGAATAGGAATATGAAACATTGCATTAAAGTGGTGTACAATTGTCTGTTTGGGCAGAGATCCAAGTTGAAGATATATTTAAAATTCCCTTGGAAAGAAGCAGGAATACTTACCTTTTTTGGCCACATTTCACAGATAGACGCCCCAACAACTATCCACTGGAGCACCTGTGTGGGTTAACCAAAAAAAATGTATTCTGGTGTCCCACACTAGTGCTCCTGTGTCCAGATGTGTAAACAGCTGCTGTGTGTAAACAGCTGCTGAGTGTCCTCTCCTTACTTACATTCCACTGAATGAAGTTTGCTATTCATTCTAGATTCAAAAGACATCTAGACAACAATGTCATAAACTTCTTTTAATAAGACAAACTACCAAGACCAAAATGTTGTTTCAACCCTGTATCAACTAAATACATCATATCTAAATTTTTTAACAATGTTTACTACGAACGGTGTTTACTACGAACGTTTAACGAGTAAAACTTGTACAGTAAAGATAACCACATGGAGCAGCATGGAAGGTAATAATCACAATATGAACACACGACAAGTACTTACTTTTTTTTTAGCACTTTCTGGATTCATCTGTACTGATCCGGCTCCCTGAGTTTGAGGTCGGACCATCATTTCCTCAGCTGATCTTTAGAGCGTCATACCCCAAATTTATGATGCAGGCTCTTCACCACTTTCTCCATTATTTTTGACTTTCTTAAATTAGGCTGGGCGTACGGTCCATACTTCCCATCGTAATCTTTTTTTTTTCAAAATTGATACCATCTCCACCATCTCTTCAAAGGCCATATCGGAGGCCTTAAATCTACTCTTCCTGGATCGGGACATTTCGGGCTCCGGGCTTTCCTCATTACTGGAGTTAGTATACACCTACTGTGTCTCCACCATTGTTACTCCTACTGCGCACCGTAGAGAGAAGGGGTTGAGAATATTTGTTAAAAAAGAACATCAGGGGCAGGCGACGCAGGCGGAGTTTCACGCATGCGCAGTGTTATACAAAGCTATTACGCATGTGCCGTATGTACATTCTGTGCGTAGAAAAAAAGGGCGGAGAATATTCATTAAAAAAAGAACATCGGGGTGGGCGACGCAGGTGGAGTTTCACGCATGCGAAGTGTGTATAAAGCTATCACGCATGTGTCGTATGTACGTTCTGTGCGCGGAGGATAGAAGAACTGAATTTGCGAGCGTCCGAAACAAAGGTAAATTTGATTAACTTTGTATCAGCCTATACTGCTTAAAGATTGAGGCCTATGTTGGAATAAGTAAGATTATGAGAGTTTAGCCTAACATTAGTGTTTTTGTCTTGTGTATTATCTTTGACAGAAAACATGAATGCTAAGTTTAAGGACCCTGAATTTCTGACTCAATTTATTGAGAAGTACAGGGAGATGAGGAATCTATGGGAGGTCAAACACCCTGCATATTATATTAAAACAATAAGGAAGTCAACGCTGGAGAAACTTGTCGCATTTGTGCAGACTTTCATCCCAGAAGCAAGTTTGTGGAAAATAAAAATTGGGATCTTGCAAAATATGTATAAGAGGGAGCATAACAAGATCCAGATTTCCCTGAGATCAGGAGCATCAGCAGATGATGTGTATGTACCCAGGCTGTGATACTACGATAAACTATGTTTTCTTGATGACCAGACTGAAGCCAGAGCATCACTTTCAACCCTTCCCTCCACCCCAGCAGAGGCTGATGAGGACCAAAAAAGAAAAAACTGCGCTAAGAATCAGTAAAGTGAAGCTGTGGCTATAAGTGGGGTACACCAATACAAAGAAAACAATAGGAAAACCGCGCATTAAAAACTTAGTAAATAAATACAAAATATAATTGAGAGACTTAGTGGAAATGAATAAGTTCCTTAATAAAGGAATATCCAACAGCCCAAAAAAAATGTGAATAGAAGTGAATAAAAAATCTTCAATAGTCCAATTGTTAATGGTAGAGGTTCAGGTAAAACAAATTATCTATTGGATGAAATGCTTACCAGATAGTAAAAGAGAAAACAAACGTGCGCTCATAATGAACATAATCTGTGTAAAAAATACATAATCTAAATCCCTGTAAGAAAATCAGAAATGTGCATCAAAAAAATATTGATAATTAATAAATGGTAAAAAGCTGTGAAAAAAATATGCTTAAAAAGTGTCATAACATTTCAAGAAAAGTTTTCACAACCCAAATGGATAAGGAACAGTCCTTAGATGAAATACTCCAAGGAGCGAAAGTTCTTATGATGAACAGTAGGAGAGGGAGTCCCCTACATAAACAGTTACTTCACAGAAGCAGGAGGAAGCATCCACCTTCCGACCAGTCAGACACTGCACATATATATGGAGAGGGAGGGAAATGAGGATAAGAGCTCTCATATAGTCCCACAGTATTGAAAGGTGGACCCTTACCCTCAATGATGGACCTCCTCTCTGGCGAGGTCTCACACGCAGGCAGACTTTGCCCTCTGCAGGGACTGTGGAGGGATGATGTCCGGATCCAGCTCATACAGTGTGCGTCTCCAGCTTGGCTTCTACCAACTCGTCCACCTGGGGGGGGGGGGAGTGACAAGCACACTTGTCCCAAAGGGAGGTGGATAAAAAACAAAAGAGGGGCTCCGATGGTGTAATAAAGTTTTGGAATTTATTGCTAGTTAAAAAAATGGAGTCACAACAAGTGAGCTCCGTGAATACAATATAAAAAAGCCGGCATAAAAATAGCAAACATCCGTGGAAATCATGGGGCGGACTGAGTGATGGCTTACGATGCGTAGCCACGCCCTACTAGTTTCATTACATCTAACATCTTCAAAGGGGCACGGGCGATGCATCAAGTCATCACCTATATAGTGCAGAGCATGAACCAAGCCTCATTCTGACTTGATATCACCACTCAGCAGTAATCAGACAGCTGGATGGGGAAATAACCAAGCCTCTCACTGGTGTTCTTCCCTGCAATCAATGCTGCCATGATAACCTTTAATAAACAGAGACCAGAAAAGTGATTAACCCCTTAAGGAAGAAATCCCTGGTTCAGTATAATAAGCTATTGCTAACTATACCGCACAGTGCTCACAGTATTAAAAACTCTCAAGTACACTTATCTGAAGTGTTATAAACACAAATAATTTCATTCAATTTATTAAAATTAATATAAATTAGAATTATATAATACACTGAACCCAAAATGAAAGAAAAAAAGGGATTTCTCAGTATGCATGTTCCCCTGCAAAAATCAGTACAGTAGCAAGCGCATTCATAGATGGAAAGAACATCAGTGAACCTGTATTAATGATTTTACATTGGGGAGTATATCAACACACTAAATATTTTTTTTTTTTTTTTAAAGTGGATCTCATATATAGTTCCAGAAATATGAATAAAATAAACATCATAAAGAATAAAAATATAAAAATATAAAACCATCGAAAATGTATGATCACAGACGATCGTATAGGACCCTCAAACTGAGTCTATTGCCCTCCACTCTATAGTTGTCTAAAAGAAGGGGAAAAAAAAGGGGGTGGGGTTATTTCTAGGAATTATCTATAAAAGCATTGAGCTCAATGTCAACGTTTAGTCCTCTGGGTCTTAAAGAGTGGACTTTATAGATCCATTCCATTTCGAGCTTCGAAATGGCTCTTCTCTTAGAACCTCCCCTCCAGGGGAGCTTAAGTTTGTCAATGCCTATGAACGAAGTCCCCCTGGGGTTTTGTTTATGAACCTCAATGTAGTGTTTGGAGACCGGATGACCTAAGAAACCTCTTTTAATGTTCCCAATGTGTTCCCCAAGTCTCACTTTCAATGAACATACAGATTTCTGGAAAAAGGGTATGAGGCCCAATTTTTAGAAGAAAAACTGGACCAGGTCAAGTCAATGGATAGAGATGTACTTTTGGCAGATAAACCTAATCCCAATAGAGATAATAAGTTAGTTTGTCCCTTTATTACTGGATATTCATGGCAGCACTTTTCTGTTAAAAAAAAAAAAAAAAAAATGCTGTACAAACATTGGCATATCATTAAAAATGACCCTGTGTTGGGACCAATCCTCCTGACAAACCTCAAGTAATTTTCAGGGGTGCCCCCTCGATTAAATCTCGGGTTGTGTCGACGGTGTGAGATCCCCCTCTTCATAAGTCAATGTTTTTTCAACACCTAATAGGCTTTTACAAATGTAAAAATTGTGAGGTCTGTTCTATCAATGCTGTTACTGAAAGGAAGGTGGGCCGTTTTCACTGTAATAATACATCGAGTGAATTCCCGATTAAATCTTTCATTACCTGTTCAACAACCCACGTCGTATATCTTCTGACTTGCCCGTGCGGGCTCCACTATGTGGGCCGCACTGTACGTTCATTGAAAGTGAGACTTGGGGAACACATTGGGAACATTAAAAGAGGTTTCTTAGGTCATCCGGTCTCCAAACACTACCTTGAGGTTCATAAACAAAACCCCAGGGTGACTTCGTTCATAAGCATTGACAAACTTAAGCTCCCCTGGAGGGGAGGTTCTAAGAGAAGAGCCATTTCGAAGCTCGAAATGGAATGGATCTATAAAATCCGCTCTTTAAGACCCAGAGGACTAAACGTTGACATTGAGCTCAATGCTTTTATAGATAATTCCTAGAAATAACCCCACCCCCTTTTTTTCCCCCTCTTTTAGACAACTATAGAGTGGAGGGCAATAGACTCAGTTTGAGGGTTCTATATGATCGTCTGTGATCATACATTTTCGATGGTTTTATATTTTTATATTTTTATTCTTTATGATGTTTATTTTATTCATATTTCTGGAACTATATATGAGATCCACTTTAAAAATATATATATATATATATTTAGTGTGTTGATATACTCCCCAATGTAAAATCATTAATACAGGTTCACTGATGTTCTTTCCATCTATGAATGCGCTTGCTACTGTACTGATTTTTGCAGTGGAACATGCATACTGAGAAATCCCTTTTTTTCCATCATTTTGGGTTCCGTTCAGTGTATTATATAATTCTAATTTATATTAATTTTAATAAGTTGAATGAAATTATTTGTGTTTATAACACTTCAGATAAGTGTACTTGAGAGTTTTTAATACTGTGAGCACTGTGCGGTATAGTTAGCAATAGCTTATTATACTGAACCAGGGATTTCTTCCTTAAGGGGTTAATCTCTTTTCTGGTCTCTGTTTATTAAAGGTTACCATGGCAGCATTGATTGCAGGGAAGAACACCAGTGAGAGGCTTGGTTATTTCCCCATCCAGCTCTCTGATTACTGCTGAGTGGTGATATCAAGTCAGAATGAGGCTTGGTTCATGCTCTGCACTATATAGGTGATGACTGATGCGTCGCCCGTGCCCCTTTGAAGATGTTAGATGTAACGAAACTAGTAGGGCGTGGCTATGCATCGTAAGCCATCACTCAGTCCGCCCCATGATTTCCACGGGTGTTTGCTATTTTTATGCCGGCTTTTTTATATTGTATTCACGGAGCTCACTTGTTGTGACTCCATTGTTTTAACTAGCAATACATTTCAAAACTTTATTACACCATCGGAGCCCCTCTTTTGTTTTTTATCCACCTCCCTTTGGGACAAGTGTGCTTGTCACTCCCTCCCCCCCCAGGTGGACGAGTTGGTAGAAGCCAAGCAGGAGACGCACACTGTATGAGCTGGATCCGGACATCATTCATCCACAGTCCCTGCAGAGGGCAAAGTCTGCCTGCGTGTGAGACCTTGCCAGAGAGGAGGTCCATCATTGAGGGTAAGGGTCCACCTTTCAATACTGTGGGACTATATGAGAGCTCTTATCCTCATTTCCCTCCCTCTCCATATATATGTGCAGTGTCTGACAGGTCGGAAGGTGGATGCTTCCTCCTGCTTCTGTGAAGTAACTGTTTATGTAGGGGACTCCCTCTCATACTGTTCATCATAGGAACTTTCGCTCCTTGGAGTATTTCATCTAAGGACTGTTCCTTATCCATTTGGGTTGTGAAAACTTTTCTTGAAATGTTATGACACTTTTTAAGCATATTTTTTTCACAGCTTTTTACCATTTATTAATTATCAATATTTTTTTGATGCACATTTCTGATTTTCTTACAGGGATTTAGATTATGTATTTTTTACACAGATTATGTTCATTATGAGCGCACGTTTGTTTTCTCTTTTATTTTTATTGTACACAGGTATTGGTGTTTTATTCGTGCAGCTTTAAGTGTTTATATTATTTTTCAGCGCGGTTTTTTTCTTTTATTTATACCAGATAGTAAGCCAAATCGAGCGGGTGGCTTTAAACCCAGCCTGGACCTTTAAGGAACCAATCCCGGTGTGCACTGGACGAATCGCACTCATGACATAGAATTGGATCCACGAAGGTTTACCCCAAAATTTTTTTTTTTAAAAACATAGCATAATACTGACAAAAATTAAATACCAAAAAAAGAAAAAATGTGACACTCCACCAGTGACAAAATCATAAATAATCATAAGACCACCCAGTGCCTATAGGCACACATAGGGTCGTTGTGTGAGTGACATGCAATACATGCAATAAAGTGAATAATCTCCAATAGGAGAAGCTGGTGCATAAACCTTACAAAAGATCCGCTTACCAGATGTTATAGAACAAATGAGCATATAACCATCCACCGGATGAAAATGGAAAAGGTTATCAAAAGTGCAGCAAACCACATAAAGATCCTGTTTACCAGATGGCAAACTTTATATAAGCAGACTAGCACTAGCACAACCACAGAAACGACTTCCTGGCATGGAGCGGCATAGATCCGTCATGACATCCATGTCACAAGCTCCGCAGTGTACATATTATAAAGAATAGTGGCAAATAGTGTGATAACGTTTCAAACTTACTTTATTAAAATCGAAATAACACTTACAATAAAACGAAGCATAAAAAGCAATGCTGGCCGGCACTCAAACAGACTTCCGTCCTCAATGGGGCGACGTGGTGACGTCAGCACGTACCTCCCAGACGCGTTTCATCATAAGGTGACGTTTTCAATGGGGAACGGGCAGCGTGCTGAACCACCACTTAATATACACACGCCAAGCCTCGCTCTGAGTCCCGCTACGAGAATCTCAGAGCGCCATCTTGGATATGGGCACAAACAGTGTACATTTTCCAGGAGAAGGGAAAAGACTATAATAACTCAATAGAGAGTGCCATAAGACTCACAGACCTTTAAACACTTCTCCTTTCTAAATAAAATAATCAAACCAAAAATGTGAACAGCGAATGACTGATAGCTCTAAACAATACCATAATACATTAATAAATCAAGACTCGCCTTAGATGCCACTACCAGGGTTTCCAGGTGCCATTTTAATTATGGGCATAGCCAATACCCCTATTAAATCCCAATTATAAAAAAAGGACTGTCATTAACCCCTTAGGAGATGGTTGATAACACAGGCCCAAAGATAATCCTTTTGAATGGAAAAGAGTAGAAGCAATTAAAGCGAGCTTACCAACACAGATAATTAAATTAAATAATAAATCAATCCCAAAAATGTATAAAGATCATATCCTTAAGAAATTAATACATAAAAACCAAGGAAATAATAAAATATATAAAAAATACAAAAAATATATAAAATATAAAAAATATAAATATATATAAAAAATATATAAAAAATTATATTAAATCATAAATATATTATTGTATAACGAAAAACCCTTTATGGGACCCTAGGTGACCCAAATATTCAGGAATTATCAATGAAAGCGTTAACATTTACATCTATATTTAATCCATAGGGCGTATAAGTTTTAATCCTATGGATCCAGGACATCTCCAATTTGGAAATTTCACGCACCATGGAACTCCCGCGCCAATAGGGTTTGTATCTATCAATCCCTAAAAAAGGGTAATGGAGGGATCCCTATTGTGTACCAAACGATAATGTTTGGAAACCGAATGGTTCCTGAAACCTGTAAAATTGTTGGTAATATGCTCATTGAGCCTAACTTGAAGAGGACGTTTGGTCCGCCCAATATATTGCAAGCCACAAGGGCATTGCAATAAATAGACCACCCCAAAAGTAGGGTAAAAATTGTGAGAACAGACCCGACATTTTTTACATTTATAAAAACCAGTTAGTTGGTCAAAAAAAGTGGTCTTGTTCACTGGGGGGTCCAGTATGTTGGGGGCCAACCTATTTCTGAATGAAGGAGCCCCTCTAAAAACTATTTTTGGTTTGGACGGTAAAACTTTATTCAGAACCCTATCATTAGTTACAATGTGCCATTGCTTGGAGACCAATTGTCTCACTTTCTTATGTTGGAGGGAATAGGTAGTTACAAAAGGTACTCCAAAATCTTGGCCTAGATTATTGGTCTGCAGTTTATCACGCAGTAAAAATTCCCTATCCATCTCTTGCACTTCCTTTAACACAGGCAACAAATTCTCCTTGGTATAACCTTTTTCTAGGAACCTACCAGTGAGAATATTGTTCTGTGATAGGAACGTATCAGGATCCGAGCAATTCCTATGCAATCTCATATACTGGCTTTTAGGTATTGAATTCAGCCAAGGTCTAAAATGACAACTTTCCAGTGAGATGTAGGAATTGCGATCGGTCTCCTTAAAAAAGGTGGATGTAGACAGAACACCCCCTTCAATAGCCAAAGTGAGATCTAAGAAATGAATCTAGGTTTGACTCATCTCAAAATTGAGATGGATCCCTCAATCATTTACATTGAGAGAGGACATAAACTGATGAAGCTCCTGGCCATCACCATCCCACAGGAGGAGGATGTCATCTATGTACCTGGCCCACAGGATGAGATGAGGACTCCTGTGGGCATAGATGACATCCTCCTCCCACTTGGCCATAAAAAGATTGGCCAAGCTGGGGGCATATTTAGCCCCCATAGCAACGCCACGACTTTGGCGATAAAACTTATTTGAAAACCAAAAATTATTATGGGAGGCAGCGTACCCAAGAAGCTCCATAATAAAAGAAATCTGACATTCGGGAAGGCCTGAATCCCTAACCAAAGCTCCCTCTACCGCATCCAAACCCATGTTATGGGGAATTATAGTGTATAAGGAGGTGACATCAGTGGTCACCATCCATACGCCTGGCCTGATATCTATGCCTGAAAGAAGATTCAGCACATGCCGTGTATCTTTAATATACGAAAGCATCTTTTGAACTAGGGGCTGAAGATAAAAATCAATGTATCTGCCCACCCGGGATGTGATTGAATCAATGCCACTCACAATGGGACGTCCCGGGGGGCGGATAGGGTTCTTGTGAACTTTAGATAAATAGTAGATGGTTGGTGTCCTGGGAGCCCTAGGAATTAAAAATAGGCTTTCTTTGTCTTTCAAAATGCCCATTGAGGAACCCTTAGATATAATTTTTCTCAGCTCCCTTAGATAACCACAGCCTGGCGATTCAGTTCGCATTTGCAGCGCTATACAAATCATTCATTCATTCATGGGGACATATATGTCATCTGCTCTTGATCTCTGGGATTCCTGGACCAGGTTGTGCTCCCTATTATATGGACTCCTCAAGATCCCAATTTTCTTTTACACAGACTTGATGTGTGCCCTGGGGCCAAAAGTCTTCACAAATTCACAAAATTTCTCCAGCGTTGATTTCATCTTTATTTGGTTAACCATAATAAATGAATATTTTATTTTATGAAAATACTTGCCTATGTGTTTTTATTAACATCAATTTTTTAGAGACAATGTCAAATTAACAAGGGACAACAACCTCCTTGAGGTTCAAAAAAAAAATTATATAATGTTCTTGTGGTAACTTTAAAAAATAAAAATACAAAAATAAGGTTCTTTGTGGTAACTTTACACCAAAAATAAAAAGATATATGGAGATAAATATAAAATAATTTTGTAACAATCCTAAAAAATGATCTTTATGAAATAAAAAATAATAAAAGATGACTCCAAAAAACAATTGTGTAAACATTAGTATGGAGATATGGCTTTTAAAAAAATATCATTCATGAGATCAAGAGAAATAATCCAGAAATAAGTTTGTGAGAACTCTGTGTGAATATGAACAGCAAAACAACTTCGTTCTTCTAGCATTATAAAGAAGACAATAATAATGCGCTGCATTAAACAAACACAGAATTTGCAGCGTGAGAAATGTGCTACCTGCAATACGAACACTAGTTTTATCAGACCGAGCGCTTCCGTTTCGTACTTGATTCAGAGCATGCATCGTTTTTTGTCCGTCGGACTAGCATACAGATGAGTGGATTTCTCAATAGGAACTGGGTCCGGTGGAGTTACGATGTAAAGATTTGAAGCATGTTTCAAATGTAAAGTCCGTCAAATTTTAAACTGGAAAAGTCCGCTGAAGGTCCGATGAAGCCCACACACGATCGGATTGTCCGCCGGACTCGGTCCGTCGGACCAGTCCGATAGAAAAGTCCGCTCGTGTGTACATTGCATTATACTTCCCTTCTCTGTGTAATGGTTTCTTATACTTCCCTACTCTGTATAATGGTTTCTTAAACTGCCCTGCTCTGTGTAATGGTTTCTTATACTTCCCTGCTCTGTATAATGGTTTCTTATACTTCCCTGCTCTGTGTAATGGTTTCTTATACCTCCCTGCTCTGTATAATGGTTTCTTATACTTCCCTGCTCTGTGTAATGGTTTCTTATACCTCCCTGCTATGTGTAATGGTCTGTCATACCTCCCTGCTCCGTGTAAATTTTGTCATACTTCCCTGCTCCGTGTAATGGTTTGTCATACTTCCCTGCACTGTGTAATGGTTTGTCATACTTCCCTGCTCTGTGTAATGGTTTGTCATACTTCCCTGCTCTGTGTAATGGTTTGTCATACTTCCCTGCTCTGTGTAATGGTTTGTTCTACTTCTCTGCTCTGTGTAATGGTTTGTTATACTTCCCTGCTCTGTGTAATGGTGTGTTATACTTCCCTGCTCTGTGTAAAGGTTTGTTATACTTCCCTGCTCTGTGTAATGGATTATCATACTTCCCTTCTCTGTGTAATGGTTTGTTACACTTCCCTGCTCTGTGTAATGGTTTGTCATTCTTCCCTTCTCTGTGTAATGGTTTGTTACACTTCCCTGCTCTCTTAATTTCTCTTAATTTAGTCTGAGCATGCATGGCACTTTGTGCATCGGATTTGTGTACACACGATCGGAATTTCCGACAACGGATTTTGTTGTCGGAAAATTTTATAGCATGCTCTCAGACTTTGTTTGTCGGATATTCCGATAGAAAATGTGTGATGGAGTCCACACACGGTCGGAATTTCCGACAACAAGGTCCTATCACACATTTTCCTTCGGATCACAACTTCCCTGCTCTGTGTAATGGTTTCTTATACTTCTTTGCTCTGTGTAATGGTTTCTTATACTTTCCTGCTCTGTGTAATGGTTTCTTATACTTCCCTGCTCTGTGTAATGGTTTATTATGCTTCCCTGCTCTGTGTAATGGTTTATTATACTTCCCTGCTCTGTGTAATGGTTTATTATACTTCCCTGTTCTGTATAATGGTTTCTTATACATCCCTGCTCTGTGTAATGGTTTCTTATACTTCCCTGCTCTGTGTAATGGTTTCTTATACTTCCCTGCTCTGTGTAATGGTTTATTATGCTTCCCTGCTCTGTGTAATGGTTTATTATACTTCCCTGCTCTGTGTAATGGTTTATTATACTTCCCTGTTCTGTATAATGTTTTCTTATACATCCCTGCTCTGTGTAATGGTTTCTTATACTTCCCTGCTCTGTGTAATGGTTTTGCAGAGAGCAGCCCTCGATCCTCCTCTTCCCCCACTGCCACTTACTAAAAGGGCACTCATGCATGCTTGCATCATGCAACCCATTCAGAAAATGCATGGCTACGCTCACCAAAAATGCGTTGCTCTCACGGTGTCATTTAGGCTGGGTTTGCATCTGCGTATTTCTGAATGCATGGCAACCCACACAGAAAACTCACACTTTGATGCGCATTTCTAAAATGTGTGTCAATGCATGAAAACAAAATCACGTTTGCGTTACCATTCATTCCCATCTGCCTGTTTCCAAATGCACGGCAACCTGAAATAAAAAATGTATGCTTTGCGGTGTGTTTAGAAAATGCACAGCAATGTATGTCATGTTCCCGAATGCAACCAGCACAGAAAGCGCGCACTTTGTTGTGCGTTACAAAAACACATAGCAACGCATGTGTGACAATCTGCACAAAAACACACACTTTGCGGCGCATTTTAAAAATACACGGCAAAGCACATCACACTTGTGTTACCATTCATTCGCATCTGCGCTTTTCTAAATTCACGGTAACCCATGAGAAAATGATCGCTTTGTTGAGCATTTCAAATACATGTGGCAACGTGCGGCTCGCTTGCATTACCATTTGTTTGCATCTGCATGTTTCTGAGTGCATGGCAACCTGCAATAGAAAAACACACCCTTTGCCATGTGTTTCAAAAATGCTTAGCAATGTGCGTCACATCAGTGTTACCATTTAAGTTGTGTTCTCATTTACACGTTTCCAAATACACAGCAACCAGCAAAGAAAACGTGCTTTGTCATGTGTTTAGAAAACAAATGGCAACACGCATCATGTTTGCATTACCATTCACATCTGTGCATTTCCGAATGTACAGCAACCCACAAGAAAATGCACACCATGCTATGCTTTTCCAAAAATGCGCGGCTATGCGCACTGTGCTTGTGTTTCCGTTCGTACGCATCTGTACATTTCTGAATGCACAGCAAGATGTAAATGTTTTTCTGTGTGCTTAGAAAAGTTGTGGCAATTAGCAGTGCACTTGCATTACCATTCGTTCACATCTGCGCTTTTCCAAATGCGCAGCAAGCTGCAAGAAAACACATGCTTTGCCCCTATCGGTGAAACTGTTATTACCAATCAGTTGAATCTTTGATTGGTCTCCTATGGTTTTTAGTTTCTATTTATAGTTGAGCAATGTGGGGGAGCTGTTTAATGCCCCAGTAGAAGTCCTAGTAGGATGAAACGCATAGGGCTTGGCTTTTCTACTCTCCACATTGCTTTGTTTTATCTGTGATCACATTTTTAATTGTATGCTGGTTTCTTATGCAAATAAATACCCGATTTGTTTTGTGATCTGCACCATTGGGAGCCCTTTTTCTTTTTTACATATCCTTTTCATCATGAGTTTGCCTGATCCATTCATTTGGCCATTCATGGCCCATGGTTCAGCCCTTTCATTCTAATTAAATTAGGAGAATACCGGAACCCTGTGGACATCGGTGTCTGTTCCAGCTCCTTTGCCGGATACTGCAGGATTCCTTTGATCGTTCCTGTCACACTGAGACGTCCGTTATCCATGCCTGTCTGACCTGGTGTCGCTGACATCCAGGTTCACTGGTTCTGGTAAGAGTACCCATTTACTTTCTTCTGTGGTATTTGCTGATAACATCATATCTGGTGTTCCTAACTCCTTACAGGAAGAAAATCCCAATTTGTGGTGCCCTTGGCTCCTTCCATGAACATTCCTTCATGTGTGGTGTACCCTTCACCCTTTGTGATTGGCCTACTCTGGATTCATTATTGATTTTTATTATTTACTTTTGGGACTTATATACATTGTATTATTTATATGTTTTCTATGTGTTTGCACAGTTTTTTAGCACTATTGGTTTACCAACGCTACATTTTCACTCACTTGCATTACCATCTGCGCAACGAGTGGCAACCTGCATTTCGAAAACTCATGGAAACGCATGTTGTGCTTGGGTTACCATTCGCTCACATCTGTGCATTTCCAAATGCAGGGCAATCTGCAAGAAAAAGCACACATTTTCGGTGTGATAGTAATAGTCTGTGATAGAAGCACTGGAAGTCATGTGATTTTCATGTGGTGCTGTGTGTATCAGGGCTGTCTATTCTTCCCTCCCAATAGCAGCACAGCTAGCTATCAGAACAGGCTGTGTATGAAGGCATGTAGTATGTGATTTTGAATAATGCTATGATCTGTGAGGAGGTTTGGACTCTTCCTGTAGGTGTGACTGGGAGGGACTGAATGCTAATTAAGAATAGAATGTATTCCATCCCACCCACCATCAGAACTGTGAAGGGAATTCCATCACTTGCAGAAGGCCCTCGGTCTACATCCAGACTATACAGAGTGTCACATGATACAAAGCCCCAACTAAACGCAGAATATCAGGAGATCTGCAGACAACAGAGCAACATGGTACACATGTGTGATCTATGCTGGGACTGATCATTCAATTCAGTTCTAGTTAAAAGAAAGTTGGAGTTCAGCATTAACTAGGGCCCAGACAACAATAAAACAGGTGTTCTAAACCATCTCCACTCTTTCCAAAACCAAAAAAAAGTTTTGCCCTTATTTATACCTTAAACTTTTATGTATGAATGGAAATCTGGAAAAATATAACTCTTTCACAAACTCATTAGGTAAGGATTATAAAATAATCTCACCCACTGGAGATGGTGGACTTTTCTGCTAGATATGTATAGGTTGCAAACTTGTCACTTCTGCCATGCACCTTAAACCTGCTTGATCAATACAATTAGCCATCAATGCTTTTAAGTATATCATCATGCTGTGTGTGCCTTAAAAAAGTTCCATTTTGCATAACGTTTGCCTTTGGATTAAACGTTATTTCCACTGTACATTAAATACTTACAGCATGCACAATGCAAAAAAAAAAAAAGATTGATATTCAGTAACTGTTGTACATACATCAGAAATAGAACAGGAACCATAAATTCGGTTAAATTTAGAGACTGCCAAGTGTAAGCCATTTAGTTTATGCTTACAGTAAGCAAGTGTTCCATTTAATTGACTGGTGGATGGATTTGCCCACATGCAGTGAAAAAAACTTTTTTCTATCACATCTGTTATATGAGAAGGATCTGACTATGTAGGATAAGCTTGTCATATACAAGAAGACACTTTCTGAAGAGGCATTTTTGGATTATTTAACTTTTAAACAGCAAATTTATGGCAATTTGAATAAATACATACGATTCCTTCACTGATGACCTATAAAAACTATTTTAGGACAGTCTAATGAGATTCTAACCGCCGGCTACTGTGACATGCCCCTGTAATGTTTTTCCATCCCACTGTGATGCAAAAAGGCTCAGGCTATGTAAGAGTGCCAACACTGCTCTGAATTTAGGAGCAGTGCAGCATCGTTGCCACCCCATCACAGGAAGCTGCATAAGCTGGACTTCAGGGGCAGGCAGACCAAGTGAGAAAAATGAGATGCACACCAACATCCATCCAACAGGTTTATTGAAAGACTGCCACCAGGACTAAAACAACGGACCAAGGGGTGACGACGTTTTTACACATACATTGTGCTTCTTCAAAACCCAAAGGAAGACTGATTCTTCCCAAAGGAAGAATACTCCCACCCCACAAAGGTATAGGGTGGTGGGATCAGCTCTACCTTATTTTGATAAGCAAAACTAAAAACATTTTGAACGACAATACCAGGGACGTGCAGTCAGCGGAGACAGGTGAGGTGGGGCCTCACCTGCCATGAACATACAAAAAAAAATCTAGCTTTGAGGGTCATAGCTCGGCGACCTGGGGTATGTAGCCTAAGTCCTACCCCATCACTGGTAAAAATTTGGGACAACCTATGGTTCCAGAGATATGGGGCTCCTTATGCAGCCTGTCAGAATCTAAATACAGAGCGGCCACTTTAAATACAAGCTGACACACTCTGTTTGCAGGAGACTGAGAGGTTGAGCTCACAGTGCCTCTCACTTCTTGTCAGAGGCACTGAGCGCAGTGAACAGCTTGAAGACTTGGACCAATGGTAAAGTACCATTGGTCCCAGCTGTCCAATAAAAATGCTGCAATGGAGGCACTCCTCTCACTGCAGTGTCATAGAAGGGGCATGTGTCTAAAAGACAAATACTCCCTTCCAGCCCAGCCCTTTTATCTACAAGGAAAAACATGTATTTATGTGTATAAGATTTACCCATAATCCCATGTTTTTCTCTCACAGTTAAGAGGGAGAAACTGATTCTGTTGAAAAAATACTGTTTGTTGGACATCGTAAAGCTGCATTTGATAGGCACAGTGAGGCTGCGATGATGGGCACAGTGAGGCTGCATGTATGGAAACAGTTAGGCTGCAATGATGGGCACAGTGAGGCTGCAATGATGGGCACCGTAAAGCTGCATTTGATGGGCACAGTGAGGCTGTGATGATGGGCACAGTAAGGTGCATTCATGGGCACTGTGAGGGTGCATTCATGGGCACTGTAAAGCTGCATTTGATGGGCACATTGAGGCTGCAATGATGGGCACATTGAGGCTGTGATGAAAGGCACAGTGAGGCTGCAATGATGGGCACAGTGAGGCTGCGATGATGGGCACAGTGAGGCTGAAATAGGCACAGTTAGCCTGCAATGATGGGCACAGTGAGGCTGCAATGATGGGCAGAGTGAGGCTGCAATGATGGGCACCTTAAAGCTGCATTTGATGGGCAAAGTGAGGCCGCATTGATTGGCACAGTGAGGCTGCATTCATGGGCACCGTAAAGCTGCATTTGATGGACACAGTGAGGCTGCAATGATGGGCACAGTGAGAGTGCACTGATGAGCACACTGAGGCTGCATTCATGGGCACAGTGAGGCTGCATTCATGGGCACCGTAAAGCTGCATTTGATGGGCACAGTAAGGCTGCAATTATGGGCACAGTGAGAATGCAATGATGGGCACAGTAAGGCTGTGATAATGGGCAGAGTGAGGCTGTGATGATGGGCACAGTGAGAGTGCACTGATGGGCACACTAAGGGCTGCATTCATGGGCACAGTGAGGCTGCATTCATGGGCACCGTGAAGCTGCATTTGATGGGCACAGTGAGGCTGCGATGATGGGCACAGTGAGGCTGCATTTATGGGCACAGTGAGAGTGCACTGATGGGCACAGTAAGGCTGCATTCATTGCCACCGTAAAGCTGCATTTTATGGGCACAGTGAGGCTGCATTGATGGGCAAAGTGAGGCTGCATTGCTGGGCACAGTGAGGCTGCATTTGATGGGCACTGATGAGGCTGCATTTGATGGGCACTGGTGAGGCTGCATTGATCTCTTGTACCATGTCCGCAGTCAGTGAGGCTGCAGTGATTGGCACAGTAGGCTGCAATGATGGGCACCTTGAAGCTGCATTTGATGGGCATAGTGAGTCTGCATTGATGGGCACAGTGAAGCTGCATTCATGGGCACCATAAAGCTGCATTTGATGGGCACAGTGAGGCTGCATTGATGAGCACAGTTAGGCTGCGATGAAGGGCACAGTGAGACTGCAATGATGGGCACAGTGAGGCTGCAACGATGGGCACCGTAAAGTTGCATTTGATGGGCACAGTGAGGCCGCATTGCTTGGCACAGTGAGGCTGCATTCATTGCCACCGTAAAGCTGCATTTTATGGGCACAGTGAGGCTGCATTGATGGGCAAAGTGAGGCTGCATTGCTGGGCACAGTGAGGCTGCATTTGATGGGCACTGATGAGGCTGCATTTGATGGGCACTGGTGAGGCTGCATTGATCTCTTGTACCATGTCCGCAGTCAGTGAGGCTGCAGTGATTGGCACAGTAGGCTGCAATGATGGGCACCTTGAAGCTGCATTTGATGGGCATAGTGAGTCTGCATTGATGGGCACAGTGAAGCTGCATTCATGGGCACCATAAAGCTGCATTTGATGGGCACAGTGAGGCTGCATTGATGAGCACAGTTAGGCTGCGATGAAGGGCACAGTGAGACTGCAATGATGGGCACAGTGAGGCTGCAACGATGGGCACCGTAAAGTTGCATTTGATGGGCACAGTGAGGCCGCATTGCTTGGCACAGTGAGGCTGCATTCATGGGCACCGTAAAGCTGCATTTGATGGGCACAGTGAGGCTGCAATGATGGGCACAGTGAGGCTGCGATGATGGGCACAGTGAGGCTGCATTCATGGGCACCTTAAAGCTGCATTTGATGGGCACAGTGAGGCTGTGATGATGGGCACAGTGAGTCTGCATTAATGGGCACAGTGAGAGTG
Organism: Aquarana catesbeiana; assembly: GCF_042186555.1. Classification (NCBI taxonomy): domain Eukaryota; kingdom Metazoa; phylum Chordata; class Amphibia; order Anura; family Ranidae; genus Aquarana; species Aquarana catesbeiana. The sequence continues at coordinate 285,138,170 of NC_133325.1, forward strand.
CACAGTGAGGCTGCATTCATGGGCACTGTAAAGCTGCATTTGATGGGCACAGTGAGGCTGCATTGATGGGCACAGTGAGGCTACATTGTTGGGCACAGTGAGGCTGCATTTGAAGGGCACTGATGAGGCTGCATTTGATCTCTTGTACCATGTCCGCAGTTAGTGAGGCTGCAATGATTGGCACAGTGGGGCTGCAATGATGGGCACCTCAAAGCTCCATTTGATGGGCACAGTGAGTCTGCAATTGATGGGCACAGTGAGGCTGCATTCATGGGCACTGTAAAGCTGCATTTGATGGGCACGGTGAGGCTGCATTCGTGGGCACAGTTAGGCTGCAATGATGGGCACAATGAGGCTGCGATGATAGGCACAGTGAGAGTGCACTGATGGGCACAGTGAGAGTGCACTGATGGGCACAGTGAGGCTGCATTCATGGGCACAGTGAGGCTGCATTCATGGGCACCGTAAAGCTCCATTTGATGGGCACAGTGAGGTTGTGATGATGGGCACAGTGAGGCTGCATTGTTGGGCACAGTGAGGCTGCATTTTATGGGCACTGATGAGGCTGCATTTGATGGGCACTGGTGAGGCTGCATTGATCACTTGTACCATGTTTGCAGTCAGTGAGGCTGCAGTGATTGGCACAGTGAGAGTGCACTGATGGGCACACTGAGGCTGCATTTGATGGGCACAGTGAGGCTGCATTCATGGGCACCATAAAGCTGCATTTGATGGGCACAGTGAGAGTGCACTGATGGGCACAGTGAGGCTGCATTTGATGGGCACCATGAGGCTGCATTTGATGGGCACAGTGAGGCTGCATTGATGGGCACAGTGAGGCTGCATTTGATGGGCACTGATGAGGCTGCATTTGATGGGCACTGGTGAGGCTGCATTGATCTCTTGTACCATGTCCGCAGTCTCTGACCATGTCTTGTGCTATGTCTGCAGTCTCTGACCATCTCTTGTATTGTGTCCGCAGTCTCTGACCATCTCTTGTATCATGTACGCAGTCTCTGACCATCTCCTGTATCATGTCTGCAGTCTCTGACCATCTCTTGTATCGTGTCTGCAGTCTCTGACCATCTCTTGTATTATGTCCGCAGTCTCTGACCATCTCCTGTATCATGTCTGCAGTCTCTGGGGGGGAGCCTACAGAAGAGTCAAGAGTGGGAGTGCTGCCAGGATGGGGGTCATGGGAGAAGTTGGACGTGTGTGGACTGTGGAGAGGAGACTATAGGATAAAACCAGAGCCATCAAGCTGGAGCCGACTGACTGAGCCCTGCATGGTGCTCCTGAGAGGAGGTCAGTGACAGCACCACCAGGCCAGTCTGAGGGGGGTCACTGATGTAAAGTGGGAGTGAATACAATAATGTAAGAGGGCACTGATATAAAGGTTTCACCCTTATATCAGTAACCCCACCCCCTTTACCTTAGTGTATTCTTTCTGCAGAAGATGGTCTCTGGTCACCAGAGTCCCCCCTATATTCCCAGAGTCCCTGGTGTCCCCCTTGATGATTGACCACCTTTAACTGGAATTTGCTTATATATATATATATATATATATATATATATATATATATATATATATAGTCAGGTCCATAAATATTGGGACATCCATCGACACTATTCTAATCTTTTTGGCTCTATACACCACCACAGTGGATTTGAAATGAAACGAACAAGATATGCTTTAATTGAAGACTTTCAGCTTTAATTTGAGGGTATTTACATCCAAATCAGGTGAACGGTGTAGGAATTACAACAGTTTGTACATGTGCCTCCCAGTTTCTAAGGGACCAAATTGGCAATTGGCTGCTCAGCTGTTCAATGGCCAGGTGTGTGTTATTCCCTCATTATCCCATTTACAGGGAGCAGATAAAAGGTCCAGAGTTCATTTCAAGTGTGCTATCTGCATTTGGAATCTGTTGCTGTCAACTCTCAATATGAGATCCAAAGAGCTGTCACTATCAGTGAAGCAAGCCATCATCAGGCTGAAAAAACAAAACAAACCTATCAGAGAGATAGCAAAAACATTAGGTGTGGCCAAATCAACTGTTTGGAACATCCTTAAAAGGAAAGAATGCACTGGTGAGCTCAGCAACACCAAAAGACCCGGAAGACCACAGAAAACAACAGTGTTGGATGACGGACGAATTCTTTCCCTGGTGAAGAAAACACCCTTCACAACAGTTAGCCAGATCAAGAACACTCTCCAGGAGGTAGGTGTATGTGTGTCAAAGTCAACAATCAAGAGAAGACTTCACCAGAGTGAATACAGAGGGGTTCACCACAAGATGTAAACCATTGGTCAGCCTCAAAAACAGGAAGGCCAGATTAGAGTTTGCCAAACAACATCTAAAAAAGCCTACATAGTTCTGGAACAACATCCTATGGACAAATGAGAGCAAGATCAACTTGTACCAGAGTGCTGGGAAGAGAAGAGGATGGAGAAGGAAAGGAACTGCTCATGATCCAAAGCATACCACCTCATCAGTGAAGCATGGTGGTGGTAGTGTCATGGCGTGGGCATGTATACCTGCCAATGGAGCTGGTTCTCTTTATTGATGATGTGACAGCTGACAAAAGCAGCAGGATGAATTCTGAAGTGTATCGGGCAATATTATCTGCTCATATTCAGCAAAATGCTTCAGAACTCATTAGACGGCACTTCACAGTGCAGATGGACAATGACCCGAAACATACTGCGAAAGCAACCAAAGAGTTTTTTTAAGGGAAAGAAGTGGAATGTTTTGCAATGGCCAAGTCAATCACCTGACCTGAATCCGATTGAGCATGCATTTCACTTGCTGAAGACAAAACTGAAGGGAAAATGCCCCAAGAACAAGCAGGAACTGAAGACAGTTGCAGTAGAGGCCTGGCAGAGATCACCAGGGATGAAACCCAGCATCTGGTGATGTCTATGCATTCCAGACTTCAGGCTGTAATTGACTGCAAAGGATTTGCAACCAAGTATTAAAAAGTGAAAGTTTGATGGATGATTGTTAATCTGTCCCATTACTTTTGGTCCCTTAAAAAGTGGGAGGCACATATACAAACTGTTGTAATTCCTATACCGTTCACCTGATTTGGATGTAAATACCCTCAAATTAAAGCTGAAAGTCTGCAGTTAAAGCAAATCTTGTTTGTTTCATTTCAAATCCATTATGGTGGTGTATAGAGCCAAAAATATTAGAATTGTGTTGATGTCCCAATATTTATGGACCTGACTGTATGTATATATATATATATATATATATATATGTAGCACTAACTCACGGTGGAGCTGCTGGTTTAAGCGGGTCTGTTACCTTCACTCTGCTTCCCTCTGTTTCACCGGCACCGGGTCTAGGGTTCCATTGAGTTTACTCCTGAACAACACACGCACCAACACTGGAGTACGTTTTCAATGCTTTATTAAACAAACGACTTAGGAATTAGCAGGAAAGAGGTAGAAAGGAAACTTGCAGAAGAAACTCAAATATTCTTTGATAGGGTTCTCTTGACAAAATGTCCTGGTAGAATTCAAATACTATTTGAAATGCGCTCCCCTCGTGGGACACACTCCTTGCTCGTCTGGATAGGCCTCTCTCACCGGTCTAGCAGCCAGCACGCAGCACGAATCAAAGTCTCTGCCACAGACTTGTTTGGGAACAAAATCCGTACGATCCTCTGTCACAGGATGTATAGGTTTTTCTGTAGTGAAAGTCAGTCACAGTGCTTGAACCTTTAAGCCGAGCCGGCAACACTATGCTGTATAGTTACTTTTGGATACATCCTCCAACCGAGTCACCAGGCCCCTCTATAGACCAGCACGCTGCGTGATCTCTCCAAGACGGGTCCTCCCCTGGGATCTTCTTGGCTGTCCAGCTTCGTCACACAGGACCGACAGCTCAGGACCATTCCTCGGCCACGGTGGTAGGTTCCAGACAAGCTTCTGGACCCACCCCTGCGCCGCTGTATCGTGGGCCTCCCGAACGGAGGACCACGAGGTAGCTCCTTAACGCATAATTGTTGGCAAGGAGGGCCAGCAGGTGGCTGTAAAACGAACCCCAAGATATGGCGTCTGTCCCATAAATACCCTCGCCCAGAATGCAACTCGGAGGACCACCTCCACCAAGCATGCCTCCAGGACAGAGGAGCATCCATTCGCTTCAACACGTTGCCTTTCCAACCCTGACTAATGGCAACAGCGGCACCCACCGGTCAGCACGGAAACACACACAACGTCAGCCAAGCTGGAACAGAGGCAAACTTTAACCTTCCTAACGCACAATTTACTGAATTTACCTAACATGCGGTAGATTGCAAATCTACCAGCGCTATATATATATATATATATATATATATATATAAAAAAAGCCCTATGTGCTTTCCTGCTTTCCTATCTGTCTTCTCTATATATAATACAGTCTTCAAATGTGCTTTAAAATACATGGTTTCCCCTTTCATGAACAAGAAATAAATGACGTCATGATGTCGGGCTGGTATAATAATGCTATGGGGCTGGTATGACATTTTTTCCAGGGCTGGTTTTTATTCCCAGTTTGGCCCTGCTAACATCCCACTCAAAGTTTAAACCGGAGGATATGCGGGTCTGGAGCAAAAAAATCCATAACACCTCCCTGTGGCATAAATTACGGAAAATATCCCCACCTCTCTTGTGAGTGTGGATCTTTTCAATAACCTCAACCTTCATAGCAGAGATATCACCAGCATGGGAATCCCTGAAATGTCTCGCTACATTGGTATTTTTATTAAAGGGGCTTGCTCAATAGGTATTTGTGAGAAAGGCTAAGTGAAAAGTATAAGTGCCTCATGGGCATACATAAAGTTCTAAAGTTGTTCAAATCAATTCTACAAGTAGTGGAAAAGCATAGAGCAGCAGTGGATAGTAACAGCAAAGTGACGGTAGAAAGAAAGACCAAATGGTCCATCGAGTCTGCCTTTCTTTTAATGTATACATGTGATGCCCTGTACACACGACCGGTTTTCCCGTCGGAATAAACTCTGAAGGTTTTTCCGATAGAGTTCTGATGGAATTCCGCTCAAGCTGTCTTGCATACACACGGTCACACCAAATTCCGACCGTCCAGAACGCGGTGACGTACAACACGTACGACGGGACTAGAAAACGGAAGTTCAATAGCCAGTGCGCCACCCTTTGGGCTCCTTCTGCTAATCTTGTGTTTATCTCGTGTTAGTAGAAGTTTGGTGAGAGACGATTCATGCTTTTCAGCTTTCGTGCTTTTCAGTCTGTTACTGCTCTTCAGTTTGTGCTTGTGGGGTTTGTATTTGTACTTCAGTGCATGTAGTCAGTTCGTATCTGTTTTGCAGTGCGTTCTTGTCCGCTCGTTTCTGATTTTCAGCTCGCTCTTCACAGGCCTTGCTGTTCTTCAGCGCATTCTGTTAGTTCGTTCTGAGCAGCTGACCATTTTGAAGCCATGTTGCGGGGGCATACTCGTTGTAGAGTTCATGCTGTGTGGGGACTTAGTGTTGGGGTTCATACTTGGGCCCAAGCCCAGTCAATGAACAGAGTGGGGAGGAGTTCATGGACCAAGAATTAGTTACTCCAGCGTGACCAATTCTCTTATATGCCTTTGCTGCGTGAGATCCAGGAGAATAATCCTGATGATTTCAGGAACTTTTTCCAGATGACGGACCCCGTTTTTCACCATCTGTTGGCTTTGCTGTCCCCTTATATTATGAAGCAGGACACCTGGATGCGGCAAGCCATCACTCCAGAGCAGAGGCTAGTCAAAAGTTTGCGGTACTTGGCGATGGGGAGAAGTCTGTAGGACCTCAAGTTCTCGACAGGCATCTCTCCCCAAGCTCTGGGGATCATTATTCCAGAGACCTGTTCTGCCATCATTCAGGTCCTTCAGAAGGGGTTGAGGGGCCATCTGACTGAAAACAGCCACGTATGTGAGCTTGCTCATCCTCCTCCTCCTCCTGCCACAAGTCCACCACCGGAGCCACAGCCTCCAAGGAAGGCTGCAGGGAAGGCTGCAGGGAAGCGTGGAGGGAAGGCTGCAGTGAAGGGAAGAAAGTGATGGCCTGGGTTCAGTCTGGTCTGACAGAAGACACAGGTTGGTGTAGTACCACAGCCTGGGGACATAGATATAATCTGCTGCTGGTCCTGATCTCTGGAAGTCCTGGACCAGATTGGGCTCCGAATTATATGGACTCCTCAAGCTAACAATTTTATTTTCCACAGACTTAATGTCTGCCCTGGGGGCCAAAAGGCTTTGCAAATTCCAAAAGTTTCTCCAGCGTTGCCTTCCTCTTTATTTTATTACCCAGAATAAATTGAGATTTTATTTTTCACAACTACTTGTCTATGTGTTTTTCTACAAAAAGGACAGTTTGTTTGTGAATAGGCAGGTACATTTCAAAAACACAATGTCTAATTGACAAGGGACACCAACCAACCTCCTTGAGGTTAAAAATACAAGATAATAATGTTATTGTGGAAACTTGACACAAAAAAAAAAATATGGAGATCACTAGAAAATAATTTTTCAATGATACAAAAAACAGGAGATCTTGATGAAATATATATAAAAAAAAAGATGACTATAAAAATAATTCTAAACATTATTATGGAGGTCTGACTTTAAAAAAAATAAAAGATTATTCATGAGATCACGGGAAATAATAAAGAAATACGTTTGTCAGAACTCTGTGTGAATATCATCAGCAAAACAACTTCATTATTCTAGCATTAAAATGCACAAAAAAATGCGCTGCATTAAAAGATCAAAGAATTTGCAGCGTGAGGAATGTGCTATCTCCATTACGAACGCTAGTTTTACCAGACCGAGCGCTTCCGTCTCGTACTTACTTCAGAGCATGTGTCATTTTTGGTGCATCGGAACAGCATACAGACAAGCGTTTTTTCCGATAGTAATTTTTTCCGTCGGAAAAATATAGAATGTGTTCTCTATCTAAGTCCGTCTGAATTTTTGATGGAAAAAATCTGATGGGGCATACACACGGTTGGAATATATGATGAGAAGCTCACATCGGACTCTTTCTGTCAGAAATTCCAACCGCGTGTATGCGGCATTAGAAGAAAACATCTAATGTAAGTAATATAAAGTATCTTATATATAGTGACAAGCATCTGAGCTTTCCAGATTTAAGCATGTTCTGGTACAGCCAATGCAATGCAGGGCCATCCAAACAAGCAAACAACAGAATCTTATTGCACATTGTATTTTTTATTTTTTTTTTTAAGCTCAAACAAACCCTGTTTACGTGTGCTGATTTTGTGATTCTGGTTAATCCCCAAGAAGGGAGTCTTCTATTGTGGGAATACAGTAACCTTCAGATATTCACTATGGCTAAAATCCCCTTCCCATTTCATATGACAATAGGATGTGATGCTACATCTTATTTGGCTCAGCATAGTAAGTGTGCAGTTTTGGATGTTATCCAAGGCTGAGGTTCACCTATTACATAAACATTTGCATAAGAATCACAGACTAAATGAAACGTAATGTAGAGCATTCGTAAAACTGTTCTTTAAAGCGGGGTTCCACTCAAATTTTTAACTTATTCTTACCCCCTTCAGTTAATTGCATAGATGTTCAAATGTTGCAGGAAAATTTTTTTTATCGCTGTAATTACCTTTATATTGTAATTTATTGTGGTACTTCCTGTCTCTCCTCCCATGGGAGTAGGTGTGTTTATTGCCTTTCCCCTGCGCCGCACTGTCTCCTGGGAGCTTAGTGTCAGGCTTCCCAAGATTCAGTGCGGGAAACAATGATCATGCGTGTGAACAAGCTGTGAATGAACAGCATTCACCGCATCCCGGAAATCAATGCTTGTGGGCTTCACATGCCCACAAGCAAGATGGAAACAGCTAGCATCACATTTTTTTAAGTTATTCTTCAGTACGAAAACAGACAGAGGCGGAAATATTACACCCAAACTGTGAGTATTATTTTGGGGTTAGCAAAGTGTCTCAATGATCTAAAAAAAAAAAAAAAAAGATTGGTCGCCGGACTCCCACTTTAAATGTTCAAAAAATAATGAGCAAAGATTCAGCTTTAAGAGTGCAATTTTCATGTAAGAATGCTAAAAGCCTGGTTCAACTTTCAACTTAAATCAGCTAAATACATTAAAGGTGCCTCAAAACAAAAGTGCAAAGTATTACAGTTCTTTTTTTTTTTTTTTTTTGAGAATGCAGTAATAGCCTGAGGAGAAAAGACTGTCCCCTGCCAGAATGATACAGAAAATGATCCTTCCTCTCCGTGTGGATTCAGTGATCTTTCTGCAGAAGTTACCCTTGCTATGTCAGAGCAAGCACTTTCCATCCAGAAAAGCTCATGCGCCTTCCTGGTTGGAGAACTCTAGCTGTGACTCAGCAGGGGGTGTGCTAGACCTGTACAGAGAGACCACATAGCAAGGATTGTTCTCTGCATAATTCTGGCAGAGGACATGCTATTCTACTTTATCTGCAGTTGTTTTCTAAGAAAAACAATCTCTAAAACTTTGTACACCTTTTATTTTCATGCACCTAGAATTTATTTAGCTGATTTAAACAGAAAGTTAGGAATTACAATAGATGAAAATGATTTGAGATTTTATTTTCGTATTATTTTTATATAGCACTAAAAATGTGTGCTTGTCCATGAGCAGAGCAATTTTGGGATTGGATATATATTATGTATCAATGTTTGCAATATTTAACCATGATTTTATAAATCTAATCTTAGCATCCTAATGCCGCGTACACACGAGTGGACTTTTCGACAGACTAGGCCTGACAGTCTTTCCGACGGACTTTGCAGCGTAGGTCCGCCGGACTCTCAAACAAACGGACTTGGACACACACGATCAAACCAAAGTCTGATGGATTCATACGTGATGACGTACGACCGGACTAAAATAACGAAGTTGATAGCCAGTAGCCAATAGCTGCCCTAGTGTCGGTTTTAGTCCGTCGGACTAGCATACAGACGAGCGGATTTTTAGACCGGACTGTAGTCCGTCGGAAAGATTTAAAACATGTTTTATTTCTAGGTTCGTCGGACTTTTGGGAAAAAAAGTCCGCTGGAGCCCACACACGATCGAATTGTCCGACAGAGTCCGGTCCAAGTCTGCCGGAAAGTCCGCTTGTGTGTACACGGCATTAAGGGGGCGCTGCCACCTTACTCATGCAGGACAAGGTGTTTAAACACATGTATCACTACCCCTGTAGGATAGGATGGTCCTCTGTTCTTTGTCTTGACCTTCCCAAGAACCGAGCCCCTCTGACACAATTCAACACAAGTTGAGTGTACAAATATACAATATCTCAGGAAACCACTCAAAGTAACACTTAGTACCCAATAGCAGTGCTATATCAAAGAAAATAGACACCAAACCAGGTAGGTAAAGGCAAACTTAATATTGTCACCCAATTTGGTTGGTAACTAGGCAATCATAAAGTGGATTACTAATGGTAATAACATCATTTAGCATACAAAGTGATTAGCAGTATGGACTTGGCATAAGGTGACATGTGGCGTCCGGATCAGCATAGACAGTAGCAAGGCCACCTCAAATGTAGCAGTGAGTAGTAGTAAAATTTAATCTACCGAGTGCTGTAACTATACTGCCATAGTCATTTATGGTAGCAATGCTAGTACTAGACAGACTGGGTATGCACTGTCCAAAATAAAAGGAAAATGGTAGAGGGGGCAGGGGAACAAGGGGGCTTGCAGAATAGTTATTATGGAAGTAGGAAGTACTTTAAGATATTCTTCTGCCAGCTATTGCTGGAGCCCTTTAAAAGTGCAGTATGGGGGCAGTATGGATTGGTTACACTTGGTGTCCTGCCCTCAGTGGTTCAGTCCCTGTTAGCACTGTCAATAATGAATGGATAGCCCTCTCATCACTTCCTAGGATGCTGCTGTGGATGCTCACTGTAGAAGGGGGCCCCCTCAGTTTCTCCCTAAAAGCCCCGGGTAATGAGCAGTGGGAAGCAGAGGGTGAGTGGATGCTCTAGCCTTTCTGTGGCAGCGGAGCAGAATCTGTGATGTGGGCGGTGCTGCACTACCCCCAGGTGTCTTCACTGTCCATCGCAGGCTTGCATCCCCACTGGCAGGTGAATACACAATGTTCTGCTCTCCCTCTCTCCTCTGCACCAAGGGGAATAACTTTCCCTGTGTAGTTCCACCCAAAAATGGAAGCTTTGTTTATCTGCCTCCTCCCCCCTCCAGTGCTGCATTTCGGGGGGGGGGGGGCAGATACCTATTTTTGACAGGTATCCTTCCCCTCATCCAAGAAATCTAGCTGCGGCGAGATCACTCTGAGTTGGGCCCCCCTCCTTCCCCCACCTCAAGGCTTCACTACCGGTTTCCCTTACAGGCAATGGCGGCGGAAGCATCTGAGAGTTGATGGAAACATTGGCTGGAGTGCCAACATCACTGAATTCCAGGACAGGTAAGTGCCCTAATATTAAAAGTCAGCAGCTACAGTATGTGTAGCTGCTGACTTTTAATCTTTTTTTGGGGGGGGGGACAAAAATTCTCTCTCCACTTCTCCTATTGCACAATGCCTATTGGGATTTGTATTGTAAAGTGTCAATTCGTCCCATTATATGGCTGCAATCCAAAACTACAATTCCCAGGATTCTCAGTGCTCTGCAAAGAAGTCTATGGGCTTGTTTGGCTTTAGCTCTCTCCCTGCTGGCCATAGGAGAATGGTGCAGCCTATCATCAGTGTAGGAAGAGAAGAATAAAGGTAATGTCTCCTTCTCCATATTGCTGTAGCCCAGCACCTGGCTACACACATATGCTGGGCACTGATCACTGAGCGGTAAATGCTCCTTAGCTAGGGATAGGTAACTGCTCACTGTCTTATCACTGAAGGATTTATACTCATACAATAAAGGATGGTCACTGAGGGGTTAATATACACACATTGATTATGCAAAAATTATTCGGGAACTCTATGAGCTAGATCAGTGTTTCTCAACTCCAGTCCTCAAGGCGCACCAACAGGTCATGTTTTCAGGATTTCCACTATTTTGCACAGGTGATTTGATCAGTTTCACTGCCTTAGTAATTACCACAGCTGTTTCATCTGAGGGAAATCCTGAAAACATGACCTGTTGGTGCGCCTTGAGGACTGGAGTTGAGAAACACTGAGCTAGATACTAGTAAGCATGTGCTGGGAACAAGATGGGAAACAGACATGTATGTAATATGCCACACACACAAGTACTACTGGAGAGGTGGTGGTGGTGGTGGTGGTGGTGGTGGGGTGGGGGGGGGGGGTCAGGGACTGTTGCTGTAACAAGCTTCATTCGGAGTGCTGAGCTTCCAGTCCTAGTGTTGGGGCAAAGGACATGAACATTATTCAATATGCAATGTGTGTGTTGGTGACAAAGTGGAAGTGACAGCTATAAAGATAGGATATAAGACAGGGTTGGATTTGGCAAACAGTTAAAGTTAATTCCACATCAACTACATGAATTAGACATTTAAAAACACATGGAGCAATAAATGACTATTAACAGTCTGATAATGGGGCAAGAAGTTTGTTGGCCACTGCTGTTTGGTGAAAGACAGCCAAATAATTAAAAACAAATAATTTAATATTAGAGGTATATATAAATGCATAAGTGAAATAATGTTATACTTAAAGTGGATGTAAACCCTCACATATACCCAGTGAAGTGAACAGCCGCAGATCATACACAGGAATGAAACAAATCCTTCTACATAAGTTTTACTTGTATATCTGTTGTCTTCCCTTTTCTACACTCTTTGAAATGTGCAGATCATGTTAGAAATCTTTCTTCCTCTTTCAGCGGTGGATGTGGGGTCTGGGTTTACACTGTGTGAGAGCTGATTGGAGGAAAGACACACACTCCCCCTCCATATAGGCAGATGAATGAAGGAACATGCAGAGCTGTAGTCTGAATAGACAAGTTCTCTGCTAATCTACCTCTAAGCTCCCTCCCCGACACAAATTTTCAGCCGCTGTTATCTCATGTGTTGGAGAACTTGTCAGAAGTGACTCATGCTGATAACAGAGGAACGAATCACCAGAGAGAAAAGTCACTCAGAGCTTTGGAGAGAGATAAGTAAACACCACATATACATGTGCCTAGGTCAAAATTTATGAATGGGGTATACAACCACTTTAATGCCTCTCAGTTATAGCATTGTGGTAGCTGAAGCAGACACAGGTGTAGAAGGTAGTGGCCATATGTATACAAAAATATTAGTTCTTTAAAATAGTATAAATGAAATAACAATAGCTCACGCACCATATAGACAAGGTGTGAGTTGTTTGGTCAACAGCATGCATTGCAGACATTTACTGCAAATTTAAAGTAAAACCACCTATGCAATATCAAATACAACTGGAAAGCATTTTGCATACTCAGGGGAATTGCCATTTTTCTAGGTCTGTGGATAAGATTAGAAGGAATATTTATGTTTTGAGTGGCTCTGTCTTTAGTGTAGAATGGGAGCTGCAATGGTAAACATGACCCTGGCCAAAACTCCTGGGTAAGCCTGCTTGAGAGAACGTTATTGGACTTTCTCAGCCAATCACAATTGTTAACCAACCCCATCCCCCTCTCACCTCCATAGGCACAGATTTTCAAGATTTTCCAATAATCCCTCTATTCTTAAATCTACCTAAATTTGCTTCAGTGTTTCAGGTGCAATGGAACCAAGTATTTCTTCTAGTTATGTTTGGTTAATAAATAAAAATACAACCATCAGCAGTCAAGTGTAAACAAAGGGTACAAACTGTTGAAGTCACCAATGTCCAAAAGACCATTTGGATGGTCTCTCAGTAACTGCTGATTGCAGAAGGCTATCCATGACCCTCAGCTCCTTCTAGACTGGGAAATCCTCAAACAGATCTACAACATAAACACTATTTATTAAAAAAGATATATTGTAATCACAAAAGTGCTTGATATATTTCCATATACATCCATATTACAGTGGCTAAGTGCTTAGCACTTCTGCCTAGCAACACTAGGGTTGTCAGTTTGAATTCCAACCATGGCACTACCTGGATGGAGTTTGCATTTTCTCCCTGTACCTGCGTAGGTTTCCTTCAGGTACTCAGATTTCCTCCCACACTTTAAAAACATGCTGGTAGGTTAATTGTCTCCTGTCTAAATGGCCCTAGTATGCGTCTGTATGAATATGAGCTAGGCACCTTAGATTAAAAGCTCCTTGAGGGCAAGGACTGATTGTGATTGTATACTTATTGTTATTATTATTATTATTATACAGGTTTTATATAGTGCCAACAGTTTGCGCAGCGCTTTACAACATGAGGGCAGACATTAAGGTTACATTACAATTTGGTACAAGAGGAATCAGATGGCCCTGCTCATTAGAGCTTACAATCTAAAAAGGAAGGGTCAATTAATACAAAAGGTAATAGCTGTGGGGAGGGGGGGTGAGCTGATGGAGGAAGTAAAACAGTGTTAGTTAGAAGCAGGATAAGCTTCTTTGAAGAGAAGGGTTTTCAGGGATTGCCTAAAGATGGATAGATTAGGGGACAGTAGGACAGATTGGGGTAGGGAGTTCCAAAGGATGGGAGAAGCTCTGGAGAAATTCTGGAAGCGAGCTTGGGAGGAGGTGACAAGGGAGCTAGAGAGCAGGAGGTCTTGGGATGACCGAGGAAAGGCTTGGTTGGTATTTTGGGACTAGGTTAGTGATGTAGTTGGGGGCAGAGTTATGGATGGCTTTGTAAATTATTGTTAGTACTTTGAATTTTATTAGTTGGGAGTGGAAGCCAGTGGAGGGATTGTCAAAGAGGGGTGGAGAACACTGAATGGTTGGTAAGGTGGATGAGTCTTGCAGCGGCATTCATGGACTGAAGGGGGGGATAGTCTATGTAAGGGTAAACCAAGGGACCGAGGGAGTTGCAGTAGTCAAGGCGAGAGATAACCAGGGAGTGAATTAGAAGCTTGGCGGTGTCATTAGTTAAAAAGGGGCGTATTCTGGAAATGTTGCGGAGGCTAAGGCAGCATGATTTGGACAGGGATTGGATGTGGGCCTGAAAGGACAGTTCAGAGTCTAAGGTTACCCCTAGCACCCTGGCATGTGGGGACGGACTGATAGATGTGCCATTGATCTTGACAGAGAAGTCAGGGGAGGGGGCACATGGAGGAGGAAATATTAAGAGCTCAGTTTTAGATAGATTCAGTTTGAGGAAGTGGTTTGACATCCAGGCTGATATGACTGTTAGTAAATCAGTGATGCGTGAGGAGACTGATGGGGTGAGCTGAGGGGCAGAGAGATAGATTTGGGTGTCATCAGCATATAAATGGCAGTGAAAGCCATGGGAGGCTATCAGCTGACCCAGGGAGGACGTGTAGATCCAGAATAGTAGAGGTCCAAGGACAGAACCTTGGGTGACCCCAACGGTAAGAGGAGTTGGAGAAGAGGAAGTGGAGTTGTAAGTGACACTGAAGTTGCGATGAGATAGGTAAGATTTGAACCAACGGAGAGTGCAGCCATGGAGACCAAGCAAATTGAGTTTTTTGAGAAGGAGGGGGTGGTCAACTGTATCAAAGGCAGCGGAAAGGTCCAAGAGTAAGAGTGCGGAATAATGATTGTTGGTTTTGGCTGTTAGTAAGTCGTTTGTGAGTTTTAGAAAGGGCAGTTTCTGTGGAGTGCTGTGAGCAAAATCCAGACTGAAGGGGATCAAGAAGGTTATTCTCAATGGTGGTCGCTCAGTCGGTTGTAGACTAAATGTTCAAGGAGTTTGGAGGCAAAAAGGAGTAAAGAGATGGGTCTTAGGTTATTAAGATTGGTGGGGTCTGAGGCCTTTTTTGGTATGGGAGTGACTAGCGCATGTTTTTAAGGGTTGGGGAAGATGCCAGTAGTGAGTGAGAGGTTGAAGATATGAGTTAAGGAGTGTTGGATTGAGTCAGTTGGTGACCGTAGTATTTGAGAAGGAACAGGGTACAGGGCACAAGAGGCTAGGTGGGCATTAGAAAAAAGCTTAGTGACTTCCTCTATAGTAGCTGGGTTAAAAGAGGGAAGTATTGATTGTGCAGGAGGAAAAGGAGTGTAAAGTGAGCGGAGATCTCGAGATGAGTTGTTTCAATCTTATTTTTGAAGTGATTAGCAATCTTCTGGGCAGTGAGTAAGTTAGTGGGTGGTGGTAATGGAGGACGAAGTAGAGTGGTAAAGGTAGAAAAGAGTTGACTGCGTGAGAGGTTGTTAATGGCAGTGATAAAGTAGGTCTGTTTAGCAGTGTGCAGGCCGGAATGGTATTTTTGGAGGGCAGGGTTGTAGCGGTCGGGGCCTGATTCTGTGCGTAGTGAGGGGGGCGAAGGTATCCAGGGTGGAGGACAGTGAACCAAGAAGAAGTGGCCAAGTTGGGGCAGGACAAGGATGAGATTTTGTCATAGAGACAATCTGTAGCAGAAAAGAGAAGAGACGGGTTAAGATGGTAAAGGTTTCTACGGGTAATAGTTTGGTAGTTGGAAGGCAAGGAGGAGGCAGACAAGGAGAGGGTGAAAGTAATAAGGTGGTAATCAGAGAGAGGAAAAGGAATATTGGAGAGGTTGTGTGGAGTGCATAGGTAGGAGAATATGAGTGAGTAGAAGCGCTTGTCCATTGTTTTAGGTCAAAAGAGGTTAGGCTCAGCAGCTTTGAAGTAGCAGGTGTGTTAAGATTAACAGGCATGTTGAAGTCACCAAGAATGATTGTTGGAATTTCAGAAGAGAGAAAGTAGAGTAGCCAGGCAGAGAAGTCGTCAAGGAAGTTTGATACTGGTCCAGGGGGCCGATAGATCACAGCAATTCTCAATGAAACTGGAGAAAACAGACGAATACAGTGAGCTTCAAATGAGGATAGGGATAGAGAGAGGGGTGGATGAAGAACCTGAAAAGTGCTTTGAGGGGATAGGAGGATTCCAACACCACCTCCTTTCCGTCCACTAGGCCTAGTGAGTCCACAGTAGGCCACCATAGGAGAGAGAAGCAGGAGAAGGAAGGTCAGATTCTGGTATGGATATTTTTCGGAATCCCGCGCCAAAAAAAAAAAAAAAAGGCATGGGGGTCCCCCTTAAAAGCCATACCAGACCCTTCAGGTCTGGTGTAGATTTTAAGGGGAACCCCGTGCCAAAATTAAAAAAAAAATGGCGTGGGGTCCTCCCAAAAATTCATACCAGACCCTTATCCGAGCACGCAACCTGGCAGGCCCCAGGAAAAGAGGGGGGTGAGAGAGCGCCCCCCCCCTGAACCGTACCAGGCCACATGCCCTCAACATTGGGAGGGTGCTTTAGAGGTAGTCCCCCAAAGCAGCTTGTCCCCATGTTGATGAGGACAAGGGCCTCATCCCCACAACCCTTGCTTGGTGGTTGTGGCGGTCTGCAGGCAGGGGGGCTTATCGGAATCTGGAAGCCCCCTTTAACAAGGGGACCCCCAGATCCCACCCCCCTGTGTGAAATGGTACCAAAAGTACCCCTACCATTTCACAAAAAAAGTGTCAAAAATGTTAAAAATGACAAGAGACAGTTTTTGACAATTCCTTTATTTAAAGTTTTCTTCTTTCCATCTTCTTCGGGTCTTCTTCCATCTTCCTTCCTTTTTCCTTCGGTTTCTTCCTCCATCTTCTTCTTCCTCTGCTTCTTCCTCCAATTCTCTGCTTCTTGCTCTGGTGTTCTCGTCCGGCATCTTCCTCCGTGGCGTCTTCTTCCCCGCTTTGTTCTCGAGCTGCTCTGCATCCATGGGAGGCTCCCGCTTTGTGACGCTTCTCTTCTTCTGACACTTCTTATATAATGGAGGGCAGGGCCACCTGGTGACCCTGCCCCCTCTGACGCACGGGGACTTGACGGGGACTTCCCTATGGCTTTCCCCGTGATGTCAGAGGGGGCGGGGTCACCCGGTTAGGTAAAGCATTATTAAAATCACTGCTCCCGAAAAAACTGCCGTTTTTAAAAAAATTTTTTGCATTGATACATGTCCCCTGGGGCAGGACCCAGGTCCCCAAACACTTTTTATGACAATACCATGCATATAACCCTTTAAAATTAGCACTTTTGATTATTCATGTTCGAGTCCCATAGATTTTAATGGTGTTCGCGTGTTCAAACAAATTTTTTGCCTGTTCGCATGTTCTGGTGCGAACCGAACAGGGGGGTGTTTGGCTCATACCTAACAGTGATATGGACAGAGGTAAAGAATCTGAAGGCAGCATAGATCACCAAAAGCACATACACAGAATTTAGCAAGCTGATCCCAGTTTCAATTAAAGGTGGAAGATGTGGTTGAGCTGACACATACACAGAATATAGCAAGCAGATCCCAGTTTCAATTAAAGGTGGAAGATGTGGTTGAGCTGACACATACACAGAATATAGCAAGCAGATCCCAGTTTCAATTAAAGGTAGAAGATGTGGTTGAGCTGACACATACACAGAATTTAGCAAGCAGATCCCAGTTTCAATTAAAGGTGGATTGTTCATATAAGGGCGCTCGGAACGTCAGGACCAAGCAGATAATGTCTATATTGGAACGGGGGGTGAGGTGATGATGATAAATCTTCAACATTTAGGGCTGCACTCACAAAGACTAGCAATCTCAAAGAGGAGCAATTAATAAAAACAGACAAAAAGAAAGGCGCCTCTAAGTGCAGAATTAAAAGCTTTTTTAATATCCCCAAAGGGCTTAAAAACACTTACAGGATCTGAGGAAGAGAAGAGCATATCATTCATTCATAGTGCAGGTCATCCGGCATCAGGAAGGTCCCCAGCGTATAGTAGACTCACAGGGCTGTTCATGTACTGCAGCAGAAGGTCTCAAAAACGCCAACAAAAGAGTGCCCAAGGCACTGGAGATACTGATGAACGGTCACGCTGTCCTAGTCTATGGAGAGCAGAGATCCCGGAAATTACGTCAGCAGAGGGGGACAGCAACCAGCGTGGACTGCAAGCCGGATGTAGCCATCAGAATGGGACATGTTTCGGAACTACTGATTGGTTCCTTTGTCAACCTAATGACTGCAAGTTTACACAATTAAAGGTGGAAGATGTGGTTGAGCTGACACATACCTGTAGGAGGGGTAGAGAAGAGTTGCGTTAGATAGTGCTGAGCAGAAGTGTAATACTTAAGCCAATATGAATACTTTATCCAAGATGTTAGTTGCCAATGCAATCCCAGCCTGATAATATATAATATATATTATATATATATATAGATGTAAAGCACTTCATGAATCAAATGCACTATATTAGTATCTGTAATAAATAAATAATAACACTGAAGAACCCATCAACCAGTAGGTACAATTACTGACTGCTGAGCTCTCACAGAAAAACTGTATAAAAATTGCATGATGGCTTACACGTTTCAAGGGTGTACGCTCTTCATCAGAGAACACCAAACCAATCTTTAAATAATCCCTCTATTTCCCATCAGGCTTCAGCTATGAAGAAATAGTTCATTAAGACCTGTTGGAATATAGAAGGGTTATTTAAATGTTTGTTTGGTGTCTTTCCCTGATGGCAGGCGAATATTTGAGTTGGTTCTAATGAAGAGGGTACTCCCTTGAAATAGGTAAGCCATCATGCATGCTTGGTATAGCGGCTAGGCATGCTGTTAGAATTCAACATTCGGTAGTTTGTACCTATTGGTTGGATGGATCAATGATGTGGATTTTTGTTTTATGTGATGACATCAAGCACTTTTGTGAGTAACATATTATATTTAACCACTTTCCAAGAACCCCATAGCACATTTACTGCTACAGGGCAGCAGCGCTGCGCAGGATCACATATATATATATATACGTGATCCTGCACTTCTGGGTATCGGCCGCTAATGCGTACCGCCAGCGGCTTGCTCCTGCTGTGATCCTACACAGCGGGAGCTGATCAGCAAGTCCTGTGAACCTGATATGTGCCGGCACCCACTGATCATTCTGTACACAGGCAGAGTGGCAGTCTGCCTATGTAAAAAGGCAGATTGTCATTCTGTCAGTACAGAAGGCATGGAACCTTTGTTCCTGCAAAGCAGGAACACCGATCTATGCTTTCTACTAGTAAAAGCACCTCCCCCATAGCTAGAAAACACATTTTATTTTTTTATTTTTTTATTTTTTTTTTCGAAGCTACTTCAGCAAGTTCTTTTGGGATACTTAATTCACCATTAAAGTTCATTTTGTCCCATCACATGTCACATCATAGTAGCTTTTATATTTTCTTTACCCTTTTTATCTCTCCCCCCCATTTAATCTTTATTCAATTTTTCTTTCCCTTCCCCTTCGCTTCCTCCAAGAGTTAACAAATTAGTTAAAAAGTGAATACACAAAACATTCTCTTACATAATAAAATGGATAAGTAAATCATCAAGAAGTGAGGGCACATTATACTAAAAGACAGTAAGATGAGTAGTAGAAACCAAAGTGATCAGAAGACCTCCTCCATCCCACTCACTTCACCTATTTCCAGGGTTACAAACCAAGCATTGCCCCTTAAAACACATTTTAGGCATGCAGTTAACACTTTGATTGCCCCGATGTTAACCCCTTCCCAGCCAGTGTCATTCGTACAGTGATAATACATATTTTTAGCACTGATGACTGTAATAGTGTCACTGGTTCCCAGAAAGTGTCAATTAGGTGCCCGATTTGTCCGCCGCAATATCACAGTCCAGCTATAAGCCGCTGATCGCCACCATTACTAGTAAAAAAAATAAATAAATAAAAATTATATAAACATATCCCATAGTTTGTATACTATAACTTTTGCACAAACCGATCAATATACGCTTTACAAAAAATATGTAACAGAATACATATTGCCCCAAGTTGTTGAAGAAATTTGATTTTTTTACATTTTTTCTATTGGATATGTTTTAGAGCAGAAAGTAAAAAATATTGTTTTTTTTTCAAAATTGTTGGTCTTTTCTGTTTATAGCGCAAAAAATAAAAAAACGCAGAGGTGATCAAATACCACCAAAAGAAATTTTGTTTGGGTACAGTGTTGCACGACCGTGCAGTTGTCAATTAAGGGAACACAGTGCCATGTCACAAAAAATGGCCTGGTCATGATGGGAGGGTAAATCTTCTGGAGGTGAAGTGGTTAATAAAGTAAATTAAGGGTTTTTCTTCAATGATGGTGCACTCACCGCTTACATTGTATGTCTGGTTAATGTTTGTTTTTATAATAAACAAAACCTATGTCCGCCTCCGAAATTAATCAGTATTATTTTGTTCATTCTTTAGTCAATCTTAACACTTAATTAGGAAATGTATAGAATTAGCTGCCCACATGTTAGACTAAGCTCATCTATCAACATAACCATGAATATAGGAAATTATTTTGTTAAAGAATGTCTATGGAAGGAAATTTAATCTGATGTTTGTATTCCTGAGCTAAATATTTCTCAGTGAACTGCTGCAGACATACCTAGTGTTACATATAATACATGGAACACATTTTTTGAATGAACAAGAAGTCCTCACTTTGTCAGCAAATCACTTGAGGTCTGGTATCTTACAAATTCTGTAAATGTGAACACTTGTATCAGTCCACTTCTTTATTACAATTTTTAACAAAATCAATAAATGTTATTAATGAAACGACATTATATCAGACAGCTATAAACTGAAACTATGATATTAAATTTCCTGTCTGCCAGAATGAATCTAGAGGTCAAGTCCTAGTGACTGCTGGTTTCAGAATGCCTGGAAAAGACATTTTCAGTCACCAATCAACTCCCATTCTTTTTCATGGTTGAGGAAATCTCAGGTTTCTGTTTTGGTATGAGTTTTTTTTAGAACGAACAATAAAAACCTGAATGTTGTCATTGATGGCGATTCATAATGCCAGTATAATATGTCAGTCATCACTATAGCATTGTTCATCCATGCCACTCTACCTCGCTAAATAAAAGAGAAGTGCTAGAAATTTTCACTGTTCAGGGACAACAGAATTGAATGTAGCTAGGCATCAGAAAGACAGCTCGTCAATGATGTTTTGAATTCAAGCTTATATGAATATCACCTTTCATTCACTGACAATGTTACATTTAATTGTTATACATGACAGTTTTTATCTTTATGTTCACCATTGGTTAAATACAATATAAAGTGTTCATGGGTCAAAACTTGCCACATTCCTCTCAGTCTTCCCAAATATGGGAATATTTCACTGAACTGATTGGTTAGAGCAGGTACTGCTAATTTCAGTGCTCTGTCCTACAGGGCTGTTGCTCTGTAAATTCTTTCTGACTTTAGTTCTATCCAGTTTAGTATGAAAGTTGATATTAATTAGTGATTAGCTAACCATACTGGATTTGGTTCAGGGTGTTTGGCAAACTTTACCTAAGTTGAGGTGAAGTCAAAGAAAGCCAAATCTTAGAAATCAGTAATGGCCATTTTCTAGTAAAAGAAGAAAGTGACCAGCGCAATTCCTATAATATCACAAAGTGCAATGTGCAGATAAATAAGTCCAAAACCTTCCAAGTTCCCCTGACGAAGTCACGTGGCGTGGCATGACGTAACGCATAGGGCGTGGCCGGAGTGAGTCGCAGACTGGAAGTGATGTGTGAAGTGTTCTAACACCATTGTTTTTATCCCATTGTGTTTTTAATTACTTTATGATGTAAGCTTCCATTTGTATTTAACCACATACGGACCGCCCTCCGTCGTTATACGTCGGCTGTTTGAAGAGGATTATCTTTGTTATGGCAGCAGCTAGCTGCCATAACCCCGGTATCCTCTTCTTCAGCGGGCAGTCCGCTTTCAGATCAAAGTGGTCTCTGTGGCTGATTTGCCGCAAGATCACTTTTATTGGTGGCGGGAGAGGGCCACCCTCTCGCCGTGCTCCGGTGCCCTCTGCCGCTTATTGGAGCCGTCGGTAGCGGCAGAGGCGATCGGATCCCGTGCTCTTAAAGCAACATTTTTTTTTTTAAGCGACATATTTTTATTTATTTTTTTATTGCATTTTAGTCTAAATATGAGATCTGAGGTATTTTTGACCCCGGATCTCATATATAAGGGGTCCTGTCATGCTTTTTTCTATTACAATGGATGTTTACATTCCTTGTAATAGGAATAAAAGTGACACTTTTTTTAAAAAAAGAACAATGTAAAAATAAAAAATAAAAGGTAAAATAAATAAGAAAAAAAAAACAATTTAAACACGCCCCGTCCCGCCGAGCTCGCGTGCAGAAGCGAACACATACGTGAGCAGTGCCTGCATATGAAAACGGTGTTCAAACCACACATGTGAGGTATCACCATGATCGTTGGAGAGAGCAATAATTATAGCCCTAGACCTTCTCTGCAACGCAAAACATGCAACCTGTAGAATTTTTTAAACGTTGCATCTCGAGATTTTTAAGGGTAAAAGTTTGTTGCCATTCCACAAGCGGGCGCAATTTTGCAGCGTGACATGTTGGGTATCAGTTTACTCGACGTAACATCATCTTTCACAATATAAAAAAAATTGGGCTAACTTTACTGTTGTCTTATTTTTTAATTCAATAAGGATTCTTGTAAGACTGCTGCGCAAATACGGTGTAACAGAAAGTATTGCAGCAATCACCATTTTATTCTCTAGGGTATTAGAAAATATATATATATAATGTTTGGGGGTTCTAAGTAATTTTCTAGCAAAGAAAATGATTTTAACTTGTAAACAACAAGTTTGAAAAATAGGCCCAGTCTTAAAGTGGTTAATAAACCATTGCATGTTTGAAAAATGTTATACTATGGGAGGCATTTTATTCCATTTCTACGTGTAATCTGGAGACCAGAGTGATACATCAAGAGCTGAGCACTGAGCAGTTGTGTGAAGGCATGGGATGATTATGATTGTTGGTGGAAGTTCAACTTTATGAGGACTTTGTTCATTTTTTCTCTGGCACTTGGATGGTTGCCTTTGGACTTATTTATCTGCACATTGCACTTTATATACACATTGTAATATTATAGGAATTGCGTTGGTCACTTTCTTCTTTTATTGTTATTACGTGTATTATGAACACTTCAGATTCAGCAGCAATTTCATATTTATTTGGTTTCTCACATTTTATTTAGCAGTTACTTACCTGGTAGCGTGAGGGATTACACATTTTTATTTCCATGGCCATTTTCTAGGCTAATAGGCAAGGCGTTGTCAAATAAAGGGCATGGCAAGTTGGGCAGTATCCTGGGGACATGTACCAAAGCACAGCATTTTTTTCTTAAATTCCATTTAGCGGGAAGCAGCAATTTTAATAATGTTTAAAATTAAACAATAATTAGTTCACCTCTTTGGACATGTTGGGTACCTCCAAAATGTGCACAGGTTAAAACAAGCCCACAACTGCAATAGCAGCAATGAACTTGTTTTTATTGTTATCAGTGGGCTCTGGGATTTAATTTACAAGAAATTCTAGGGGCTGTGGAGCTGTCCAGTTATTGATGGTTTTCTATAAACTGATGAGCTGTAAAGCCATTTAAAGCATATCCCACTGATAATTTTGAGTACCACATTTTTTCCCCATTTCACAGACAGACAGTTTTGAGGCTTAACACATTTTGGATCTATTTATTCTACACAACATCTTTTTTTATTTTGTATGAAAAAAATGGCAATTTAAGTTGTGTTTGTGTACACAAATTCATTTTAGTGTATTTTTTCTTGAAAATATAGATTTGATATACAGTTGCATTTTTTTATTCTACAGGGCCTCTGATTTCAGAAATTATATAATGTTCTTTTAAGTAGTTTTATAGCCAAAAATGTACATCTTAACACGTGTGAACATTTTTAAAATGCTCTAGTGGGGAAGTGGTTAAAAATGCAAAATTTATAAATAACTAACATGCTTCAGGGATGCCCTGATCTGCCTGTGAAGTGCCTCATCTGTATTATATACTGTATACAAAAAAGCTGCTTCACTCTGCTTGTAAACAAAATGGCCAGGGATTCTCTTCATATATACCAGGCCTTTTTCCTAGTCTGGTATAGATGTTAAGGAGGTCCCCTTGCTTGCAAAAAAAGTATGAGGTTCCCCCTAAAAATACATACCAGACCGCTATCCTTGATGAAGGTCTGGTATGGATGTAAAGTGAGACCCCATGCAAAATAACAACAAAAAAACACAGAATGCGGTGCCCCCAACTTCCATACCAGACTCTTTGGGTCCTGTATAGACTTTAAGAGGATACCCAATGCAAAAAAACAAGAAAAAGAACATAGGATGTCCTCCAAAATTCATACCACACTCTTAGCTAAGCATGCAGCCTGGTAGGCCAGGAAAGGAGGAATTTGCGCACACGCCCCCTGGCCTGGGTCAGCAGGCATCATTCACCATGTTTTTCTTTTACTTTCACTTTTGGTGGGAATGATCAACATGAAAAATAGAGATCTATTGCTGATATGCTGATCTGTATCATACCTAACTCTTTACCTCTCAACATCTTAGCTACTTTATTCTTTTAACCACTTCAGCCCCGGAAGATTTTACCCCCTTCCTGACCAGAGCGTTTTTTGCGATTCGGCACTGCGTCGCTTTAACTGACAATTGTGCAGGCGTGCGATGTGGCTCCCAAACAAAATTGACGTCCTTTTTTTCCCACAAATAGAGCTTCCTTTTAGTGGTATTTGATCGCCTCTGCAATTTTTATTTTTTGCGCTATAAACAATATAAGAGCGACAACTTTGAAAAAAACGCATTATTTTTTACATTTTGCTATAATAAATATCCCCCAAAAATATATAAAAAAACATTTTTTTTCCTCAGTTTAGGCCGATCGTATTCTTCTACATATTTTTGGTAAAAAAAAATCGCAATAAGCGTTGATTGATTGGTTTGCGCAAAAGTTATAGCGTTTACTAAATAGGGGATAGTTTTATAGCATTTTTATTTAAAAAAAAATTTTTTACTAGAAATGGCGGCGATCAGCGATTTTTATTGTGACTGCAACGTTATGGCGGACATGTCGGACATTTTTGACACATTTTTGGGACCATTGTCATTTATACAGCGATCAGTGTGATTAAAAATGCATTGATTACTGTGTAAATGACACTGGCAGTGAAGGGGTTAACCACTAGGGGGCGGGGAGGGGTTAAGTGTGTCCTAGGGGAGTGATTTCTAACTGTCAGGGGGATGGGCTGGTGTGTGACGTCACTGATCTCTGCTCCCAATGACAGGGAGCAGAGATCGAGTGACACTTGTCACTAGGCAGAATGGGGAGATGCTGTTTACATCAGCATCTCCCCGTTCGTCCTCTCCGTGAGGCGATCCCAGGTATTTTCGCGGCGATCGAGTCCACGGGACCCGCGACCCAACTCACGGAGCTCCCGGCCGGCGAGCACGCAATGGCACAGAGGGAAATTCAAATGGACGTACAGGTACGCCCACTTGCCCAGCCGTGCCATTCTGCCGACGTACATTAGCGTGTGCCGGTCGGGAACCGGTTAAATGGAGTCTTTAATTTAGGAGCAATTGGAGTGCATCAGGCAACATATAATACTTATGTAGTTGACATTATTTATGCAAAATAAGTAGGCAGATAAGGACTTCTGACCTTATATGCATACTTTTCCTTTTAGTGCTTCAAAAATCACTGAAGCCAAGGAAAAAGCATCTTTAAGAAAATGAAAGGTTTACTTTAAATTATAGCTTTATTTTTGCAAAAAGGCAAAGAAAGCCTTATTCACAGGAGACAACTTGACCAGTTATTAGCAGTGTAATTGTTCAGGGCCACCTACAGTTAACCTGTCCTGTTAAACCGCAGTATGGTCTTGGCCATCGTGCTGCAGCTCAGTTTCAGGGTCTTGGCAATCTTCTTATAGCCTATGCAGCCTAAGTCATCCTTATGTAGAGCAACAATTCTTTTTTCCAGATCCTCAGAGAGTTCTTTGCCATGAGGTGCCATGTTGAACTTCCAGTGACCAGTATGAGAGAGTGAGAGCGATAACACCAAATTTAACACACCTGCTCCCCATTCACCTCTGAGATCTTGTAACACTAATGAGTCACATGACACCGGGGAGGGATAATGGCTAATTGGACCCAATTTGGACATTTTCACTTAGGGGTGTAGTTACTTTTGTTGCCAGTGGTTTAGACTCTAATGGATGTGTGTTGAGTTATTTTAGGGGAAAGTAAATTTACACTGTTATACAAGCTGCACACTCAATACTTTACATTGTAGCAAAGTGTCATTTCTTCAGTGTCGTCACATGAAAAGATATAATTAAATATTTACAAAAATGTGAGGGGTGTACTCACTTTTGTGAGATACTGTATATGGCAGCCAATTGTGCTGGCCCTAAGTAACATGGTAGTAGGGATGAGCTTCGAGTTCGAGTCGAACTCATGTTCGACTCGAACATTGGCTGTTCGCAAGTTCGCCGAACAGCGAACAATTTGGGGTGTTCGCGGCAAATTCGAATGCCGCGGAACACCCTTTAAAAGTCTATGGGAGAAATCAAAAGTGCTAATTTTAAAGGCTAATATGCAAGTTATTGTCATAAAAAGTGTTTGGGGACCCAGGTCCTGCCCCAGGGGACATGGATCAATGCAAAAAAAAGTTTTAAAAACGGCCGTTTTTTCAGGAGCAGTGATTTTAATAATGCTTAAAGTCAAACAATAAAAGTGTAATATCCCTTTAAATTTCGTACCTGGGGGGTGTCTATAGTATGCCTGTAAAGGGGCGCATGTTTCCTGTGTTTAGAACAGTCTGACAGCAAAATGACATTTTGAAGGAAAAAACTCATTTAAAACTACCCGCGGCTATTGCATTGCCGACAATACACATAGAAGTTCATTGATAAAAACGGCATGGGAATTCCCCAAAGGGGAACCCCGAACCAAAATTAAAAAAAAAAAATGACGTGGGAGTCCCCCTAAATTCCATACCAGGCCCTTCAGGTCTGGTATGGATATTAAGGGGAACCATGGCCAAAATTAAAAAAAAAAAATGACGTGGGGTTCCCCCTAAATTCCATACCAGACCCTTCAGGTCTGGTATGGATTTTAAGGGGAACCCCGCGCCAAAAAAAAAAAAAACGGCGTGGGGTCCCCCCAAAAATCCATACCAGACCCTTATCCGAGCACGCAACCTGGCAGGCCGCAGGAAAAGAGGGGGGGACGAGAGTGCGGCCCCCCCCTCCTGAACCGTACCAGGCCACATGCCCTCAACATGTGGCCTGGTAGCCCCCCAAAACACCTTGTCCCCATGTTGATGAGGACAAGGGCCTCATCCCCACAACCCTGGCCGGTGGTTGTGGGGGTCTGCGGGCGGGGGGCTTATCGGAATCTGGAAGCCCCCTTTAACAAGGGGACCCCCAGATCCCGGCCCCCCCCTGTGTGAAATGGTAAGGGGGTACAAAAGTACCCCTACCATTTCATTAAAAAACTGTCAAAAATGTTAAAAATGACTGTCAAAAATGTTAAAAATGACAAGAGACAGTTTTTGACAATTCCGGGCCGCTCCTCACACATGCTGACATGGAGGGAGGCTCCCGCTGTGTGACGGCGCCCCCCGTTATTTAAGAACTGTCAGACGAGGAGCGCCGTCACACAGCGGGAGCCTCCCTTCATGCCAGCATGGATGCGGAGCGGCCCGGAGAAGAAAATGAAGAAGAGAAGAAGAGAAGAAGAGAAGAAGATGAAGAAGAAGAGAAGAGCGGGAGCCTCCCCCCATGCCATGGGTGCGGAGCGGCCCGAGGAGAAGAAGATAGAAGATGCCGCGGAGGAGATGCTGGACGAGAACGCCGGAGGAAGAACCAGAAGAGCCAGAAGAACCAGAAGAACCAGAAGATGAAGGAAGATAGAAGAAAGAAGAAGTATTTAAATAAAGGAATTGTCAAAAACTGTCTCTTGTCATTTTTAACATTTTTGACAGTTTTTTAGTGAAATGGTAGGGGTACTTTTGTACCCCCTTACCATTTCACACAGGGGGGGCCGGGATCTGGGGGTCCCCTTGTTAAAGGGGGCTTCCAGATTCCGATAAGCCCCCCGCCCGCAGACCCCCACAACCACCGGCCAGGGTTGTGGGGATGAGGCCCTTGTCCTCATCAACATGGGGACAAGGTGTTTTGGGGGGCTACCCCAAAGCACCCTCCCAATGTTGAGGGCATGTGGCCTGGTACGGTTCAGGAGGGGGGGGCCGCACTCTCGTCCCCCCCTCTTTTCCTGCGGCCTGCCAGGTTGCGTGCTCGGATAAGGGTCTGGTATGGATTTTTGGGGGGACCCCACGCCGTTTTTTTTTTTTTTTTTGGCGCGGGATTCCCCTTAAAATCTATACCAGACCTGAAGGGTCTGGTATGGAATTTAGGGGGAACCCCACGTCATTTTTTTTTTTTAATTTTGGCCTGGGGTTCCCCTTAATATCCATACCAGACCTGAAGGGCCTGGTATGGAATTTAGGGGGACTCCCACGTCATTTTTTTTTTTTAATTTTGGTTCGGGGTTCCCCTTTGTGGAATTCCCATGCCGTTTTTATCAATGAACTTCTATGTGTATTGTCGGCAATGCAATAGCCGCGGGTAGTTTTAAATGAGTTTTTTCCTTCAAAATGTCATTTTGCTGTCAGACTGTTCTAAACACAGGAAACATGCGCCCCTTTACAGGCATACTATAGACACCCCCCAGGTACGAAATTTAAAGGGATATTACACTTTTATTGTTTGACTTTAAGCATTATTAAAATCACTGCTCCTGAAAAAACGGCCGTTTTTAAAACTTTTTTTTGCATTGATCCATGTCCCCTGGGGCAGGACCCGGGTCCCCAAACACTTTTTATGACAATAACTTGCATATTAGCCTTTAAAATTAGCACTTTTGATTATTCATGTTCGTGTCCCATAGACTTTAACGGTGTTCGCGTGTTCGAACAAACTTTTTTCCTGTTCGCATGTTCTGGTGCGAACCGAACAGGGGGGTGTTCGGCTCATCCCTACATGGTAGCATGTCACAGTCCAACCAATACAACTGTGTAGCAGATTCATGCAAAGATATATATATACACTTCTCTCAGCCCTCAATGTTGGCATTACTTTATATTATGATTTCATTATTTTAAGCTGGCACAAAAAACCTGAAAATAAATAGTAGCCTCCCCTCCAAGAGAACCTCTCATCTTGCTAAAGTTTTGACTGATTGTTAAAGCCCAAGAATATGGGAAACAATTGTGCTGGTACATATGGTGACCAGTAACATTCCAGATAGCAAGCAATTGGCATGCATGTTTGAAAATTATTTGCTAAGCTCTTGCTAGACTTGTCAGGCTTCACAAGTTTGTTGCACAATTGCAGCAAGTCTGCATTGCATGATTCCAGAAAAACTTTCTTTGCAAACATGCTGCAAGTCTTCTGAATGTTCTGATTCAGTTATGTTGTGCAATAGTCATCCCACCACAGGGGACACTGTGACTAAACTTGGAAAAATGTCAACACTGCTCTCCAAGTGTACAACTTGCCAGTGAAAATGTGCAGCAAGTTAACAAGACTTACAGTTCAACACTTCCAAAAATTTGTGGCAAGTTATTCTTACTATCTGTGATGGTGGCTTGCTATAGAGTCAATAACATTTGATGACCTGTACATACATGGTTCTCTTAGCCTCCTATGGTGGCATTGCTATAAATGGGGCAGACTATCTTAGCTAGTAGTCATGTAGCCACATATTTAATTAAAAAAGTATCTCCACAATCCCAGTTGGTTAATTGGTTAGTATGGTCCCCAGCAATGTAAGTTAAAGGTCTCTCTCTAGGACATAGGATTACTTGGTTTACATACGTAGATCCTTCGGGTGCTTACAATCACATTTTAGCAGGATTACCTCTTTAGAACAACAGATGAGTGGGAGCTGTTTTGACTTTTATATAAGGGGCCTTAAATGTGATGTTATAATTAGACAATGTGCTAACAGCTGTATACCCTTAAAAACACAAAGTGAAAGTAAACAGTAATCTTGTCATCATTTTCATTCAAGGAAAGTTGTTCATCTAAAGGATTACATCGGATTAGCATGGCCAAATCAAATTTGTCATTATATACTAAAATAGTTAATTGGAGATTAAGTTATAAAACATAGCATGTTCCCTTCATCCATTTCAACACTTTTTTCTTGCAGACACTCGGGTACATTCACAAAAGCAAAAGATCAGTTTCATAGGAGAGATCTTATTGCAGATAAACTGCTTGAATCTTTTAACAATACCCAACATTCTTCCTTTGTCTTAGATGAGATACTCGTCAGCACCTGAAAGATTATTTCAGCGAGAAGGGGAGGTTTTTGTCTTACGTCTGACCACTTCCTTTAGATGATATCGCTTATATGATTCATGTTTCACTACTATTAATACTGAATAGTACTTTTGAACAGATGTGAGCTCTTCAAGAAAATTAAAGAAACAATAGGTACATCTTTACTAGCTTTATCGTTATGTATATCACTCAATAAATGCTATTTTTTTATGCTTTGTATGTTTCACATAAAGTAATAGTCATTAGTTGCTCAACTAATTTAATCCTTTTTATTCATCTTTTTAATTTCTCTTGTATTTATTTATTTATCTGTACTGATCTGTTACTCTCAATTTGAAAAAATAAATAAATACATTAAGTTAAGTTAAGTTAGTGATGAAAAAAATGCCTTAGTGGAGTTGATTTTACTTATTTCATTTGAAAATAATACATATAACAACACGGGCTCCTATTTCTTTGGAAACTAAAAGATAAACATGCAAGGGTACATTTGTCAAGTGTAACAAGTCATATAGGAATTCTTCTCCAATTTTGTCCCTACAGTGCCAACTTTGACTATTAATTTTACATGGGAAAGTGGAGTCTTGGTAGTTTTACAAGCCTGTTTAAAGTTGTTTTTCACATTTATGAGCTGTTTTCATTTATCAAGCATCACACTACTGTTCCCAACACCAAAAACATGCTTTCACTGTAATTGCAGCAACTAGGACCTCTCAGGACAAGTGTTGCCCCACACTAATTTTTATTAGAATACAGTAAACACAACAAGCTGATCATATGTAAAGATAAAATAAAAGAATGTGATAAGAAGGTAGTCAATTTAGGTTATATCACAGAGCCTGGGGGCAAAAGCTATTTTCAGGAACAACAGTTACAGACTAGATGATGTGAAGTTTTCAGCCTCAGTTCACGCTGTGAATCGCAGAGGGACCGCACTGCATTCCTGTGCAATTCACATGAATTCAGTGCGGTGCAATTTGAATCAGTTCATTTTGAATGGGCTCAAATTGTACCACATCACAAAAAAAGACTTGCATGCATCTTTTTCTGAGCTTTTTCAAAGCTGCACTGAAGCAGGATTGCAAGGTCATTTTGTACCATGTGATCAAGTATGATCCAGTGCAGGCAAATGCACTGTGCTTACGACCTGCATTTGGAGTGTCATTAACTTTGTACTGACATCAGCAAGATGCAGCAAGAGCATTGCGATTGCACTGTGGTGCGGAAATTGCACACCGATCCAAAAATGCATGAGTGAAGCTAGGCTAAAAGTCTGTTTTTATTCTAGAAACACAGGCCTGCATGATCCTGTGGTCAAACATGTCTATAGTATATCCAGAGTAGACATCCCAGCACCACTTCTATCACTCTCCTATCATCATAACGGTATATCAGCCAAAAAAAACTTTACTTATACAAGTGTTATTATCATCATTGGCATTGTAATAGGCACAAATAGAATAGAAATAGCATTGTGCTAGACAGCCATTCATAGAAAATGGGATATCGATGCACATCAAGGCAAAAACAAAAAATAGGTCCTGCGTGATTTTTTCAAAGCAATGCAACATACACTGTCACAAGCTTTCATCCAGGTGTATAGCAGTACACTGTGGCTCAATACAAATTTATAAGAGAATAACCTAATATTAAACTATATAAACTATAAACTATATAAACTATATATGAAGGGTTTATTTTCCTATTGATCGTACAGATAGGGTTAATGTGTATTGCACTTTGAAGGTCTTAATCCTATTTGTAGTACTTGGATATATGTCCTTGTGTTTCCATTTTAGTTTTTTATATTGTTACTAAGTATGTTATTTAAGGTAAATGTATGCATAATTGATGTATTAGTGATTTAGTTTACTTATACCGCAGCTTTAATATTGTTTGTATAACGATTGATGTCAATGAGTCACTTGGAGTCTGCATGATAAATTCTGGCCATTTGCGCCCTCAGACAAAGTTGGAAGTGACAAAACCAATCAGAGCAGGACTGCACAGCGGCCAGAAGTGATGTCAATCACCTAACCGGAGGTGATGCCAGATACCATGTCCACGCGGTTTGACAGGTAGATGTGGTGAGAGAAACCTTTGTGCTGGCTGTGCAGGTTGGGGCGTACTTATTGTCTTATTATTTACTACGGGCAACATTTAAAGTTATTTTTGTGAGTGTTTTAAACATTTTTTCATTGTTAAAAATTTAATTCTATACAGGATTATGCTTTGTGGGCCACTTTTTTCTAGTCCTAGTCATAAACTGAGATTATGGTGAGCTGATCGTTTATTCCTAAAGGAGCAGAGCTACATAAAAGGAGATCTTGGAATGCCTTTTTTTGCCAATCAGTAAAATGAGAGGCAAATCATTATGGTAAGAATGGTGACCTGTGGGAGTGGTTTGCACTGTATGCACCATGGTGTTTGATTGGACCATTGCACAAGTTATAAAGAATAAGAATATTCTGATGTCCACAAAGATATCACGGATCAATGTGTGCATGTATTTGTGAACTTTATTTGAATCACATATAGCCTTCACTGTGATTTACACTTTTTAATTTGTTTTGTGCACCTTTTGATGTATTATTTGGTTGTGCTACTGAAGAGTTTAATACTAGGTTATTCTCCTATACGTTTGCATTGAATTTTGATTGAAGGTGGCTGCAATCTCTCCCAAAAGGATGCTATAATAGTTTAATTATTATTATAATTTATTATTATAATTTTTGTTTCTAAGAACATGGTAGTGTGAGTTGTTTAGTGCACTGTGGTTGTGCTTTGGGGTGCTTTTACCTTTGAATGGCAAAGCAACTGTAAGGCATTGTGGTAATACACAATATAGGCCATGTCATGACATGCGTTATGATAGGAGTTATGGTGTGAATTGTTTTGAGAGTTTTCAGTAAAGCACAAACACTGTGCAGCACCTTTAAGAAAGCACAGTTACCTTCAGTAATGAGCAAATACGGCTGAACCCATGTACATGTCATTAAAAGCTTAGTAGAAACATTTTTGACATTACCACAGTGATAATATCAGAAGACATAAAGTGGTAAATGGTTAAACATGTTGTCAAGTTTTATTAATGTCTTTTAAAAAATGTTATGGAGGACTTTTAACAAATATTGTCATCCTTGCAAGTATCACTGCTGTTAAAGATAGGAATTGACGGGAAATTACTCCTCTAGGGGCGCAAGTAGCAAACTTGTTTTATTTTTTTTTCTTTTGGTGGGGAAGGGTCACAATTAGAACATCTGCATGCTTTTTAACTTTTGTCTACATCCCCATCACAGGACAGGAAGTGAGGGGAAATAGCCCCAACAGGCGCACCAACAGCAGAAAAATATTGCAGAGTTTCTAATCTTTCCTCACACTTTACAAACAAAAAAAAAAGTTTTTAATTGAGTTACCTTTTCAGTTTATTCTTCTCACATACTTATCTAAAAAAAATAATTCCTCTTAATACAGCTCAGTACAAATCAGATGTTGTTAAGATATAAAAACATCAAGAGATAAAGCTGTGAAAATAAATTCTGACAGAATAATGCGATTTTCAGAAGCAGCAGACAGTCTGTCATGCCTCTTGGAGATTGATATGGGTCATTTCCATTGGATATGTTAAACATTTTTCTTTTTAGTTCAATTATTTTGGTTGAGAAGGGGATTACAAGACTTCATTGTGCTCCAGAGCACATTATTAATCAGCAGAAAACTAATATATTAGGCACAAAGTTATGCTACTGAATAAATGTAGACACTGCCAGTTCAAGATGGAACAACTAATTATTCAGCACAATTAATGAAAGATCACACAGTTCATAATTTGGGTATATTGCTATAAATTCTCATTTATTTCACCATTCACAAACTGAAGTTAATTTCTTACTTGGAATGAAATATTTTACTAGTGTGTATCCTTTATAGTTTACATTGGATGCCTGCCTCTTTTTTCTGTTGAAGTCATGAACAGCTGAATATGGGTGAACCACAAAATAATTAATTAGGGCAATCAAAGTGCAAATATGGGAAGAATAAACAATTAAATATATTATGCAGTCTGTCAACAGCATTAACATGGCAGCTTTTGCTACAAAAGAAAGAAGCCTATCCTGCTTCTAACTAACACTGTTTTATTTGCTCCATCAGCTCATCCCCCACAGCTATTATCTTTTGTATCAACTGACCCTTTCTTTTTAGTTTGTAAGCTCTAATGACAGAGATCTCAAGTCTCCCGCAACTCGCGGGAGTCTCCCGCATTTGATGGTGAGCTCACGGACACCCGCGAGTGCGGCACGGTCTCCCGGCTGTCAGCCGCAGCAGCCCGAGCTGCCCCCTCCTCCCAGCCAGGGAAGGCAGTGGCAGGGCCAATCCTAGGCAGATGTGGCAGGGTGCTTTTAACCCGGGCGCCTGCATAGGTGGGGGCGCCAAAGTGCCATAGTTCTCTCCTCCCTCCTCTTCTGTGTCCGCCTGAACAAAGCCTGGCAGTGCTAGGGGGAGGAGCGCTCCTCTTCCTGAAGAGGGTTCTAGTCAGTGGCTGCTGAGTGCTGATGTGTGGGAATGAATTCCTCACACTGCGACCCCGCACTGTCTCCACCAACTTCAATGGCCCCCTCTCCCATCTCTATCAGGGGAGAGAACGAGGTCAATCACACTCACTGTACTGTGTGCTGGCATCCCCAGCATCCCTTTACATGTGCTCTGGTCTGCCCCTGCTCTAGATGTTATTTGTTTTTTGTGTTCTAGATACACAACCCCTGTCCCTTCCTGTGCCTCAGTAGTCCACCTACAGATGTATAATGTATGTAATGTACAGATGTATGATGTATAATAAGATGTACTAAGAGCCCTTTCACACTGACAGCGCGGGGGTGTCGGCGGTAAAGTGCCGCTAGGTTTAGCAGCACTTTACAGTCGTTTTAGAGGTACTTTTAACACCTACTAGTGGCCGAATAAAGCGTTCAAAGCGCCACTGCCAAGGCGCTTTGCAGGCAATGCCCATTGATTTTAATGGGCAGGGGCACTTGAGGAGCGGTGTATACACCGCTCCTCAAGTGCCTCAAAGAAGCTACTTGCAGGAATTTTTTTGACGTCCTGCCAGCGTACCACTCCAGTGTGAAAGCATTCGGGCTCTCACACTGGAATTGCAGATGAGGCTTTTTTCAGGCGCTATTTTTAACACTAACATGCCTGAAAAATGCATCCAGTGTGAAACGGTTTATAATCTCCTATATTATGTCTGCAGTCTCTGATCATCTCCTGTAGTATGTCTGCAGTCTCTGATCATCTCCTGATGGTAGGAGGAGGGGGTAGCTCGAAACGCCGCACAGCGCCACCCCCCCTGAAATGGGGTTGCCACCTCCCTGAAATGGGTTTTGGCAAGTTGGGATGTCTGTAATGAGCAGGGCCCTCTGATTCCTCTTGTACCAAATTGTAATGTAACTGTAATGTCTGCCTTTATTTTGTTAAGAGCTGCGCAAACTGTTGGCTCTATATAAAGCTTGTATAATAATAATAATAATAATTTTGCTTTTCTGAGCCCCCTTGTAACATATAAGTATTTCCTGTTGATCCTGCCAGTGGGTCTGTTATTTTTGAACCTCCTTTGTCAGACCAAGCTGTCCAGCAAAATAGCAGTTAAAGGGTTAAATTAACCCATTTAACATCAATCCTTCTAAGATCCAGTGAAAGAGTCACTGTAGCCACCTTAACAAAGAAAGTATTTTACTGGCCAGACTACTAGGTGAAAATAAAATAGCCGAAAATAAAGAAAACTAATGCAACAACCACATCAAGGAACTGGGAATCTGCAATATTCCTTTTTCTGTTTTTGAATTTTATCAGCTTTAGTAATCAAATAATCAAACAACAAACACCTTGTTTTTGAATGTTCACACATTGTGTTTTTCCCCCCTAATTTGTTATCATTAGTATTGTGCCTACTCGGTCTTTTTTATGTTTGAAAAGAATGATCTGTGGCACAAAACTAAAAACTTCCCACGCTGCCCATTAAACATTAGGAAGTGTTTGTCTGTAAAAGTGATAGGATTATTCATCACTTTGGTTTAATCTGCACAGGGACTGCCAATTGGAACATCATAAGTAATTATGTTCTGTTCTAATGTAGACACTAGACACATTGGGCTGGGACCACCAACTCATTTCCTGTCAACTGCCAAATATCAGTCTGTCACTAATGTGGTTATATTGTTGTTTAATAATGAGAGCTGCTTGTTTGTAAGTAACAATAATGATGTTGAAATTGAATCATAGGAAGTCATGATAATGAGAGTATATGCAAATAATATATAGACTAGAACATGGTCGGTTATAAAGAATTACTTAAAAAGTTTAAATACATATTATAATTTTTTAGAATTGTATAGATTATTCTGAGCAGCGTATACAGCAGTGTAACCTATGCTAAAATAAAAATTGACTGGGGGTTATTTACTAAAGCTGGAGAGTGCAAAATCGGGTGAAGTTCTGCACAGAACCAGCTTCCAGGTTTCATTGCCAGAGCTTAATTGAACAAGCTGAAGTTAGAAGCCGATTGGCTACCATGCACAGCTGCACCAGATTCTGAGTGCTCCAGTTTTAGTAAATCTCCCCCACTGTCTCTTAGGTAAACTCTCATGCCACGTACACACAATCAGATTTTCCGACGGGAAATGTTGGATGTGAGCTTGTTGGTGGTAAGTCCGACCATGTGTAAGCTCCATCAGACATTTGTTGTCGGACTTTCCGCCAACAAATGTTGGCTAGTACGCTCTCAATTTTTCGCCAACAAATGTGTGTTGTCGGATTTTCCAATCGTGTATACACAAGTCCGTCGGACAAAAGTCCAAAGTACAAACATGCATGTTCAGAAGCAGAAGCGATCGGTCTTGTAAACTAGCGCTTGTAATGGAGAATTAACATTCGTGATGTGGCAAATTATGAAATCTCGAAATGCAGCGCACAATTCTCTTCTTCTTTAATGGGATAATAATGAAACTGCTTTGTTGGTGATACTGATGGAGTTATTGCAAAGAATTTTCAAAGGCTTTTTTTTTCTAGTTATATCAAGAATAATATTATTATGGTTTTTTTTTTAATTTGTGCAAGTTACCAAAACACCATTATCCCCTAGTTTATAAGATCAAAGATACAACTATGTTGGTGTCCCTTGTCAATTTTACATTGTATTTTTTTAAATGTAACTGCCTACTCCCAAACTGTCATTCAAAGTAAAACACATAGCCAAGTATTATTCTCCATAATTTTTTAATTGTGCATAAAAAAAAAAAAAAAAATTAGACATGCTATCTCCCAATAGAACTTAACCAAAAAGTGCATTCTATGCATCCAAATATATAGAAAGTATACAAAATCAAATCATTATTCAACCAAAAAAATAATGTCAAAGCAATAACAACAAGGCCAATGATAAATAACACGTTATCTCCTCCGATTCCGCAACAAGGCTGGTTGACGAACAGCCGTTCAGAAACAAACTGA
Source organism: Aquarana catesbeiana (assembly GCF_042186555.1). Lineage (NCBI taxonomy): Eukaryota > Metazoa > Chordata > Amphibia > Anura > Ranidae > Aquarana > Aquarana catesbeiana. Next base: position 285,175,874 of record NC_133325.1, read on the forward strand.
TAAGCACTAAATGAAAAACGCGAAAAGAAAAGTGCGAATCAACACTCACCGAGCTTCTACTAACACGAAATTAGCAGAAGAAGCCCAAAGGTGGCTCTAAAGAGCTGAAAAACCACATAGTAAGTCTAGTACGTCACTACATTCGTAATTGTTGGCCAACATTTGTGTGACCGTGTGTATGCAAGACAAGTTTGAGCCAACACCCTTCGGACAAAATTCCACGGTTTTGTTGTCGGAAAATCTGATCGTGTGTACAGGGCTTTAGAACGACACTACCCCATCCATAACCATTTGATTGATTGTTGGTAAGTAATACCTTTAGGTCGTTGGGATATATATTGCAGTATGTCTTGTAATGTAATTCACTAAAGTTATTAAGAAGTAAAAACAGATATATATGATCCTAACAAGTATTAGTTCATAGATATATACAAATATACATACAATGTAAAGTTGTACGTATGTGTTTGTTGTTGCCCAGAATTTAAACCATTTGCAATTCCCACTAAAGAATAGCCCTGGCAATGTGAATTAACCTGTACAATCAATGGAAAGTTTTCCAAGCAGTTTAAAGTCAGTAGGGTGACAATTGCAAAGTATTACTCAAACACTTGGTCATGTTGTTTAGATTTAACAAATAACTGAAACTTGAATGGAAACCTGAACGTTTTTTTTGACGCTTGTAAGTGGGTTTATACTCACCAGGAGTACTGAGCTGTAGCTGAATTGAAATTGCAGTTTCACAAAATGTGAGAAAGCTGAAAACTAAGCCTAACCTTAAAGTGTTACTAAACCCACAAAAGTAAAATCAGTCTGTATATGTAAAACATGCTTGTTATACTCACTGTGGAACCTAAAACCATGTACACACGACCAGAATTTTCGACCGGACTGGTCCGACTGAATGAATCAGTCAGACAATCCGACCATGTGAGGGTTTCATCGGACCTTCAGCTTACTTTTTCTGTCGAAAATCAGACGGACTTTAGATTTGGAACATGTTTCAAATCTTTCCGATGGACTCGAGTCCGGTCGAAAAATCTGTTCGTCTGCATGCTAGTCCGATGGACAAAAAAGGACGCAAGGGCAGCTATTGGCTACTGGCTATAAACTTCCTTATTCTAGTCCCTTTGTACGTCATCACATTCAAACCAATAGACTTTCAAACAAACTTTAGTCCATTCGTATGTGGGCAAGTCCGGTCATTCGAAAGTCCACCGTAAAGTCCATCGGAAAGACCGTAGGACTTTTGATGCTGAAAAGTCCGCTTGTGTGTACGCGGCATTATGGGGCCTTTTCATCTGTATTGTGCAAAAAGGTTGTTTGATCCTGTCTTCTCTGTTCTTCCCCTTCTTCCACTGTCCCCAATCCATCTTCTGATAGAATACAGGCTAGGTGACAAGGTGCAAATCCTCAGTTTGGTGTGCATAGCTAGAGAGTTTTTCTTTTCTTGGGAGAGTGCATGTAATCAGCACAGGGCGAATCATCACTGTCCAGATAGAGGGTCAGGGGTCTTGCAGCCTCATAGGACAGTCAGAGGAGAATGAAAACTCCTCCTTCAAGGCTTTAACCAGACACTGATAGAAGTCACAAGACTGCTCTCACTGCTGATGACTAAAGATATTTAGCAGTTTATATTTACTAAAACTATTGCATTTCCATGTTCTGTGTATTGTGGGAGACCAGATATAGTAAATGCAGGGTCCTTGGTTTAGTAACACTTTAAACACAACCCTAACACTTAACCACCACCTAAGTCAGCTACTTCCTGCCAGACTACCTTAACCTTTATGTGAATGCTTAACTTCTAATCTCTCCTCACCTAACATTTAAAGACCTTGTCGCCAGATCATTTCTTGCAATAAAAATCTTCCCACAAGATTAAATGCACACTGAACAAAACTGATGCATGTTATTACCTGTAAAATCCTCTGTTGTGTAGAAATCCAAAACCCCAGAGATTGTGACTGAGTGCTGCTATCTTGAATGTGATGTCAGCAGCCCCAGCAGCCCCTAGCGGGCTATGATAAGCAAGGAGGGAGGGGACTGTGTTTTCCTGGAGTAGTCAAATTTTCTATCAAATTCAAAGGCACATTGCAAGTGAATTAAATTTTTTTTTGTCAAAATGAAAAAAAAAAACCCTTTATTTTTCTGTGTGTTTATCTGCATTTTTTAGTGGCGATAGGGTCTCTTTAAATGTCCCCCTGGTCCTTGCCCCTGCATTGACACTGATTAGCTAACTAATCCCTGGGCAATTGACCTCCAGCACTTAACCTCTAAAGGCCTGTACACGGTCAGAAAAAGTTGAATGATGGTGATCTGCCAATTTTCTGATCGTTAGTATGCTGCATTTGACAGCCGATTACAAATTTTCCTCAGACAAAAACTGGATGTGCAGGCTCCAAATTTTTTGTCTGATGTGACCACAACGTCCGATTTTCTTTTCATTAGTACGGTTTTCTGCCCAAAAAAAATCTGGGCATGCTCAGAAATGAAAGAACAATTCAAGAAAAAGGAGGAGGTTCCAGTAGACTTTTAAGGCACTGGAGAAGGTCAAACAAGTACAAAAATATCTATAAAAATAAGAATTTTATTGAAAAAGCTTTAAAAACATGTAAAGCAAGGCATAGGTTATTTGTACATCACATGTATGATAGTAGGAAGGATAAGTAATAGGTACTCTTTACACCCAACGCGTTTCGATATATATGTCAAATTCTTCTTCAGGGGTGTGAAGATTTAAGAGAACCTTTTCTAAAATAAAATTGGATATACAGAAAATCAGTTTTCAAGACACCCAAAACATGAAATTCAAAAACAGGGAGTAAATTTGGTTTCATATTATAACACTCACACATAGCTGGTTGATAGAGATGTTTAGACAATAGTTCGTTGGTTATTATAGGACCTTGCAATTGGAATAGCATCAGATTACCGGACTGGTAGTGAGTCAATCAAGGCGAGCATATATGCCAATGTTTCGTATAGAGGAGATTTCTGATAGACAGATGGGGAAAGGAGAATCCCTTATGCACTCCACCAAGGATGGCCAGACCAGGGGAATATACTGATGCAAATATGGAGAAGAATCCTTCAGAGTAAAAAGAAAGTATGAAGGTAACATAAATAAAAAGTGCATAGAAAGGGTAAATGGTTGGTTGAAAATAATCTGCTTGATGGTTAATTAGTTTGTATCTACGGGTTTTAAAGGTATGCTATAAAGAATATTGAGAAATAGCAGGATGTCACTGAGAGAAAAGGAGAAGGAATTATATATAAGAACAGTGTGAGGGATGATTTATAATTAATTAAATTGAGTTGAAAGATTATCTGTATCTCTAAGTAAAAGCAGGTAATGAGCTTTAATAATATAGGTTGATTATATCTTTTACATGAAAATAGTGCCCTGTTTTCTAAGGGTTAGAGAATCTCATGTCTACCATGTCTGCAAAGAGAGCTAGCAGTTCCAATCAAGGAAGATATACTAAGTAAGGAGTATGTAAAAAGGAGAGGAGTATATGGATAATTTTACAATTGAAACAAAATAAATTATGGTTACTAGAGGGATATATTCATTAATGAGGGAAAAGAGGACTATGTTAGGGATTGTAAGAAATTATAGATTGAATTGTAGAGCATATCCGTACCTGTGATTGATAGGGAGCTTCAAAAACATCAACCGCTCAGTCCAAGTCCAGTGCAAGATGTGTCTGGATTGGAAGCGGTGTGATACAAGCTTATATGCAGTGTTTCATCCTGGTCAGCTGGAGCTGTAATAGCTCACAGCTGATAACCAGGATGGTTGTCAGGGAGACCTCAATCGCTTGCCCCCCAGACTCAGTGTGCGCGGCGCCGCCCCCACCGCGCATGCACGAATGCCGTCGGAGCGGCGTCCCACACACCCATTCCACCGGCACGGAAGGTCACTTCGGCGGACTGCGCATGTCCACCAGAGTGGCAAGATGGAGGATGTGGGCAGAGATGTGAAGCGTCCATCATCCTCCAAACGGAGCCGCCCAGCACAGAGGCTGGGCGGCTTTCCATGCCGGGCAACTCCCATGGCTGGCCACCGTCAAAGGGGACACAGGAGGGGGAGAAACAGTGGGGAAAAGAGAAGGAAGGAGAAGGAGGAAAAGAAAAGAAAAAAGGAGGACCAAAGGGGGAAAGGAGGAAAAGGACAAGGGAAGGGAAAACAGAAAAAATAATAATAAACTTAAATGGCTTATATGGTAGAACTAGGAGTAGAGTAAAGAATTGTAAAACTTCCTTCTGTGCCTAATCCAATTGCATGTCCTGTACAAGAGAAAATTATATACATTAGTCAATAATTCACATCAAAAATACTAAATTAAGTAATATAGATTTACATTTATGTTATAGTCACAATATGAATTAAAGTAAGCAATTTGTATATGTATATGTGTATCTTTTGTCTCCACCAAATGGAGGTCAGAAAAAGTTGAATGATGGTGATCTGCCAATTTTCTGATTGTTAGTATGCTGCTTTTGACAGCCGATTACAAATTTTCGTCAGACAAAAACTGGATGTGCAGGCTCCAAAATTTTTGTCTGATGTGACCACAACGTCCGATTTTCTTTTCATTAGTACGGTTTTCTGCCCCCAAAAAATCTGGGCATGCTCAGAAATTAAAGAACACATACAAAACAATTCAACACATTACGTCACTTCTGACTTTGAATTCTGTCATCCGAAAATTTTCTGATGGCGAGTACCCTCTTCAGTTTCGATTTGAGACTAGCATCCAACAAAAAACTGACGAAAATTTGTCCAATAATCTGATCGTGAGTACAAGGCTTTACAACTAAGGCCCCATACACACTATTCAATTTTCTGCAGATTTTTGTCTTCAGATTTACCAAAACCATGTAGTGCAAGGGCCTGCCTGATAGCATACAAATTGAAACTCTTAAGATTTGACCTCATATTATATAGTTTTGGTAAATCTGAAGACAAAAATCTGCAGAAAATCTAATAGTGTGTATGGGGCTTTAAGCTAGTCATAGATGAATCAAAATCTGGCCAGTTCAGCAGGATCTAGATGAATTTTGATCCATCTATGGCTGGTCCTGTTCGAGAGCAGTCCATCTACTGAACGACTGTTCACAAGCCGGCTTGTTGGCAAGCTTGCAATCAATAGGCTCCAGCACTGATCAGTGTATATTTGACAGCAGAGGAGTCCTGCTGATTCCTCTGCTATCAGAATACAATGACACAGTGGGGAGGATTACCACATATACCTTGAATGTGTGGATGAAGGAATCTGTTCAGTTTTTTTTTTTCTGTTAAGTCCACTGGTGGAATGAAAACAAACATAGCCATGTATGACCAGCTTTAGTGAGCCTTAAAGAGGAGTTCCAGTCTGGACAAAAAAAATATAAAAGTCAGCAGCTACAAATACTGTAGCAGCTGACTTTTAATATAAGGACACATACCTGTCCAAGGATCCAGTGATGTCAGCACCCCAAGCCAATTCTACCATTGGCTTCAGGTGCAGGCGCTGGCATCTTCATTAAAGGAAGGGTTTTCTACTGCGCACGTGTGAGACGCGCTGAGTTTCTGATTGGTCCCACTGTCTTCTGGGACCTGTGTGTGTTCCAGAAGGCAGCGGGGGAAGAAGGAGGGGCTGAAAATACTCAGAGATCGCCACAGCAATCTTACCTGGAAGTAGGTACCCACTTACCCCCTCAAAAAGTGCCAAACGTGGCAGTGGAGGGGGGGTGGGTGCGAACAAGCAGAGCTTCCCCTTTTGGGTGGAGCTCTGCTTTAGAAGGGCTTTATTTAACCTTTTGTCCAACACTAGTCCTAATAATATTTGACCCCTTTTCTGCACATATTCATATCATCTAGTGTTGTGAGCCTCAGTGCAGGTATGATTATATTGCTAAGATACTGGTGTCAAAAGAAAATCCTTAATCTTTATGCATTTAAGTCTTTTAACTAGGTACTGTGAGGGTCAGGTATTAAAGTTGGAACTATTGAAGTATCCACTGACAATAGATGCCTTTTGTTTTATCCTTGCATTCAGTGGTGCTCAAGATTTTTGGGGGGACGCAAACAAACTGAAAAATTCTGAAAAATACTCAAACAAAAACATTTGTAGTCACTGTGCCATAAAATGCAGCTGCTGGGCCCATCATATGCAGCCAACTGTGCCCAGCAAATGCAGCCAACTGGGCTCATCATATGCAGCCACTCTGCCCATCATATGCAGCCAACTGTGCCCAGCAAGTGCAGCCAACTGTGCCCATCATATGCAGCCAACTGTGCCCATCATATGCAGCCAACTGTGCCCATCATATGCAGCCACTCATGCCCATCATATGCAGCCACTCTGCCCATCATATGCAGCCAACTATGCCCAGCAAATGCAGCCAACTGTGCCCATCATATGCAGCCAACTGTGCCCATAATATGCAGCCAACTGTGCCCATCATATGCAGCCAACTGTGCTCAGCAAACGCAGCTAAATGCGCCCAGCAAATGCAGCCAACTGTGCCCATCATATGCAGCCAACTGTGCCCATCATATGCAGCCAACTGTGCCCAGCAAATGCAGCCAACTGTGCCTATCATATGCAGCCTCTGTGCCCATAATATGCAGCCACTGTGCCCCCCCGCCTGCCTGCTGTCTGCCCGGCATTTACCCCATCGTGGTGGTGGGTCAGGCAGTGGGTGATGGCGGCGAGCTGTGGGACGGGTAGCACGGGTCAGGCGATGGCTCCTGTGTCCTCCCTGCATCTCTTCTTCCTGTTCTGCTAGGTGGCCAATGGGATCGCCTGTGCCTTCAGCCAATCAGGTGATGGGTATTAGACCCACCCCTCCTGATTGGCGGTGAGGCGGTTCAGTGATAGAAAAGCAAATATTAATTTGCTTTTCTAACAGGCCTGGGTGGACTGCGCGAGCAATCTATTCCGCTCCAAGTCCACCTTTTTTGAAGCCTATTAGAGCCTATGACTCTAATCAGGTACTTCGAAAAAACACCCCCGCCACTGTAATTCATGAGCCCGGTGTCCGAAAAGGAGCCGGACACCTTAATAGGGGGGGCTACAGCGGCCATAGATAGATTCATGCAATGCATGAATCTATCCATTTTACATAGAGGGGGTGGCTGGAGAGAGGGGGCCCGTGTGCCCTTAATAGATGCACCATCACTGCTTGCATTGCAGAAGGGTTTGGATAAGAATTGGTTAGTGTATGTCAGGACAAAATAAAAAGAAAAATAATGTACATCTGCATTGCATGCACATTTCTCTATATTCTAACCCATTTAGAATGCTGCACATACAGAAAAATACCTGTTGACCAGCTGGAAACCTAGCGTGCTCCTAACTTTCTGTATAGGCTGACCATGCAATTCCTTTGCTGCATCAACACTGACTGTGAATCTCTCCCACAGTGCTATTGTGTTCTGCCGGCTGGCAGAACACAAAGATTACAGCTAATGGCCATAGCTGCATGTGTTCTGACAAAATGTCGAACCTGGCAGAATGAGCAACCCATGTCACTTCCCTTTTCTTTAAACCATCATGAATTGCAGATTTTGACGAATTGCTGTTTATTTTCACAAATTGAATACAACACCAGCAACCGAATAGAGTCCAGTGCACGATATTATGAGCAGAGATTTTCACTCCGCTCCGAAACTAACCAAGAAAATAGCCACCTCTGAGGCGGTGACAACTTTGTCCTCGTTAGTCGCTGTGCTGTGCAAACAGCAAAATCTTCCTGTACTGGACTGTATTCGGTAGCTGGTGTTGTGTCCAAACAACAATCCATCCAAATCAGCAATTACTGATGACTTAAAGAAAGTGGAAGTGACGTGGTTCGATCTTCTTCCCAGTTGCCTATATTGTCAGGACACCGGCAGTAATCCAATGTAAAAAATCCGGCAGGCTAGTTGCACCCAAGTTGATCAATGGATCAACTTGGGTACAACCAGCCTGCCATTAGATGGATCGAATCTCAACTGGTTTCTGCTGAACCTGCAGAGATTCGATCCATCTATGGCCAGCTTACCCTCATTGTTACCCCTGCCTGTTGGACTCTGGCTGTCCCCCACTCCTCTCTATCACTCTTCACATACATACCTACATAAACTTAATTCCCAGAATATTAGGCTCTCAAGAGCCTGGCCCACGCAATGTATGTAGGGAAAGGGCTCTTGGTAGATGTAATTCCAGGGGCTTGCCTACATCAGTAAGAATTACGTTTCTAGCAGCTGCACCTGCATGACTTTTACAAGCCTGGTGACAATGAGAAAGAGAAACAAAAAGATGTTTCTTGTTACAGGAACAAGGTAAAAGAAAAAAAATAGGCTGGGACATCTCTAGAGGGGAAAATTCTGTAACGCAAGGACACAATGATCTAACAGTTGAATGATTTGTTTTCAACATAATTTGCATTTGTTGTGAATACTGCTCCATAGTTGCTGATGGCCTGCATTCTTACAGAATCTTGATATCTTTTACTTCACTGTTTATAGCTATTTTCACTGTCTGTTATTACAGTTTCTTAACTTCATACCTATTGAATGCAGCTGCCTGCCAGCTGAACTTGTATTGAATAAAAGCTGGTAATACACATATAGATTTCTTATATTCAACCTACCTTTTCTTTGGTGAAGGGGGGTACATACTAGCTGGTTCAGAATGGATTTTGGGGCCCACATGTTTTTCAAAACATGTGGGCCCCAAAAGACCATGTTGAATCCCTGCGGACCCTACCCATACATGGTTGGAGCTGTCTATTTAGTGATTACAGTGTATTTTAAACTACATTATTGGTCTACACCTCATTCTGTAGAATTGTTTAACCATGCATCAGGCCATATGCCTGCAAAATCCTTAACTGTGTGCAAGTGTGCCTAACATATATATATATATATATATATATATATATATATATATATATATATATATACACACTATATTAATGCAATAAAAAATTGTGGAGAATAATACTTGGCTATGTGTTTTACTTCAAATGACAGTTTGGGAGTAGACAGTTACATTTAAAAAAATATAATGTAAAATTAACAAGGGACACCAGCATAGTTGTATCTTTAATCTTAAAAACTACGGGATAATGGTGTTGTGGTAACTTGCCCAAATATAAAAAAAAAAAAAGCATAATAATATTATTCATAATATCACTAGAAAAAAAAAGCCTTTGAAAATTCCTTTGCAATAACTCCATCAGTATCACCAGTAAAGCAGCTTAATTATTATCCCATTAAAGAAGAAGAGAATTGTGTGCTACATTTGGAGATTTCATAATTTGCCACGTCACGAATGTTAATTCTCCATTATGAATGCTAGTTTACAAGACCGATAGCTTCTGGCTCGTCCTTGCTTCCGAGCAAGTGTGTTTGTTCTTTGGACTTTTGTCCGACGGATTTGTGTGCACACGCTCGGAAAATCCGACAACATATATTTGTTCATGGAAAATTTGAAAACCTGCCATCCAACATTTGTCCACAGAAAATGCGACAACAATTGTCCGATGGAGCATACACACGGCCGGATTTTCCGCCAACAGCCTGTCATCACACATTTCCCCTCGGAAAATCCAATCGTGTGTATCAGGCTTTAAAGCATCAGCATACCAAGACATTTTGGACAATTTCATGCTCCCAACTTTGTGGGAACAGTTTGGGGATGGCCTCAACATGACTGCACACCAGTGCACAAACAAGGTCCATAAAGAAATGGTTGAGTGAGTATGGTGTGGAGGAACTTAACTGGCCTGCACAGAGTCCTGACCTTAACCCGAAAGAACACCTTTGGGATGAATTAGAGCGCAGACTACGAGACAGGCCTTCTCATCCACATTAGTGCCTGACCTCACAAATGCACTTCTGGAGGAATGATCAAACATTTCCATAGACACACTCCTAAACCGTGTGGACAGCCTTCCCAGAAGAGTTGAAGCTGTTATAGCTGCAAAGGGTGGGCCAACTCAATTATGAACCCAACCGACTAAGACTGGGATGTCATTAAAGTTCATGTGCGTGTAAAGTTCAGGCATCCCAATACTTTTGGTAATATAGTGTGTGTATACAGTACATATATATATATATATATATATATATATATATATATATACTGTATATTCTTCTAAATTTTTAAGAATAAGCACAATAGTACAAGACATTTTTTACATGTTACTATGTAGTGGTTAACAAACCTAAATCTGGTTTCAGGAGTTTCTCACTCAGCTTTGTACTTCAAATGTGTAAATGTGATTGTGAAACAGATTAGGTGGGTTCAGTACAAATATTTAGGCTTTATGATGTGCAACAAAAATATGTCAGATTAAACCCGGTATTTTTTAATCTGAACAACATCAAAGATGGTCTTGTTCAAAGCTCTCACCTTTTAGAAGATTTCGACAACCTTTGTGATTCAGCTTTGTTTTGGATTATCTCACATTAGGTTCACTGAGTCCGCCTATCACACTGTGGGAAAATGCCAAAGATTTTTTTGACGTTGCCAACACATCAAGGGCAAAGGCAGCTAGGTGCTGTTTATTCTATATTTTACTTAACATATCCATGCCTTTGTATATTTTATTATACATGCTGTAATCTATGCTGGTTCTATACTAGTTCACTTTTAACAAGTTTAGTCGTAATATGCCTCTATCAGCTAAAGATTGATTTTTATCAAATCATATGATATCAGTGAGTGATAGTCAGATGATTTAGCAGATAATTTATTTAAACTCCCAGTTTATTATAATAGCAGCTCTGGGAAATCTATACAAGGCCTGTTCCAGCTTGCTGACAGATTTATTGTTCTTGTATAATTAATCTATGATTAACTAAAATAAATATAACCATTCTGTATTTGTCTTGGCCAAGTAATATGTGTATTTTAGCTTTAGAACATGTGAAGTTACAGCTGAGTTTAATCCTAATAATGTCTAGTTATCGCCTTGCAATGAATCAAATGAATCAAATGTGAATTGAATTAAAATACCAAATTGCATTTATAGTTATCATCCTAGAAGAGTTCTTTCTCTTAATTTTAAGTAGCAGAACAGTATCATATTACATTCATTGAAGCCTTTAGTGAATACTATTAATTTAGAAAACACAAGTGAAAAAAAACCCCATGTGAACCAATTCCATAAAAGTGAGAAATGGCTAAATAAACAACATGGTAGTCATCACTGCTGATTTACAGTGCGTAGGATCCTGAGTTCGAGCCTTGCCAAATTAGCTGAAGATATAGTGTCTACAAACTATGGTATATACTGTCATAGGAGTGCTCAGCCTATTGCATTAGGGCACCCCAAAGCTAAAACACACATTTGTTTATATATATATATATATATATATATATATATATATATATATATATATATATATATATATATATATATATATATATATATATATATAAATATACACACTATATTACCAAAAGTATTGGGACATCTGCCTTTAATATACATGAACTTTAATGGCATCCCAGTCTTAGTTCGTAGGGTTCAATATTGAATTGGCCCACCCTTTGCTGCTATAACAGCTTCAACTCTTCTGGGAAGGCTGTTCACAAGGTTTTAGGAGTGTGTCTATGGGAATGTTTGACCATTTTTCCACAAGCGCATTTGTGAGATCAGATACTGATGCTGGATGAGAAGGCCTGGCTCACAGTCTCCGCTCTAATTCTTCCCAAAGCTGTTCTATTGGGTTGAGGTCAGGAATCTGTGCAGGCCAGTCAAGTTCCTCCACCCCAAACTCGCTCATCCATGTCTTTATGGACCTTGCTTTGTGCACTGGTCCAAATCATTTGGTGGAGAGGGGATTATGGTGTGGGGTTGTTTTTCATGGGTTGGGCTTGGCCCCCTAGTTCCAGTGAAGACATTTTGGACAATTTCATGCTCCCAACTTTGTGGGAACAGTTTGGGGATGGACCCTTCCTGTTACAACATGACTTTGCACCAGAGCACAAAGCAAGGTCCATAAAGACATGGACTTAGCAAGGGTGGTGAAAAATTGACTTCAAGCACAAAAATTCACATTATAATAGTAACTAAAACATTTAGAATTAAGTGTAATAATCTAAAAAATGTAAATTCCAAAGTTCTATAATGGTGTGAGCCTCCCAACTAAAAAGTTGTTGCACTTGAAGTTGATTTGTATTGCAATTGTCTGTAGAGGGGTTTCCACCATCCTTGCTAAGTTTACAAAAAATATATGTCTTATTCTCATTTTGATGTGTATTACATGTGAAATCACACATCACTGGAATTATTGCACTTGAAGTTAATCTGTATGGCAAATATCTTTAGGAGGGGTTTCCACCACCCCTGCTAAGTTTCATATATATCTTTTTTTAGTTTAATGTGTATTATATGTGAAGCTACATATCACAGAGACCGGTATTGTGGTAATATTGAAGTTTATTGAGATTTCCATATATTAGAGGGTTCCACCGTTATTGTTAAGTTATTGATCAGTAAGTTAGTGCTACACATTTTTTTTTGTGGTGTGGGAACACATAACAGGGCTTAGCAGCAGGCCTTTTACTGATACTTTATTATTTTACCTCCAGTAGTTTATTGTAAATAGTAGTGTGGTGATTACCTATTATACTAAAGATTGGCATGTGGAATTAATAAACATCGACAGAATTCAGTGTCCCACCAGGCCAGCCCCCCATGGACAATGTGCCTGGCTGCTGAGTTCATATCCCCATCCCTGCACTCAGTGCACTGATGGGCACTGATTGGTAGCACTGATAAGCAGCACTCATGGGCACTGATAAGCAACACTGATTGGTACTTATAGGTTACACTGATTGGCAGCACTGATGGGTGCTGATAGGTACCACTGATTGGCACTGATAGGCGCCACTGATTGGCAGCACTGATGGACACTGATTGGCAGCACTGATGGACACTGATTGGCAGCACTGGTTGGCAGCACTGATTGGCACTAATTGGCAGCACTGATGAGCACCAATTGGCAGCACTGATGGGCGCTGATAGGCACTGCTTGGTGGCACTGATAGGCGGCACTGATTGGCACTGATAGGCAGCACTGATTGACAGCAATTAGTGGCACTGATTTGCAGCACTGATGGGCACTAATTAGCAGCATTGTTGGGCACTGATAGGCAGCACTTATAGGCAGCACTGATGGGCACTGATAGGCACTGATGGGCATTGATAGTCAGCACTGATTGGCAGCACATATGGGCACTGATAGGCAGCAGTGATGGGCACTGATGGGCACTAATTGGCACTAATAGATGGCAATAATTGGCACTGATAGGCAACACTGATTGGCAGCACTGATAAGCAGCACAGATGGGCACTGATTTTCACTGATAGATGGCACTGATTGGCAGCTCTGATTGGCATCACTGATGGGCACTGATAGGCGGCACTGATAGGCAGCGCTGATGGGAACTGATTGGCACTGATATGTGACACTGATTGGAAGCACTGATAGGAAGCACTGATTGGCATTGATAAGTGGCATTGGTTGGCACTGATAGGCGGCACTCATAGGCAGCACAGATGGGCACTGCTAGGTTGCACTGATTGGCACTGATAGGCAGCACTGATGGGCACGGGCACTGATTGGCACTGGTTGGCAGCACTGATTGGCAGCACTGATGGGCATTGATAGGCGGCACTGATAGGCAGCGCTGATGGACACTGATTGGCACTGATAGGTGGCACTGATTGGAAGCATTGATCAGAACTGATAGGTGGCATTGGTTGGCACTGATTGGCAGCAATGATTGGCACTCATAGGCAGCACTGATGGCCACTGATTGGCACTGACAGGTGGCACTAATGGGCACTGATAGGCAGCACCAATTGGCGCTGATAGAGGAGAGGGGAAGTTTCACAGTGAGCGGATAGCGAGGCTTGTAAGAGCCGCTCAGTGTGTGAAACTGTCAGGTAGGAATGGGCCGAATGACCCCCTGTTTGGTTTGCACCAGAACTTTCGAACATTGCGAAAGTTTGGAACCGAATAACAAACCCCATTGAAGTCTATGGGACCCGAACATGAAAAATCAAAAGTGGCCATTTTGAAGGCTTATATGCAAGTAATTGGGCATACAATGGTTATGGGAGTCCGGGTACTGCCCTGGGGGACATGTGTCAATGGAAAAAAGTTTGTAAAAAACGTCATTTCTAAATGAGCAGTGATTTATTGATGCTTAAAGTGAAAGCATAAAAATTCCTTTCAATATAGTGCCTAGGGGGTCCCCTTAGCCTACCTGTACGCAGTGGCACATCCGTACTGTGTACTGCTGCAGCAAGAAATGCATGTATAAAGCCCAAAAAAATACATTTTCCCTGCAAGTGTCTTTATTTTGTAAGCAGCGGCTTGGGGAGCCAGGCTGTATGATGAGACCACAATGTAGTGCACTGGAAAAAAGATTAGAGATTTTTTTTGATAAATTCTCTACCACAGACTTTGGATAGAAGTAACGGGTGCGGAAAAATAGTTCCTTAGGTGTCGGTGGCGCCTTCACACTGTAACCCTATAGAGCAGGGGTCTCAAACTGGTGACCCTCCAGCTGTTGCGAAACTACAAGTCCCATGAGGCATTGCAAGGCTGACAGTTACAAGCATGACTCCCACGGGCGAGTCATGCATGATGGGACTTGTAGTTTCACAACAGCTGGAGGGCTGCCAGTTTGAGTCCCCTGCTATAGAGGTACTCTTGATAAAAGCAAGAATTGGCCTTGCTGTTAAAAACTGTAATTATATACACCTGTCAAACAGGTGTGGAAAAATTGTTCTTTGGGTGTCGGTGGCCCCTTTACATCATAACTCTAAGCCACTATGTATTCTTTTACATATTTTTGGTAAAAAAAATTGCAATAAGCATATATTGATTGGTTTGCGCAAAAATTATAGCATCTACAAAATAGGGGATAGATTTCTGCCCTTTTTATTTATTTATTTTTTTTTTACTAGTAATGGCGGTGATCAGCGATTTTTAGCGGGACTGCAACATTGCGGCCAAATGATCGGACACTTTTGACACTTTTTTGGGACCAGTGAAATTTATACAGCGATCAGTGCTATAAAAATGCACTGATTACTGTATAAATGACACTGGCAGGGAAGGGGTTAACACTGGTGGTGATCAAGGGTTTAAATGTGTTCCCTGGGAGGTGTTTCTAACTGTGGGAGGAGGGGACTGACTGGGAGTACAGAGAGATCAATGTTCCTGATCACTAGGAACAGACGATCACTCTGTAATTCCCTGACAGAATGGGGATCTGTTTGTTTACCTTGACAGATCCCCGTTCTGGATCTCTGTGGAGCGATCGCGGATGGCCGGCGGACATTGTGGCTGTCGGCCACGTGCATCAGCTACCCCGCCATGCTGTAGCTGTAAAACGGACCGACGTACAACTACGGCGATTTGCGGGAACGAGCCGACCTGCGGCAGTATAATGACAGCGGCTGGTCGGCAAGTGGTTAATAGAGTGGATATAATAAGGTTAGAATAGGGGTGGGAGTAGATTTTAGCTTAGTTAGGTTATGACTGGAATTCCACTGTAAATTAATCTGCTGCTGTTAATAGAACAAAACAGAATATACCACCTATGCTAGGAGAGAGATGAAATACTATATATATCTCTCAAGGAGCTGCTGTTCTGCTACTACCTTCTAGTGCAGGGGTCTTCAAACTACGGCCCTCCAGTTGTTCAGGAACTACAATTCCCATCATGCCTAGTCATGTCTGTGAATGTCAGAGTTTTACAATGCCTCATGGGATGTGTAGTTCCGCAACAGCTGGAGAGCCATAGTTTGAAGATTCCTGCTCTAGTGGTACTTACTCATACCTCCCAACTTTTTGAGATGGGAACGAGGGACACCGATTAGCAAAAGTATGTAGGCATAGGACACACCCCCTGCCACACCCCCTTAAAGGAGGATTATACAAAAAGAGATTAGTGAAAACCAGAACTATTCCTGTATATTGGCTTTTGAAATGTACAAATGCAGCTATTTAGAAATTGGATGAAAGGTTTAGCACTGGGAAACAATTTTTTAAAGATAAAATGTTTTTTTATACAACTATAAAGATCAGACAAAAATGAGGGACAAATGAGGAGGAAAGAGAAACAGAGGGACTTTGTTCCAAATCAGGGACTGTCCCTCGAAATCAGGGACAGTTTGGAGCTATGCTTACTAATGTGATTAATAGATATACCAGTGCTCCTAAAGTGCAGAAAATGTAAATTCATCCAGATGTGTACCAACTGAAAAAAACGTGCTAAAGTGCACATGTCAAACAAAAAAAATGAAAACCCAACAAATAGACATTGATGGGTTTTAATTTATTTATTTGAGATTTGATCTTTAGCACATTTTTTTCAAAAGGTTTATGGAATTGGACTGGATGGACTTGTGTCTTTTTTCAACCTGACTAACTATGTAATTGGTTGGACTGGATGGACTTGTGTCTTTTTTCAACCTGACTAACTATGTAATTGGTACACATCTGTATGAATTATTTTTACATTTTCTGCACTTTAGGAGTGCTGTTGATGGAAGGTTTGTGTCAGAGGCAATGAAATGTTTAAAGTAAGGAGGCCACCAGATCTGGCCCTCCCCCTATATAAATGAGTACATGGTATGTAATACTCCATGTTACTTAGTCACTAAAAAAAGACTCACTAAAACAACATGACTCCCATCGCAAATGAGTTTTTATATATCACCAGCATGGTCTTGGTCTTATTTGGACAATGACGTCAATCAGGATCTCCCAGTCACTTTGTTTGCAAATAAAATCTGACTGGGAATTGCAAATGCCAAGTTTTTTTTATTTCACTACTGCTGTAGTACAATGCTGTTGTAGAAAGTTACCCCCTCAAGCATGGTATTTAACCTCTTGCTTACTGGGCACTTAAACCCCCCTCCTGCCCAGACCAATTTTCAACTTTCAGCCCTGTCACACTTTGAATGACAATTGCGCAGTCATGCTACACTGTACTCAAATGAAATTTTTATCATTTTTTTCACACAAATGGAGTTTTCTTTTGTTGGTATTTAATCACCATTTGGGTTTTTATTTTTTGCTAAACAAACAAAAACAGACAGAAATTTTTGAAAAAAAAAACATGTTTCATAGTTTGTTATAAAATTTTGCAAACGGGTAATTTTTCATTGATATTCGTTGATGAGGCTGCACTGATGGGCACTGATGGGCTGCACTGATGGGCACTGATGGGCTGCACTGATGGGCACAGATAAGGCGACACTGATAGGCACAGATAAGACGACACTGATGGGCACTGATAAGACAGCACTGATGGGCACTGATAAGACGGCACTGATGGTCCCTGATGGGTGGCACTGATGGGTGGCACTGATGGGTGGCACTGATAGATGTCACTGATAGGTGGCACCGATGGGCACTGGTAGGTGGCACTGATGTGCACTGGTAGGTGGTATTGATAGGCAGCACTGGTAATGACACACTGATTGGTGATTTACAGGCGACACTGTGGGCACTGATAGGTGGCACTGATAGGTGACGCTGAGGGCACTGATAGACGACACTGTGGGCACTGATGGGTGGTACTGTGGGCACTGGTAGGTGATGCTGGTGGGCACTGGTAGGTGATGCTGGTGGGCACTGGTAGGTGACGCTGGTGACACCTCCACGATCAGGACCGATGTCCCTCTTGCAGCCGCCAGTAATCATCTTTTTTTTCCTCCTCACGCTATTAGCGTGAGGAGGAAAAATAGCCAATTACCGGCTCTGTTTACATCACATGATCAACTGTCATTGGCTGACAGCTGATCATGTGGTAAGGGGTCGGGATCGACCCCTTACTATGATCTGTGATCAGGCGAGTCTCATAGACTCGCTGATCACAGAGTGTGCAGCGTGTGCCCTGCAGGGGGCACGCAGGCCGCTCAAGCATGGGAGGACATCCAGGGATGCCCTCTTGGCAAATGAAATCCGCGCTGTAGCTGTCTTTCGGCTATAGCGTGGATGTCAAGTGGTGAAAGGAATTGTTTTTTTTTAACATTGCCCATTTGTTAAAGGAGCCCCTTTTCACAGAACAGTTTTTTTTGCATTGATACATGTCCCTTATGGCAGTGCCCAGCTACTAATTTCACCAAAAGCTTGCAAACCTGCCTTGAAAAGACCAGAAAAAAACAAGATTCAGCTCCCCATAGACCTAAATAGACTTTCATGGAACTCAGGCCCTAAGTAGGGGGTTTGCAGATTTTTTCAAGTGTTCAGTGAATGTCCAGCAAACCAAAATTTCTTGGTTCATTCTTCACTATTAGTTATCCTTCAGAAATGAAGTGCGCAGGGCTGACACCACATACTTAGAAATTCAGAGCTAAAAATATACAGTGTTATCATGCTAAACATGGTAGGTGCCGTGTCATAAATACGACACGGCAACAATTATGCTTCTGTACTTACATGTTTAAAAGGATAAACCATGGAGAAATGTGTGTATATTGCAGATATTTACTATTTTTTTTTCAACTTTTCTTTGACATATACTATAATCTATAAATAACTGCATATGCATTGGTATGGCTTGTATTTCTATTATATACCTATGACCTTCAATATTTGACACCAACTATACATGTCGAATAGAAGCATTTTTGTAATGAAATCATATGATGATATATAAGAATATGTTGGACAACTGCCTGGACTGGTGAGGAGTCAAGAAGGATTTCAGGAGTGTGTAGATTCCCCTTGGATGTGTCAGCAGTAATAAACTTCCCTGTGCTAGAAGTCAAATGGCAGTACTACTACTATAGTCAAACATGAACAGGGCTCTATTTTATGCTGCCTTGGGGTCCGTTTTCATTGTTGTATTAACTATCAAAAATGAACTTAAATCATCTTATAGCTATGAAGACAGATGAGTGATTTTTATATTAAAGCAAAAGGTAAACTCATTTCTGTTAAAGTCCAAATGAAATTGCTAAGCTTGAAGCAATGCCTGGTGATATATATATATATATATATATATATATATATATATATATATATATATATATATATGAGAAAGATTTTTTCATTTCTAGCCATTCATTGTTATATCTGGAAGCTTGCTGTTAAACCAAATCTTTTTTATCTTAATCCATTTTGAAGGTTTTCAGCAAAGCTTCATTAATCTTTCTATTATGTGCATCTTCACCTCTTAGTGTTATGATCTTATATCACTAGGAGAACTAGCATACTGCACAGTATTGATTTATATCCTCCATTGTTGTATGGGGTAGTAACACAATGTATTTTCAGATAAATAACTGGATAGAATGCAGTTATGTTGGACTGGTGACATAAAAAAAACAGTTTTGGGATTTGCTAAATACAGAGGAACGTGAACGCTTGCAGACATGTGGAAATGAGCTTGAGGAGCTGACAAAACCTGTGCCTTCTGGGATATTTGATCAGATTCTCTTGAAAGGGATTTATATTGTCATTGTCTATGATCTAGGGATTACTGGGACACATTGTGGATATTTTGATAGACGTAGTTATCAACAATTTTAAATATTTCATGTCTGGGTGTTACAGTTAGTGGACAGCCTGATTTCCTACTGGGAATAATTACATGGCACTTATATTTACACAGTAGTTCTTATAAAAGTACTATATTAGTTTCCAAGAGGAAAACTCACAACCAGGGGTGTAAGGTACCACTACATATTGAGCCTGGAGTTACTCTGAATGAAATGTACAGGCATACCCCACTTTTAAGTACACAATGGGGTTTATTTACTAAAGTTGGAAAGTGCAAAATCAGGCTCACTTCTGCATAGAAACCAATGAGCTTCCAGGTTTTATTACCAAAGCTTAATTGAACAAGCTGGGCTTAGAAGCTCATTGGTTTCTATGCAGAAGTGAGCCTGATTTTTCACTGTCCAGCTTTAGTAAATAAACCCCATTGTGTTAAAAGTGGGGTATGCCTGTATTTAAAATGATCCCACCCCTGTCTATGCAACTGCTACAGATTTAATTTCACATATACAACATAAACACATGCACATAAATATACAGTGTCTCACAAAAGTGAGTACACCCCTCACATTTTTGGAAATATTTTATTATATCTTTTCATGTGACAACACTAAAGAAATGACACTTTGCTACAATGTAAAGTAGTGATTGTACAGCTTGTATAACAGTGTAAATTTGCTGTCCCCTCAAAATAACTCAACACACAGCCATTAATATCTAAACCGCTGGCAAATTGAAAATGTCCAAATTGGGCCCAAAGTGTCAATATTTTGTGTGGCCACCATTATTTTCCAGCACTGCCTTAACCTCCTTGGCGGTATGATTATTTCAGATTTTTGCGTCTCAAAGCGGTACAATTATTTTGCATAGAAATTTGGCGTTTTATATTGTAGGTCTGTACTTCTTAGCAATATTACACTTATATCTGTCCACCAAGAGTCTAGTAGATATCCCGGGTATGATGAGGTTTGAAACACAAAATCATAAATTATAATATAATAAACAAATATAAATAATTAAAAAAAAATAACAATATAATAATAATAAAATAAATTTCCCCACGATTCACTATCGCTCAATTGTGCAAGTGTTCTAATTTATTATCGCTGTTTTCTAGCTGGTCTAAAGCTAATATAAAACTGCATGCAGGGCGTGGGCCAAAGCAGTGGGGACAAAAGGGGATGTGAAATGATTTCATACAGTACTGTAATCTGTAAGATTACAGTACTGTATGTGTTATGATTTTGACAGTTTTTTAAATTTGCCGCCAGGCTCCGCCCCCATGCGTCGTGACGCTCACAGGGAACGGAGCCTGGCACAGAGAGGCTTCAGGCAGAGGACGGAGCTTGCAGAAAGCGCGGGGGGACATCGCAGGATCATGGGGACAAGGTAAGTATACCGCACCAGGATCCTGAGATGTAATCCTGAGTGTGGCTCAGGGTTACCGCTAATGGTGCTGAAATTTAACCCCAAGCCACACTCGGGAATACCGTCAGGGAGGTTAACTCTCTTGGGCATGGAGTTCACCAGAGCTTCACAGGTTGCCACTGGAGTCCTCTTCCACTCTTCCATGACTACATCACAGAGCTGATGGATGTTAGAGACCTTGCGCTACTCCACTTTCTGTTTGAGGATGCCCCACAGATGCTTAATAAGGTTTAGGTCTGGAGACATGCTTGGCCAGTCCAACACCTTTACCCTTAGCTTCTTAGCAAGGCAATGGTCATCTTGGAGGTGTGTTTGGGGTCGTTATCATGTTGGAATACTGCCCTGCAGCCCAGTCTCCGTAGGGCGGGGATCATGCTCTGCTTCAGTATGTTCCTCAATGAACTGTAGCTTCCCAGTTCCGGCAGCACTCATGCAGCCCCAGACCATGACACTCCCACCACCATGCTTGACTGTAGGCAAGACACACTTGTTTTTGTACTCCTCACCTGGTTGCCTCCACACATGCTTGACACCATCTGAACCAAATAAGTTTATCTTGGTCTCATCAGACCACAGGACATGGTTCCAGTAATTCATGTCCTTAGTCTGCTTGTCTTCAGCAAACTGTTTGTGGGCTTACTTGTGCATCATCTTTAGAAGAGGCTTCCTTCTGGGACAACAGCCATGCACTGACAGGCTGACCCCCCACCCCTTCAACCTCTGCAGCAGTGCTGGCGGCACTCATATATCTATTTCCCAAAAACAACCTCTGGATATGACACTGAGCATGTTATTATTATATTATTAACTTATTTAGTCAACCATGGCGAAGCCTGTTCTGAGTGGAACCTGTCCTGTTAAACTGCTATATGGTCTTGGCCACCATGCTGCAGCTCAGTTTCAGGGTCTTGGCAACCTTCTTATAGCCTAGGCCATCTCTATGTAGAGCAACAATTATTTTTTTCAGATCCTCGGAGAGTTCTTTGCCATGAGGTGCCATGTTGAACTTCCAGTGACCAGTATGAGCGAGAGAAAGTGATAACCAAATTTAACACACCTGCTCCCCATTCACACCTGAGACCTTGTAACACTAACGAGTCACATGACACTGGGGAGGGAAAATGGCTAATTGGGCCCAATTTGGACATTTTCACTTAGGGGTGTACTCACTTTTGTTGCCAGACTTTTAGACATTAATGGCCGTGTTTAGAGTTATTTTGAGGGGACAGCAAATTTACACCATTATACAAGCTGTACACTCACTACTTTACATCATAGCAAAGTGTCATTTCTTCAGTGTTGTCACATGAAAAGATATAAAAATATTTACAAAAATGTGAGGTGTGTATTTACTTTTGTGAGATACTGTATATCTTAAAAAAAAGAATGTCATATATTTCACACCAATGGGCTTTTCATGTGCCTTATGATTCTAGCCGGTTCCCGACCGGCGCACGCCGATATACGTCGGCAGAATGGCACGGCTGTACGTCCATTTGAATTCCCCGCCGTGCCATTGCGTGCGCGCCGGCCGGGAGCTCCGTGAGTTGGGTCGCGGGTCCCGTGGATTTGATCGCCGCGGGGATACCCGCGATCGCCTCATGGAGCGGATGAATGGGGAGATGCCGTTCTAAACAACATCTCCCCATTCTGCCTAGTGACAAGTGTCACTCGATCTCTGCTCCCTGTCATCGGAGCAGAGATCATTGACATCACACACAGAGCCCATCCCCCTACAGTTAGTAATCACTCCCTAGGACACACTTAACCCCTCCCCGCCCCCTAGTGGTTAACCCCTTCACTGCCAGTGCCATTTACACAGTAATCAGTGCATTTTTAATTGCACTGATCGCTGTATAAATGACAATGGTCCCAAAAATGTGTCAAAAATGTCCAACATGTCCGCCATAACATCGCAGTCACAATAAAAATCGCTGATCGCCGCCATTACTAGTAAAAAAAAAATTATTAATAAAAGTGCCATAAAACTATCCCCTATTTAGTAAACGCTATAACGTTTGTGCAAACCAATTATTAAACGCTTATTGCGATTTTTTTTTACCAAAAATATGTAGAAGAATACGATCGGCCTAAACTGAGGAAAAAAAATGTTTTTTTATATATTTTTGGGGGATATTTTTTATAGCAAAATGTAAAAAATAATGCGTTTTTTTCAAAATTGTTGCTCTTATTTTGTTTATAGCGCAAAAAATAAAAATCACAGAGGTGATCAAATACCACCAAAAGAAAGCTCTATTTGTGGGAAAAAAAGGACGTCAATTTTGTTTGGGAGCCATGTCGCACGACCGCGCAATTGTCAGTTAAAGCGACGCAGTGCCGAATCGCAAAAAACGCTCTGGTCAGGAAGGGGGTAAAATCTTCCGGGGCTGAAGTGGTTAAACATAGTCTCACAGGTAATACATATGATCATGATCTCTCACGCCATATAACTATACCACATACAATTGTTACGGATTATCAATTCATCAACTAAGATCCTATGATGACAATACGGTAGCTAGAAATTTACCAAAATTGGCCCGCAAATACCAGAATTTAGCTCCAGCTGCCAGGTAATTTCCGGAATGGCGACATCTCTAGAATTTCTATTCCAGAGATGTAAACAAAGTACAGTGTGCACAAAGCCATTTCTCTGAGTGACGCTCACTTCACCCCAGTGTTGCCAACTGTCAGTATTTTTACTGGCAGCCAGTAAAAAATGGGCACTTTTCTCCTGCCAGTAAATGCCAGTAAGAGGAAAAGGTTTCCAGTAAAAAAAATATGGCTGTGACGCTTGGTTCGGAACTGCGGATATGCAGAACAGGTCCGGAGCTGGCCGAGACCATCCAAGTGCCTGCTACAGTGTGTTCGGGTGGTACAGGCGGGAGGCGGGTCTGGTGGAGACGGTGCCTGAGCGTGTCGTGTGATGTCATGGTGCAAGGGAGCAAAGCGGAGTGGCCAGAGCCTCATGTGCAGGTCTGCGGGATGGGAGCAAGGCAAGCCGGGAGTGGGACTGTCAGCACTGTTTGGACTGGAGTGGACTGAAAAGTGAAATTTGAAATTTACTGACATGGAGAGAAACTGTCACTGTGACTCAGGAGGGGCCATGTTGGTGATCTGTGCTGCTGAACACTGCTCAGTTTCATGTGTGTGTGCCTGTCCATTCTAATTTCCTGCCCTCCTGAGTCCTGCCCCTGAGCCACTTACTTACTATATTGAAAATAAAATAAGAAACATGCTTTTTTCTTTAATATCTACCTTAAATCACATTGCTAATTGCATATTTTACTTATTTGTAGCCCAAATACTGAAATTTGCACTTAAAACTGTAATTTTGTAACTTTTAGAAATGACAGTAAAAACTTGGCTGTGCCAGTAAATTTTGGGTATCTTGTCAGTAAATTTCAATCTGGTAGGTTGGCAACACTGCTTCACACCACATTTACTAGCTGTCTGTCAGGAGAGGAGGAGGGCACAAAAAGAGGAAGAAGAGCAGTGTGAGAGCAAAGTGAACAAGGCAGGGACGGGCTGCCCCTATTCCTTTTTGGGATCGGGGAACTAAATATGCCAGCAATACCACCAGCGAGGCATTGTGCATGTGTATGTATGTTATATGTACAAATGTATATGCAGTGTGTATGTGCTGTTTATGTATGTATGCAGTGTGTATGTATGTGTATGCACTAAAGTATGCAGGGCAGGAATACGCTTGTGAGAGTGTTTGGATGATTTACATTCCTAATGCCTGTGATCACTTTTCTGTTGTAAGTGAAATTTTAAGAAATTGCCCGTTTTTAATTTGGACGCTGCGCAATGAGTTTTCCTTTTCTTGTATAACCAATGGTCGGATTGGCTGCTGTGGATACCCTGAGGTTTTACCATCAGCTTGGTTTCACCATCGGTTTCATACGGATGATCTGCACCTAATGTGAGGCGTTACAAAGCTCACAGATGTGATTATAGACATATACAGCCTGTAATATCAAACTCAACCACTAGGAGTGGCCCATTAATTTCAGCTTGAGAAAGAAGTGCGCTTTACCGCGCATGCTCTGAAATGTGTTGCTTTACGGCAGTACAGCCAATAACTTGAACTCTGCACCTCAGCCCTCCATGTGATTGTTTGGCCGCACTGCAAGCCTTGTTGTGCATTACGATCGAATCCTGGAAGTGCACTGTGGACCGGCAAGCCTACATCACAGAAGAACACAGCTAATTTTCAACCAGACTGCAGAGATCACATATGGCTAATACTGGACTCCCCTGTACTTGGCAACTATGTCTTTACATGTGAGTGTTTTAATGCTAACTTTCTATTAAATGTTAACAGTCTTACTAAGAGGTGCTGTGTTTCATAATTATAGACCTTGATAGGTCTTTGGATCTGGTAAGAAGATATTTTTGCTTGACCTCTTCAGACACTGGGTGATGCACTGAATTTAATGGGCTTTTGCACAATATATGTACTGAGCAGACCAGAATAAGCAATGACTGCTCCTTTTGGCTAAAGCAGGAACTAAAAACTAAATTTACCTAGCAGTCTAACTATGAGGGTGGTACATACATTAAGCTAGGTAAGAATGAAGACACGTGACGGTGTCGTAACGCATAGGGATTGGCCGGAGGGAGACGTACACAGGAGGTGAAGTGAGAGTGCGCTGAAAGCGCCACACTAGCATTGTTTGCTTTATCTGCTTTTAAACTTGTGTCTAAATGTAAGAGTCCACTTTTATTCATTTAAATAAACGTCCCTATATTTTAATATACTACACCAGTGGAGCCCCCCTTCTTCTCTTCCCTTTTTTACCCTTATTACTGTGCTGGCTATACCGGAGCTATTTTAGGAGTCACAGCAGGGGATCCTGGAGGAGAGACCCACGGTCTGCCGCACTGACATACAGCAGTGACAACATCTATGGACCTGAACTCACAGATGCTATGATTCAATAGCTTTGAGGTATTATATCCCTATTCAGGACTTTCTAATACAGTTCAACCATTTTTTAAGACCTAGTCTTTCCATTTATTTCATTTTTGGACTATTCACTATATATTGCACCTACTAATTATTATTGGCACTTTACTCACCGGTATTTTTGGTAGCACTCACTAGCTATGTAAAAGCATCCATTTATGTGTATCAGCTATGTATTTATGAATATATTACCCTATTACTGATTGTGTATGCACTTATGCACCTTATGCAATATATTAGTCTTTCGTTACTATATTTTTAACCACACTTTACCTAGAGGAAATCCTTCCCAGGTTATTAGATCACTGCGCGAAATCATATTTTGATTTGTTGTCTTTATTTATATGTGTCACTGTGCACATTTCAGATTTTGCTGCATTTATCTTGTTTTTATTTTATCATACGTTATTGATAGCGCGAAGGACACTTAACACTAGTCAAGCTAGGTAAGACGCCTTTAAAAGATAAATCTAGGTGACAGATACTTACAACAAATATGTCAGTAGAGCAGTGGGATGACATATGTTTCTTGCATTTGTTAGTTTTACCTGCAGCAAATAACAATCTTATTCAGTTGTATATAATTAATAAAACTTCCTTACCTCCAGTCTAATTATATAGTTTAACTACCACAAAATGTGCGAGATGTTATCATTTAAAGGCAAACATATACTGTATTTACAATGGACCTGTCTGGTCATACATTTTGGACTCAGGTTACCAGCATGTTGTCTTCCTTACTGCAAATACCAATTCCTTGTATTTCTGAATTTTTTTTGGTATAACAGATGAGGAATTATGGCCACATTACATTAGAAGTTTTCTGAAAATGCTATTCTTGAAGCGCAAAGTGATAACATTTAAATAGATATTGTCATCATCACACACAATTGGATCTCTTTAGTTACTAAATTCTCCTTTAAGTAAATATTATTTATGAGAATAGGACCTTTACCCTGAAGTTTTCCAAAATATGGGATACATGTTGTCAGTGTACACTGCTTCCCCCAATGCCGAGTAGAGGGGAGGGAGACTGGCAAAATTCTATTTGCTGAAAGACTCAGGATGTCTTAAAATGTAGTTATAGAAAATAAAGTTTAGCAAAAAAAAGTGCAAAAAAATAAAGTTACACCAAAGCAACTAAACCCCCTCAAAAAAAACAATTGAGCCTACCCACCCACACATATGAACATAAAAACAAGCATTGGGGTGGCTACATATCAAAAAACATTGGTTGCACTACACATGTTATACATATATCACCACACACGATGGAGTGTGATCAATAATTTTAGGGCCATTATTCATGGTTTTAAAGCATCGCCTATGGAAAATTTAGGGCGTCAAAGTATGTCACTGTTTCATGGTTACGCACAATTTTTAAGCTTGACGTGTTCAATATCTATTTACTCAGTGCAACCTCATCTTTTATATTTTACAAACATTGGATAATATATTTGTAAAAGCCAGCCTACATTTCAGAAGGAACAAATCATAAAAAATATTGGTTTATTATACTTTTAATTTGTATTTACATATTTTTAATGTTAAAGTATAATACACCAATATTTTTATGATTTGTGTGTTATGGCACCTTTAAAGTCCCTTTATCATTGCTTCTAAAAATGTTCTTTTCTGGGATGTAGGTGTCTTTTATCTCCAGTGTTTTAAAATTGGGTAATATATGGTGTTTCTTTGCCCTAAAACTAACTTTTTTTATTAAAGAAATTTTGTACTTGATAAACTCTTTGACTAATATTGTGTGACATAATCATTGTGAACTACCACCATTTTGTCTCCAGGGTCTCTGCTTTCAGAAGATATTTTATGTTTTGGGGGTTTTAAGCAATCTTCAGGCCTAAAATATATTTTTTTAAACATGTGTGCAAAAAATGCAGAAATGGCTCTGACAGCAAAAGAGTTAAAGCAGAATTCCAACCAAACATTTTGTTGAGAAAAGCTTAGCACCTCTGCCAGTTTTTTAATGCTATGTTTGTTACCATACCATTCCCATTGGATTGTCCTGACAACTAAAGTGTGCATTCTAAGGCTTTTACCCTACTCTGGGATTTTTACCTGAAAGGTGCTTTTTTTACCATATAATCTTACCACCATAACATTTGTCAATGACTACATACACTTTACGTTGGCTACTTCACCCCGGTTGCGAGGAAGTATAAATATGAGCAAAACCTGCTGACCATGTCTCAGCTGGTGAAATAGCTCTTCATATTTTGTGAATATTGTGATTGGCGGCTTTGATAACATATATTGTGGATGTTTATCTTTATGTACCAAGCATTTTAAATATATGTTTTTAGGTGATTATAGTGTGCATTTTTGTACCATGAATTTATATTTTGTATGTGTGTGTGTTTTTTCTAGAGTACTGTAAAAGTTCTTCAAATAGCTATTATTTTAATTGTAGAAATAAAAACCAAACAGAGGTTTTAACCGCTCTGGCTAATAAGAAGTTGGTGTAGAACAGGGATCTTCAAACTATGGCCCTCCAGTTGTTCAGGATTAGGGATGAGCCGAACACCCCCCTGTTCGGTTCGCACCAGAACATGCGAACAGGAAAAAAGTTCGTTCGAACATGCGAACACCGTTAAAGTCTATGGGACACGAACATGAATAATCAAAAGTGCTAATTTTAAAGGCTTATATGCAAGTTATTGTCATAAAAAGTGTTTGGGGACCTGGGTCCTGCCCCAGGGGACATGGATCAATGCAAAAAAAAGTTTTAAAAACGGCCGTTTTTTCAGGAGCAGTGATTTTAATAATGCTTAAAGTCAAACAATAAAAGTGTAATATCCCTTTAAATTTCGTACCTGGGGGGTGTCTATAGTATGCCTGTAAAGGGGCGCATGTTTCCTGTGTTTAGAACAGTCTGACAGCAAAATGACATTTTGAAGGAAAAAACTCATTTAAAACTACCCGCGGCTATTGCATTGCCGACAATACACATAGAAGTTCATTGATAAAAACGGCATGGGAATTCCCCAAAGGGGAACCCCAAACCAAAATTAAAAAAAAAATATGACGTGGGAGTCCTCCTAAATTCCATACCAGGCCCTTCAGGTCTGGTATGGATATTAAGGGGAACCCCGGCCAAAATTAAAAAAAAAAAATGACGTGGGGTTCCCCCTAAATTCCATACCAGACCCTTCAGGTCTGGTATGGATTTTAAGGGGAACCCCGCGCCAAAAAAAAAAAAAAAACGGCGTGGGGTCCCCCCAAAAATCCATACCAGACCCTTATCCGAGCACGCAACCTGGCAGGCCGCAGGAAAAGAGGGGAGGACGAGAGTGCGGCCCCCCCTCCCTCCTGAACCGTACCAGGCCACATGCCCTCAACATTGGGAGGGTGCTTTGGGGTAGCCCCCCAAAACACCTTGTCCCCATGTTGATGAGGACAAGGGCCTCATCCCCACAACCCTGGCCGGTGGTTGTGGGGGTCTGCGGGCGGGGGGCTTATCGGAATCTGGAAGCCCCCTTTAACAAGGTGACCCCCAGATCCCGGCCCCCCCCTGTGTGAAATGGTAAGGGGGTACATAAGTACCCCTACCATTTCACGAAAAAAGTGTCAAAAATGTTAAAAATGACAAGAGACAGTTTTTGACAATTCCTTTATTTAAATGCTTCTTCTTTCTTCTATCTTCCTTCATCTTCTGGTTCTTCTGGTTCTTCTGGCTCTTCTGGTTCTTCCTCCGGCGTTCTCGTCCAGCATCTCCTCCGCGGCGTCTTCTATCTTCTTCTCCTCGGGCCGCTCCGCACCCATGGCATAGGGGGGAGGCTCCCGCTCTTCTCTTCTTCTTTTCTTCTCTTCTGTTCTTCTTCATTTTCTTCTCCGGGCCGCTCCGCAATCCATGCTTGCATGGAGGGAGGCTCCCGCTGTGTGACGGCGCTCCTCGTCTGACAGTTCTTAAATAACCGGGTGGGCGGGGCCACCCGGTGAACCCCGCCCCCCTCTGACGCACGGTGACTTGATGGGACTTCCCTGTGACGTCACAGCGGGAGCCTCCCTCCATGCCAGCATGGATTGCGGAGCGGCCCGGAGAAGAAAATGAAGAAGAACAGAAGAGAAGAAAAGAAGAAGAGAAGAGCGGGAGCCTCCCCCCTATGCCATGGGTGCGGAGCGGCCCGAGGAGAAGAAGATAGAAGACGCCGCGGAGGAGATGCTGGACGAGAACGCCGGAGGAAGAACCAGAAGAGCCAGAAGAACCAGAAGAACCAGAAGATGAAGGAAGATAGAAGAAAGAAGAAGCATTTAAATAAAGGAATTGTCAAAAACTGTCTCTTGTCATTTTTAACATTTTTGACACTTTTTTCGTGAAATGGTAGGGGTACTTATGTACCCCCTTACCATTTCACACAGGGGGGGGGCCGGGATCTGGGGGTCACCTTGTTAAAGGGGGCTTCCAGATTCCGATAAGCCCCCCGCCCGCAGACCCCCACAACCACCGGCCAGGGTTGTGGGGATGAGGCCCTTGTCCTCATCAACATGGGGACAAGGTGTTTTGGGGGGCTACCCCAAAGCACCCTCCCAATGTTGAGGGCATGTGGCCTGGTACGGTTCAGGAGGGAGGGGGGGCCGCACTCTCGTCCCCCCCTCTTTTCCTGCGGCCTGCCAGGTTGCGTGCTCGGATAAGGGTCTGGTATGGATTTTTGGGGGGACCCCACGCCGTTTTTTTTTTTTTTTTGGCGCGGGGTTCCCTTTAAAATCCATACCAGACCTGAAGGGTCTGGTATGGAATTTAGGGGGAACCCCACGTCATTTTTTTTTTTTAATTTTGGCCGGGGTTCCCCTTAATATCCATACCAGACGGGCCTGGTATGGAATTTAGGAGGACTCCCACGTCATATTTTTTTTTAAATTTTGGTTCGGGGTTCCCCTTTGGGGAATTCCCATGCCGTTTTTATCAATGAACTTCTATGTGTATTGTCGGCAATGCAATAGCCGCGGGTAGTTTTAAATGAGTTTTTTCCTTCAAAATGTCATTTTGCTGTCAGACTGTTCTAAACACAGGAAACATGCGCCCCTTTACAGACACACTATAGACATCCCCCAGGTACGAAATTTAAAGGGATATTACACTTTTATTGATTGACTTTAAGCATTATTAAAATCACTGCTCCTGAAAAAACGGCCGTTTTTAAAACTTTTTTTTGCATTGATCCATGTCCCCTGGGGCAGGACCCAGGTCCCCAAACACTTTTTATGACAATAACTTGCATATTAGCCTTTAAAATTAGCACTTTTGATTTCTCCCATAGACTTTTAAAGGGTGTTCCGCGGCATTCGAATTTGCCGCGAACACCCCAAATTGTTCGCTGTTCGGTGAACTTGCGAACAGCCAATGTTCGAGTCGAACATGAGTTCGACTCGAACTCGAAGCTCATCCCTATTCAGGATCTACAATTCCCATCGCACCTAGTTATGTCTGTGAATGCCAGAATTTTACAATGCCTCGTGGGATCTGTAGTTCTACAACAGCTGTAGGGCCGTGGTTTGAGGATCCCTTGTATAGAATAACAGTGTGGGACAAAATGTCCTGTCACAATTAAAGGGTTTACAATCCGGATGAAGACAGATCTCTTGTTGACCTTAACCACTTGCCGATCAGCTCATACCTGTGCATCAGTCCGTAAAAGCAGGATAACAGGCGCACGTGCCCGCCGCATGCCGCGGAAGCGTGCCCGCGGGGAGAGGCAGAACAGGGAACTGCCTATGTAAACAAGGCATTTCCCTGTTCTGCCTAGTGGCATGACAAGGATATACTGTCCCCAGTGATCGGGAGCAGGGATCTCTGTCATGTTCCAGTAAGCCCATCCCCCCTACAGTTAGAACACGCTGAGGGAACACACGTAACCCCTTGATTGCCCCCTAGTGTTAACCCCTTCCCTGCCAGTGTCATTTTTACATTGATCAGTGCATTTTATAGCACTGATCAATGTAATAATGTCACTGGTCCGCAAAAAGGGTCATTTGACATCAGATTTGTCCGCCACAATGTTGCTGTCCCGCTAAAAATCACAGATCACTGCCATTACCAGTAAAATAAAAAAAAATAAAAGTCCCTAAATCGATCCCGTAGTTTGTAGACGTGATAACTTTTGCGCAAACCAATCAATATACGCCTATTGCAATTTTTTTTGCCAAAAATTTGTAGAAGAATATATATCAGCCTAAACTGGTGAATAAATAACTTTTTTTAGTTTTTTTTTTGGATATGTATTATAGCAGAAAGTAAAAAAAAATTCTTTTTTTTTTTCAAAATTGACACTCTATTTTTTTGTTTATAGCACAAAAAATAAAAACTGCAGAGGTGATCAAATACAACCAAAAGAAAGCTCTATTTGTGGGGAAGAAAAGATATCAATTTTGTTTGGGTGCAGCATCACATGACCGCGCAATTGTCAGTTAAATCAACACAGTTCCGTATCGCAAAAAATGCCATGGTCATTAAGGGGCAAATTCTTCCGGGGCTGGATTGGTTAAAGTGTAACTAAAGGCAAAACTTTTTATTTTCTTAGCCCCAGTCAGTTATTTGCCATCAATATCCCATAGGAGGCATTTTCATTCACTTCCTGTCCCATAGCAAAAACAGGAAGTGAGAGGAAATCCCTCCAAAGTGAGAGAATCCCAGTGTGTCACCAAGGTCACCAGAACTAGTGTCTCCATTTGAATATTTCCCCTCTATTTCTGTTCTTGTGTCAACCCAAAATTCAGGATTTTATTTTACTTTCCCTTTTGATGATAATAGTAAACAGGGCAATTCGAGAGGGTGAATTTATGTATTTATTTATTACAAACACTTATATAGCGCTGTCAATTTACACAGTGCTTGTAATCTAAGGTCCCTAACTCACATTCATATACTAGGGCAAATTTAGACAGGAGCCAATTAACCTACCAGCATGTCTTTGGAGTGTGGGAGGATCTCCCTAATGGGGGGGCACAGACAACAATAAAAACTGACAAGGGTTCTAATCCCTATCCATGCTATAAACAAAACTTAAAAGAAAAGTTTTGACTTTAGTTACACTTTAAAGGAAACCTGTCCATATATAGCCAGGGAAAGCCAAATTCTGACTGAATGCTTGTATTAGAAAGTCAATTTACTGTATTTATCGGCGTATAACACGCACTTTTTTCCCCTTAAAATCAGGGGAAAGTCGCAGGTGCGTGTTATACGCCGATACCGAGCTGCACAACTTCAAAATCGCCGACCGCGATTTGAAAATGGCGCCGCCGGCGCCGAAATACATAGAGCCGGTCCTCGGCTCTTTCCGGCGGCTCTCGTTCACTTTTGGCTCCACTCGTAGTCCCGAGCGGAGCTATCCGAACCTGCTCGGCTAGGTTCGGATAGCTCCACTCGGGACTACGAGTGGAGCCGAAAGTGAACGAGAGCCGCCGGAAAGAGCCGAGGACCGGCTCTGTGTATTTCGGCGCCGGCGGCGCCATTTTCAAATCGTGGTCGGCGATTTTGAAGACAGGGGATCGAAGGCTGCACTGGGGAAGGCTGCACTGGGCAAGGCTGCACTGGGGAAGGCTGCACTGGGGAAGGCTGCACTGACATGGCTGCACTGACAAGGCTGCACTGATATGGCTGCACTGACAAGGCTGCACTGGGGAAGGCTGCACTGACAAGGCTGCACTGGGGAAGGCTGCACTGACATGGCTGCACTGACAAGGCTGCACTGACATGGCTGCACTGACAAGGCTGCACTGGGGAAGGCTGCACTGACAAGGCTGCACTGACAAGGCTGCACTGGGGCAAGGCTGCACTGAGAAGGCTGCAATGATGGGCATTTAAATGTAAGTTTTTTTCCCTTCAACTTCCCTCCTAAAAGTTTTTTTTCCTTAAAATTCCCTCCTAAATTGGGGTGCGTGTTATACGCCGGTGCGTGTTATACGCCGATAAATATGGTATATCATCCACAATAGACACACTTCTCTCATTTGATCTAAGGCAAAGAGTGTTTTTTAGAAGTTGCAGCATACACAAGTTTAAATGTGGCATAGCAAATAGACAGGAAATTATAAAATGATTTACAAAGTTAAAACAACATTTACATCTATTGATTGCTGCTGGCTTTTCCTCTACTATTTTTTTCCCAATGCCTTTATTGATTTTTAAAACTCTGAAGGTATGCTCATGTGAACAAATGAAAATGTCTTTATAGATTTGTAAGAGAAGAACAGCCTGAAAAGTTACAATACACTAAAGATATGTACCAAGCTCTGTCATCATGACATTCATCAAAAAGTGTTTGTGCTTATCTTTGTTTGAACTTATTTACCCCTTATACCATGTCTATCATTATAGGGACATGACAGTTTAGTAGTCAAAGATGAGATGGATAGATACTTAAAACATATGCTGTAATGGCAATGTCATTGTGACTTGCTGACTATGTATTTTGTTAGAACACAAAATTGCATCATGCTATAGAAGGTTGCTGACCACGACAATGTACACAACCATGTCTGCTTGTTGACGTGCAAGTACGCAATCAGGAGTGGTAGAAGCGCATATTAACCAACTGTTTTTACCACCTATCTGTCACCATGTGAACAAGACCTAAGAGTAGGTAATACAGTCCTCTCTGATATCCTATTGTAGGAAGATCCCTGTATCATTCCTATAACCTACTAATATGTATCGCTTTCATCCATCATTAGGTTGATCATCCTGTGTGTTACTTTCTTTTTTCCAACCTATGCCACTGATCTTTCTGCACCATTAACGCCTTTGTTTGCCTCTTTCAACATCAGTTTACATTTTGTCATAAGATTCTCATTCACATAAACTTTTAGCTTGGGGTACTGCTAAACAAACATCACCTCTATACTGCATTTCACATTTGTTGTTCACTCTGGATTGCACTGTTGCTTTCTTCTTGTATCAGTACAATTCTGCTTTTTCATCACAATACTCAACTTCTAATACAGAATGTACGGGAATATACATTTCTCCAATTGGATAAGATCATAAACCTTAGAAGAATGTTTTTCTATTGATTTGTATTTTAAATGTTTTATCTTGGTTGTCATGTTTGAGTTTTTTAGGTGCTGGTCTCTGTACATTGTGTTTTTATATAGTTTTGTATTAAAAAAAGACTTGTATTTACCATTGAGCACATTTTTTTCATGGTATATAATGTCCCTGAAAGAATGAGTGGTGGCATATACTGAAAGAAGGGATGGTACATATAGAATATATGTATTTCATTTGATATGAACCCAACCCTTGGTTACCTTTGAAACCTTAGCAAATGTGTTTTTGTTGATTTGTAATTTAGGTGTTTTTATCCTGTTTATTTTTGAGTGTTTTTTCTTAGGTGCTGGCCTTCGTACACTGTGTTTTTATATACATTTATATGAGAAAAAAGATTTGTATTTGCCCTTGAGCACATTTTTTCAAGGTATATAATGTCCCAGAAAGAATGGGTGGTGGCACATACTGAAAGAAGGGATGGTACATATAGAATATATGTATTTCATTTGATATGAACCCACCCCTTGGTTACCTTTGAAACCTTAGCAAATGTGTTTTTGTTGATTTGTAATTTAGGTGTTTTTATCTTGTTTATTTTTGAGTGTTTTTTCTTAGGTGCTGGCCTTCGTACACTGTGTTTTTATATACATTTATATGAGAAAAAAGATTTGTATTTGCCCTTGGGCACATTTTTTCAAGGTATATAATGCCCCAGAAAGAATGGGTGATGGCACAATCTGGAGAATACTGCTTGCACACCACTATTAACAACTTATCAGAAAAACATCAAGGCAGTTTAATCCTCTGATCAATTTCAGTATGAATAGTGCTTACTGAAAAAGATCATTCTTTACATTTGTCTGTTGTCTGTTTTCCCTGCATGCTTTCCACTACATGAAAATCTATTTTAAGCTAATGAAATCCCATTCCGAAATAGTTAATATCAGGGCTGGCCCTACCATGGGTCCCAGTGGGTCCAATGGACCCATGCAGCAATTTGAGGGGGGCAGCAGAGCAGGGCCGCCGCTACCTACACGATCCGCACCAAATGCAGGCTCAGTGAGAGTGCCTGACACAGTGCTATCTCTCACAGCCACGGTACTCTCATTGAGTCTGCACCCGGTACTTCAGTGACAGCCAAAGTCCGGAGATCAGTGTGAGAGCGAGTTTCCTCCCTTGCTCCGCCCATATGATAGAGCCGGGAGGAAATTTCTCACACGAGCTCCTGAGCAGGGGTGGCGCCAGGTGAGTCTGTATACCCTAGCCTGTCTATATACTCTAGTCTCTCTGTATACCCTAGCCTGTCTATATACTCTAGCCTGTCTATATACTCTAGCCTTTCTGTATACACTAGCCTGTCTGTATACACTAGCCTCTTAGTATAACCTAGCCTGTCTATATACCTTAGCCTATCTGTATACCCTAGCCTGTCTGTATGCCTTAGCCTGTACACTAGGCTGTCTATATACCCTAGCCTTCTGTATACCCTAGCCTGTCTGTATACACTAGCCTGTCTGTATACTATAGCCTGTCTGTATACACTAGCCTGTCTGTATACCCTAGCTTGTCTGTATATAATAGCCTGTCTATATACTACCGTAGCCTGTCTGTATACCATAGCCTGTCTATATATTACACTAGCCTGTCTATCTACTACACTAGCCTGTCTGTATACCCTAGTCTGTCTATATACACTAGCCTGTCTGTATACCCCAGTCTGTCTATATACACTAGCCTGTCTGTATACCCCAGCCTGTCTGTATACACTAGCCTGTCTGTATACCCTAGCCTGTCTGTATATTACACTAGCCTGTCTATCTACTACACTAGCCTGTCTGTATACCCTAGTCTGTCTATATACACTAGCCTGTCTGTATACCCCAGTCTGTCTGTATACACTAGCCTGTCTGTATACACTAGCCTGTCTGTATACCCTAGCCTGTCTTTTAACCTGTGGGCAAACTCTGCCCAAGACTCCATCGCAACCGCTTGCGTCAACCAAATGGAAGAACTTGGCCTTCAACAACTGATAAATTCTCCCACGCATGGTTCAGGACACACTCTAGATCTCATCTTCAAACAGAATATGGACATCAACGTATTTGACAACACTCCACTACCATGGACGGACCACCATGCTATTAAATTTAAAATTTACCACTAACACCATCCTCCAAAAACAGAAACGCGCAACAGCAACACACTGGAATAGATCTCAGAAGAAACTTCACTCTGATCTCTTCAAAACTACATTATCAAGCAAAATTCTTTTGCTAAACTCAAACCTCTCAACAGAACAAACACTCAACTCCCTAAACAATGTATTACTACAAACAACAGACTCCGTGGCGCCAAAACGCAGAACACTCATCCGCAAAAAAAACTCGAGTTGGTTTAATGGTACTTTCACCCTACTCAAGCAAGAACGTAGAAGAGCTGAAAGAGCATAGAGAAGAGATCCCACCAAGGAAAACCATGCTAACTACAAAGCACTCACTGTGAAATACCACAAGGCAATCTTCAAAGCCAAAAAAGAACATTTCTCAGACACCATCTCATCCGCCTTAAACTGTCCGCGGGAACTTTTCAAAATAGTTGCTCAGTCAATGAACCCGACCTGCTTAGAGCCCCCAGCAAACGATACTCAAGAATTCTGCAATGAGTTATCAGATTTCTTCATCGACAAAATCGACAACATTCGGAAATCAATCCATCAGAAAATAACAACCAACCTCACTCAACCAAAGCAAAAAGAGGATATCGACACGAACATCACTCAACCACCGAATTTCTTTTTGTCCCCAATCACCACAGACACGACTAAAAACATCATCAGAAGCCTTAGAGACAGCACATCACTGAACGACATCATCCCCACTAAACTGTTTAAAGAATGTTCCGACATCTTGGCCCCTACCCTAACACATCTCATAAATCAATCATTCAAAGAAGGGACTGTGCCAACCTCCCTCAAGCAAGGCATCGTCAAACCCCTGCTAAAGAAACCCAATCTCGACCCTAAGGACCCTAACTGCCACAGACCAATAACTAGCCTCAATGCCATCTCCAAGATTATAGAGAAAGCAGTAGTACAGCAGCTACAACACCACCTGGACACACACCAACTCCTGGACCCTCTGCAATCAGGCTTCCGCCCAGGCCATGGCACAAAAACAGCACTTCTCAAAATATGGGACGATGCCCTTGAAGCAGCAGACGACGGAGAACAGAGTCTCCTGGTATTGTTAGACCTCAGCGCAGCATTCGATACAGTGGACCACAATACTTTAGTTGTCCGCCTCGCTGAAGTTGCAGGAGCTACAGATTCTGCTCTAAAATGGTTTACATCCTTCTCAGAGAATCGCTCCCAGACTGTGAAACTAGGAACATTCACCTCGGAAACCCGGGCAGTCTCCTGTGGAGTCCCTCAAGGCTCACCCTTGTCACCAGTACTATTCAACATATACATCCGCCCAGTTCTCAATATCATCAGGAAAACCGATCTCTGCTTCCACTCATATGCTGACAACACCCAACTCTACCTTCGCATCAACGGACAAAAAGACCTTCATCAGCAATTACAGAAATGCCTCACTTTAATAGATGACTGGATGACCACTAGCTCCCTCAAACTCAACGGATCAAAAACAGAACTTCTTCTCCTACAAGCTAACAAAAATTCCAAAATAAAGACTCTGTGGACACCTCCCACCATCCTCGGACAGACCATCTCTCCAAGCACCAAAGCCAAGAGTCTCGGAGTCATTTTTGACTCAGGCATGACAATGGATGCACAAATAGGATCAGTGGTGAGCGGATCCCACCATCTCCTCCACCAGCTACGTAGACTCATCCCCTTCATCCCAGAAGAGGACAAAGCGGCAGTTGTGGGAACAATCATCAATTCCCGACTCGACTATGCAAATTCGCTCTACGTAGGACTACCCCAATATCAGCTTGCGCGCTTACAACTCATCCAAAACACGGCGGCAAGACTGTTAACAGGAAAAAAACCCTGGGAATCCATCTCCCCATCCCTAAAGAGCCTACACTGGCTAACCGTGAAGAATCAGATCACATTCAAGACCCTCTGCCTCACCCACAAATGCATACAAGGAAACGCTCCGCTATATCTCCGTGAGAAAATAAAACACTACACACCGAATCGCAGTCTTCGATCAGCTAACCAAAACCTCCTTATCATTCCCAAATACCGCTACAAAGCAAAGGGAGAACGAAGATTCACAGTCCAAGGACCTCGACTATGGAATGCTCTTCCAACCAACATCCGCATGGAAGCAAACCACCAGGCCTTCAGGAAAAAACTAAAGACCTTCCTTTTCTAAGAAGCTGACAACAGAGAATGCATCCAGCGCCTTGAGGTGATTCAGTTCGCATTTGCAGTGCTTTACAAATCATTCATTCATTCATTCATTCTATATACCCTAGTCTGTCTGTATGAGAAACAAAATGTTACCCCAGCTCTGCCAATATGAAAGTCCACGAGCTGTGATCCGGTGCTCTAGCCAGGACGTTCAGGCCCCAAATACAATACTTGAATCAAATACACTAGCCTGTCTGCATACACTAGCCTGTTTGTATACCCTAGCCTGTCTATATACTACACTAGCCTGTCTATATAGATTAGCCTGTCTGTATACCTCAGCCTGTCTGTATACATTAGCCTGTCTGTATATACTAGCCTGTCTATATACCCTAGCCTGTCTATATACACTAGCCTGTCTGCATACCCTAGCCTGTCTGTATATAACCTAGCCTGTTTATATGCCCTAGCCCGTCTGTATACACTAGCCTGTCTATATACGATAGCCTGTCCTTATGCACTAGCCTGTCTGCATACACTAGCCTGTCTGCATACCCTAGCCTGTCTGTATACCCTAACCTGTATATATACTACACTAGCCTGTCTGTATTCCCTAGCCTGTCTGTATATAACCTAGCCTGTCTATATACTACACTAGCCCTTAACCTAGGTTCACACTTATGTATTTAGTGCAAAATCTGACTTCCTGATAAATTGAATTTTAGGTTTATTTTTATGATATAAAATAACAGATGTAGGAGCCTTTTGGTGGGAGTGACTTTTTTTTTTGGGGGGGGGGGGGCAGCATTTCATTCTTGGACCCAGGCAGCACAATGTCTTGGACCAGTCCTGGTTAATACATATCTATGTGGTGCATTTTATCAAATTTTCTAAATATTTCAAAATATATTTCAATATATTTCAAAATATAAAACATGCTACATTTTTGTGCATGTACCCTAAGATGTCCTGTTAAAATGAAAGGTGAACATACAAAAATGCATACATCACATGTATTTTCACAATGGAAAATACCTATTCTGAATGATTTGTCCTGTTTTTGCAGAATGAATGACCAAAAAAGTGTGCACAAAATGCACTAAAACTTGCATAAACACAAGCAGCAGTATAATACGCGTCAAATGTACATTACAGTGTATGCACTAATGTGAAAAAAAAAAATTATAATCAAGCATTGCTACAATTGTTTCTGATTCTTATCATCCCATAGAAACATAGAAGAGAGATGGCAGCAAAAAAACTAAAGTGGTCCATCAAGTCTGCCATATATATATATATATATATATATATATATATATATATATAGTATCTCACAATGAGTACACCCTTCATATTTTTGTAAATATTTTATCAAATTTTTTCATGTGACAACACTTGAAAAAATTACACTTTTCTACAATGTAAAGTAGTGAGTGTAGTATAACAGTGTAAATTTGCTGTCCCCTCAAATTAACTTAACAAAAACCCACTCTCCACATTTTATTCTCCTACAGGAAACCCACCTCACAGGCAGCAAGGTTTTAACTCTAAAAAAACCCTGGATTCAGAGGGCCATCCATGCGACTTACTCCTCTTATGCTAGAGGGGTCTCAATCCTAATACACAAGAAATTCCCCTGTGTTATTGAGGACGTGTGCACGGACCCCCAGGGCAAGTTTGCAATGGTGGTGTTTTCACACTGGTCTCAGCGATATATAATCATAAATGTTTATATTCCTCCACCTTTTACACATGATTTATTATATAAGGTTTTGGAAAAAGCAGCTCCTTTTTATCCAGCGAAATTGCTGGCGATGGGGGATTTCAACTCTACTATCTCCCCAGATTTGGACAGACCAGTCCCATCAAAAAACTATAGCTCTGAACTATCTATATGGGCACAGGCACAGGAGATATGGAGATGGAAACACCCGGCTATTAGGGCATACTCATGCTTTTCGGCCTCACATAGGACTGCCTCACGGATTGACCTAGCCTTCTCTAATTCAATCCTGTTGACGGATGTAATAGGGGCTAAATACCTACCCAGTGGGTTGTCCGATCATAGCCCACTGGTAATCGAGCTTCGCTCGCCTGCACGCCGAGATGCGGCCCTGTGGAGGCTGGGGGCACAGTGGATTTCCCACCCTGAGGTGGCCGACACTATCCCACCCAGACTAGTTGAGTTTTGGGAACTTAATGAAGGCTCCTCGACCCCACAGACGGTCTGGGACACCTTCAAGGCCTATACAAGAGGGCAATATATCTCTATTATCGCTAGTGTCAAGAAACAGCAGGACCGGGAAACTTACAGGTTACAACAGATGGTAGAGGATCAAACATTAATCTATAGTACAGATCCTACAGCAGCTCATTTTGACGCATTAAATGCCGCCCGCAGTTCACTAAATTTACATTTAACGGAAGTTACAAGATTGGATATGCATAAAGGTAGACAGCGACTATTTGAACAGGGGGACAAGAATGGTCGTTTCCTGGCCATGTTGGCACAGCATGAATATCCATCCACAGTGGTTTCGGGCCTGCGGTCTTCAACTGGAGATAAGGTGACCTCTCAGGTAGAAATCTTACAAATGTTTAAAGCCTTTTACCAAACTCTTTATACCTCTGCTCTTCCCCCCGACTTCCAGCCAGAGATGTTGCAAAACCTTTTAGATCCACTAGCACTTGGCTGGCTGTCGAATGAGGAACGAGAATCGTTGGTACGCCCTATTTCGGCCTTAGAGGTTTTAAAAATTATACGGTCCTTCCCTTTGGGCAAGGCGCCAGGGCCGGATGGTCTTCCTATAGAATTTTATAGGGCACATGCAGCATTTTTGGCACCCATCCTGGCCCAATTATACACCCTCTGCCTATCCAAGGGTGATCTGCCCCTTTCAATGCACCAGGCCTATCTTACTTTGATCCATAAGGACCTTAAGGACCCAGAGCTATGTGCCTCATATAGGCCAATAGCCCTATTGAATAATGACCTGAAAATCTTAACCAAACTGCTGGCTACCCGTCTATATCCATTATTACCTTCGGTTATTGACTCTGATCAAACAGGATTTATGCCTAAAAGGTCAACCGACGTTAATCTTAGGAGACTCTTTACCAATATTCATGCCCAACACAATAACTCCTGTACCAGAGCTATTGCCCTACTAGATATAGAAAAGGCATTCGACACTGTGGAGTGGCCCTTTTTGTGGGAGACTCTACGTCGAATGGGTTTTCCACTACGGTTTATATCATGGTTGCAGGTGATCTATAGGTGTCCCATCTCATCGATTCGTTTGGGCTCCAGACTCTCAACTCCATTTCAACTGTTTCGGGGAACTAGACAGGGCTGCCCTCTTTCTCCGGCTCTATTTGCTCTAGCTATAGAGCCAGTTGCAGAGGCTCTCCGTACATCGCCTCATATTAAGGGGCTTAGGATAGGCATGCTGGAGGAGAGGGTAGCCCTGTATGCTGACGACATGGTTTTATTTTTGGGGGACGCGGGTCCATCACTTCAGGGTGCTCTGTCACTCCTCAACACTTTCTCCATGGTAACGGGCCTCCGGGTAAACTGGCCAAAATCTACTCTATTTCCAATAGATCAAGCAGCCAAATTGACATCCTCTCCAGATAGCCCATTAAAGTGGGTTGACTCCTTTAAATATCTTGGGGTTTGTGTCTCTGCACAAGCCTCAGATTTTCTTAAATTAAACTTGGATCCGGTAGTGGGGGATATGAAAGCTAAACTCAAGGCATGGAATAATCTCCCCCTATCGGTATGGGGAAGGGTCAACTTGCTTAAAATGAAGGTCATCCCCAAATTCATATATTTATTCCGCCATTCCCCGCAGTGGATTCCTAAATCCTTCTTTACTAAACTAAACCAACGCTTTTCAGAGTTTCTCTGGGGCTCCTTACCACCGAGATATAAGTTAACTACATTAATGAGGCCACTATCGCAGGGTGGTATGGCCTTTCCGGATTGCTATAAGTACTTTTTGGCGACACAGCTGGTGACAGTGGTCTGGTGGCTAAATCCTGATAAAACCAATGTGGCCTCCGTTTTGGAGGCCACCGTGGCAGGCTCCTGGGAATCTCTTCAATACCTAATTTACAGAGGCCCATGTGCCCCACACTTATTAACTCCGTCTATGCTTACTACTTTACGGGCCTGGAAAATGGGCTTGGCTATTGAAAAACACAGCCAGATGGGAATTTCCCCTAATACACCCCTATGGCTAAACCCCAATTTACCACATTTTTACAAATCTATTGACCCCCAGATATGGACTAGATATGGTATAAAATTAATCTCACAAGTGGTGTCTTGCACCTCACTGCTTTCTTTTTGTCAGCTTTCCTCCCAGTATAATCTTCCGCAGCACTATCAGTTCCGTTATCTTCAACTTTCGCATGCTTTCGA
The DNA here is from genome assembly GCF_042186555.1 of Aquarana catesbeiana. Lineage (NCBI taxonomy): Eukaryota > Metazoa > Chordata > Amphibia > Anura > Ranidae > Aquarana > Aquarana catesbeiana. Next base: position 285,219,550 of record NC_133325.1, read on the forward strand.
AGCCCAATTCCCACGTTCGTCCTGTATATTAATACAGTCTAAACTGGAGACTACTCTTAGATCCGGTTGTACAAAAAACCTATATCTCACATATATCAGCATTTAATCTATGAGTCCTTGCCTCCGTTGGACGGCCTTTTGTCCCGTTGGCAGCGTGACATTCCAGCTTTGAGTGGCGAAGATTGGGATGGTGTTTGGGACTTCCCTTTTAGTTCGCTAGTCTCTATACGTGACAAGTTAGTCCAATTTAAAATAGTCCACCGGGCGTATTTCACTCCCCACAGACTTCATTTGATAAATCCTGCCCACTCCCCTAAGTGTTGGAGATGTAGCTACACCCCCGGAGATTTTTCCCATATCTTTTGGCATTGTCCAAAGATACAACAATTCTGGGGGGAGGTACTAGGCCTAATCAATAAAATTGCATCCACTAATCTACCACTGTCTATGGAGATTTGTATGTTGGGCCTTATAAAAAAATTAGTTCCTGCTGTAGCTAAACGCACGATGATTGGTTTGCTTCTATTTTACGCTAGGAAAACCATAACATTTCAATGGAAGAAGCCCTATCCCCCCACAAATGTCCAGTGGAAACGTTTGGTTAACGATAATCTTCCACTATATAAAGATACCTATCTTAATAGAGGCTGCCAATTGAAATTTAATAAGGTTTGGAGTGGGTGGCTGGAGGAAATGAACATTGCTTACTAATGTTGGACTAGCTTCAGTTACGATACCAAGAATCGACGATTAAATGTAATTCCTAGTTAATAGGTATAGGCCTTTATGGGCAGTGGGGGGGCGGCCCAAAAATTCCAAAAATCCCCTTTTCACTTACATGTTAAAATTGTATTGCATGGATGTATTCCTCTCTTTTTCTTTCCCTTTCATTTTTTTTTTTTTTTTTTTTTTTTTTTTCCTGATGTACTCGCGATATTACCTGTACAAGCTAGACAACCAATTTGTATATGTCTTTATGTCTTTGTGTCTTATAAGGAAAATTTGAATAAAAATAAATTTAAAAAAAAAAAAAAATTAACTCAACACACAGTCATTAAGCTAAACCGCTGGCAACAAAAGTGAGTACACCCCTAAGTGAAAATGTCCAAATTGGGCCCAAAGGGTCAATATTTTGTGGGGCCACCATTATTTTACAGCACTGCCTTAACCCTCTTGGGCATGGAGTTCACCAGAGCTTCACAGGTTGCCACTGGAATCCTCCTCCACTCCTCCATGATGACATCACGAAGCTGGTGGATGTTAGAGACCTTGCACTCCTCCACCTTCCATTTGAGGATGCCCCACAGATGCTCAATAGGGTTTAGGTCTGGAGACATGCTTGGCCAGTCCATCACCTTTACCCTCAGCTTCTTTAGCAAGGCAGTGGTCATCTTGGAGGTGTGTTTGGGGTCATTATCATGTTGGAATACTGCCCTGCGGCCCAGTCTCCGAAGGGAGAGGATCATGCGCTGCTTCAATATGTCACAGTAAATGTTGGCATTCATGGTTCCCTCAATGAACTGTAGCAGTGCCGGCAGCACTCATACAGCCCCAGACAATGACACTCCCACCACCATGCTTGACTGTAAGACACACTCATATGTCTACTTCCCAAAGACAACCTCTGGATATGACACTGAGCAGGTGCACTCAACTTCTTTGGTCGACCATGGCGAGGCCTGTTCTGAATGGAACCTATCCTGTTAAATCGCTGTATGGTCTTGGCCACCGTGCTGCAGCTCAGTTTCACGGTCTTGGCAATCTTCTTATAGCCTAGGCTATCTTTATGTAGAGCAACAATAATTTTTTTCAGATCCTCAGAGTTCAGAGTTCTTTGCCATGAGGTTCCATGTTTAACTTCCAGTGACCAGTATGAGAGAGTGAGAGCGATAACACCAAATTTAACGCACCTGCTCCCCATTCACACCTGAGACCTTGTAACACTAATGACTCACATGACACCGGGGAAGGGAAATGGCTAATTGGTCCCAATTTGGACATTTTCACTTAGGGGTGTACGTGGTTTAGACATTAATGGCTGTGTGTTGAGTTATTTTGAGGGGACAGCAAATTTACACTGTTATAAAAGCTGTACACTCACTACTTTTCATTGTAGCATAGTGTCATTTCTTCAGTGTTGTCCCATGAAAAGATATAATAAAATATTTACAAAAACGTGAGGGGTGTACTCACTTTTGTGAGATACTGTATATATTTGTTGCTGGTTTGGCTTCTGTTTTTTTTTTGTTACAACCAGTCACAGTGATCACATTATTGGGAATTCATCCCACCTTGGGACCCAGGTAACAGGCCACCAGGAAGGAGCTGCTCAGGGTTAGGTTCAGTAAGGCTACTTTCACACTGAGGCGTGTGGGCGCCGGCGGTACAGCGGCGCTAAATATAGCGGCGCTCTACTGTCGTTTTAGCGGTGCTAGCGGGGTGGTTTTAACCCCCCGCTAGCGGCTGAAAAAGGGTTAAAACCACCCGCAAAGCGCCGCTGCAGCAGCGCTTTGCGGGCGGGTTTGCAGCACTGCCCCATTGTTTTCAATGGGAAGGGGCGCTTTAGGAGCGGTAATTACACCGCTCCTAATGCTCTCCAAAGATGTGGCTTGCAGGACTTTTATGACTGCCCTGCAAGCGCACCGCTCCAGTGTGAAAGCCCTCAGGGCTTTCACACTGGAGTGCATTGAGCAGCTCTTCCGGGGCGCTTTGCAGGCGCTATTTTTAGCACTTTAGCGCCTGCAAAGCGCCTCAGTGTGAAAGGAGCCTTACTTTTGACTGATTCACTACCTGTGCTGGAATTCAGTAAAAAAAATACTTTCCAAGATTAGTTTTGAACTTGTTTATGGTCATGTCCCCATGTTCTTGATCTAAGCTTTATATTAAAAATGACTGCCCTCCTGAATCTTATTAAGATGCCTAAAGTATTGAAGGGTTTCATTTATATATCCCCTTTCTCTTATTTCCTAATGAATATTATGTTTTTGCAGTCTCTCCTGATCACAACCTCCTTTCTCCTACTGGTGGTGATCCTGCTAGTGATATATTTCAGAAATCTTTTTACTTTCCCTAGTGCAAGGCCACCAGGAATAACAAACAAGATGATGTGTTGGGCACCTTCTTTTTCCGTAGCCACACAATCCATTTCTAATGAGTTGGAACATTTATATGAGCAATGAGTATTTTGCTCTTGCAACCATATATTATAGAGGATAAAAATGAGCAATCTGACAGAGGACATTTCTCCTGGATAGCCCTAGTTTATAAACATGTACATCAAGGGATATATTTAGTATAGTATGCTCATTTTTGTTATACAATATTGTATTTTTTAAGTGGCCAAATCATTGTAAATTGTAATATATTTTGTAAAAGGCTACATTTGCTTATAATAAGCAAATGAAGCCACAAGGCTAGCATGATTTGACATATTAACAGGGATGTAGCATATGTTTGTATTCCTGATAGAGGAGCTGATGTCAAACTAGCAACCACTAGACCCAGACTGTATACCCCACTTCAGCTATTGTGCCAGGCACCATGACTAATCATTTTACCATAATCCTTTTTAATTAGGTATGTTAATATAGGTATAGTATATGCTGGTGTTGGATGAACGGTTCGGCCAGAGCATGAGTTTGTGCCAAACATTGGCTTTGCCCAATCAGGGCACAGTATAAGCTGGTTGTTAAGGAGTGAGGTCAGGAAGCCAGCCACCGAATCCTTAACAACTGATGAGTCATCGGCTGTCAATGGGTTTCCCTGCTGACAGCTGAACAAAAAATTGCAGATTAAAAAAAATATATATATGTTTTTTAAAAAATGGCGTGGGGTCCCCCCCCAAAATCCATACCAGACCCTTATCCGGGCATGCAGCCTGGCAGGTCATGAAAGGGACAAATGAGCGCCCCCCTCCTGGACCATACCAGGACACATGCCCTCAACATAGGGACTGCTTTGTGGCAGGGGGGCTCTGTCTCCCCCTACCTAAAAGCACCTTAGAGAGACAAGGGTCTCTTTCCCACAACCCTGGACTGTGGTTGTGGGGGTCTGTGGGCGGGGGGCTTATCGGAATCTGGAAGCCCCCTTTAAGAAGGGGACCCCAGATCCCACCACCCTATGTGAATGAGTATGGGGTACATAGTACCCCTACCAATTTACCAAAAAAGTGTACAAAGTTAATAAAGACAGTAAACAAGTTTTAACAAATCGTTTATAAAGTTTTTTTTTTTAATATTATTAAAAAATAAAAAACATGTCCTCCGATGTAGATCCATCAACAATCACGATGCTCATCACACAGCCACACCCAAAAAATAAAAAAAAGAGAGGTCCACTCACGACAAACGCTCCTGCAGTCTGGCTGGCCCACCATTTGACATTTCTTAAGTAGCTATTTGGGCGGGGCCACCCGGCCATGTCACCTGGTGGAACCCTCCCCTGAGACGTCGGTGGCCCAGCATGCACCAGTCTGTGATGTCACATGGGGCACAGTGCCTCCGGGTGACGTTGCCAGGTGGCCCCACCCATACCTATATAAGAACTGTCAAAGAGCAGAGGAGGCATTCGGCGGTCAGCTGTCAATAAAGTTGGAGCATTTTTTTTGTTCTTTTTCAGGTGCGGCGGGCAGCATGATTGACAATGGATTTACACTGGAGGACACTGTTTTTTTTTTATTTTTTAATAGAGAAATTGTTAAAAATGGTCTCTTTTATTTTTATTACTTTTTTGGTGAATGGGTGGGGGTATTATGTACCCCATACTCATTCACATGGGGGGATGGGACCTGGGGGCCTTCTTGTTAAAGGGGGCTTCCAGATTCCGATAACCCCCTCACCCGCAGACCCCCACTACCACAGCCCAGGGTTGTAGGGAAGAGACCCCCTGCCCCAAAGCACCCCCTATGTTGAGTGCATGTGGCCTGGTATAGTTCATAAGGGGGTGCTCACTCAATTTTGAGAGGTACCCCACAAAGTTTTTTTCAAAAAAATTGGTGTCCCCCTTAAAATCCATAACAGACTCTTTGGACTTAAGGGGGCCCCACATTGTTTTTTTTTGTTTTTCAATAGCCAGGTGCCAGCAATTGCAACCGTGAGTTAATTTAAATGTATTTATTTTCTTTAGAAATGTCAATTTTTGCTGCATGCATGCTAAAGATATGCCACTTTACAGGCAGACTAAAGGGACCCCAGGCACTTAAAGGAATTTTTCCTTTTTATTGTTGCACTTTAAGCATCATTAAAATCACTGCTCCTGAAAAGACAATTGTTTTTTATTTTTTAAATTTGTATTAATAAATTTCCCCTAGGGCAGTACCTGCCCCCCCTCCCCCCCATACCACTTTTATGGCCAACAACTTGCATAAAAGCCTTCAAAATGGGCACTTTTGATATTTCCTGTTCGGCTCCCATAAACTTTTGATGAGGTTAACCGTTCAGGTTAGAACTTTTCCCCTGTTCAGGAGTTCTGCTGTCAACTGAACAGGGGAGTGTCTGGCCTATCTCTAGTATATACCCAGGGTTCCTGAGATGGGGTTCTTACAAGCTAACAACCAACTGATACACCCTGCCTCCCTCTCTTGACTTCTCCCCTCCCCAGGCCCCTGCTTCTGCAATTCTCTTCAATTTGGATAGCACTTTATTTCATCCTTTTTCCAGAACAACTGTCAATGGTTAAATGTAGAACCATTAGTAAAGTCCTTATTTTAAGAAAAGGCCCTAAAGAAGTATAAATTAAAGCAATTGAAGCTAGCGATTTGCACATATTGCTGTTTTTTTTAAATGTACTATAGGAAACCCTGCCGGCCTTAACAACACAACTAATGACATTTATTTGTCAATTAGTACTTAAGGAATACACTTTACACAGTCATTATTGATTCCTGAATCTTGTAAACATGCACCCGACTTAGTATGTAGAATCCTAATACATTTCTAAGCTGTCACTATGGCAATGAATGACAGCTGTAAGTAAGAAAAGAAAACCAAGTCGTAATATATAACAAACAATGGTGTGGAACATGAGTTCACCATATCTACATCCTATTACTTCTGGGTCTGTGTATGATTGCAACCTCTGCAACTGTGTTGTAACACCAGTGCACATATGTGCACTGCAAGCTTCTTTTTTTGGGAATAAAATACCTAAATAGATATAATGTAGTTTGTTTCAGTTCTATTTCAGTTACATTTCTTCAAAATCTGATGATTGGCAGAGAAGAGGAGAAAATTAATGGGATTGTTAAAATTTATATTAAAGGCTTGCTTAGCACAAACAGTTGCCAAAATGGGTGCACTGAAGGAGAAAATTACTGCATGCTGCATCAGTGATCAGTGCTCTGTCATGCTTTTTCTTGTGTATAGATCTTCTGTTCAGCATAGAGATCAATGATATTTCACATACATACATCTTTTTCTCTCCCACTGCTTATATTAAATACCCACTGCTTAACATTAAATATAACAATAGGATCTTTACAAAGGGATATAAAACTTGCGCTACATTGTGCTAAAACATGTAGGTGCCAAAAATTAAACTTATCACTGAACTGATGAATGTGAAAAAATATTAGAAAAATAAGAACAAAAAATCATGGATAAGTAATATCTAAATAGTGTAAATATAAAGCTGCCAACACCCGTAGTGTCACCACATACACAATTAGTATTTTAAACATAAACATGGAGCGGTGCTAAATCAAAAGTGTTAATATTTCCAAATAAAACCCCAAAGAAATACTGAAATAATCATATACAGAAACATAATATGAAGCAGTTAATCAAACATCGCTATGTACAATAAATGTTAATGAAAAAAACACAGTGATTATCAGTTCATAACTGCCCTGATGGGCAGTTATGAATATATATATATATACAGTATATATGCTGTTTTACATTGATTATTCATTTATGATATATAAACATTGTTACAACATACAGTAATACTTTGGTTTGCCAGCATAATTCATTCCAGAAGCATGCTTGTAATCCAAAACACTCTTATATCAAATCAAATTTTCCCAGAGGAAAAAATGGAAACTCAGATAATTCATTCCACAACCATTTATTCATATAAAATGATCAAAATATGAGGAAAAGCTCATATTAATACTGTACAGTACTGTACATCTGTGTTTAAAAAATCAAAAAATAAAAAAGAAGAATTACAGTTTTGTCTTGTGTCTGGTGTTCATCCATGTAAAGCCGCTGTCAATATGTACAGTAAAGCCGCTGGTGTACAATATACAGCGCTGTATGTGGCCAGAGGTTCGTGGGCTATTGTGGCTCCCAGGGCTTCCTGGAGAACTAGGAGACACTCAGAAATTGTTGACATCACTTCTGGGTGCTCCAAACACACATTACGCCCACCCCACCCAGCTGGGAGTGTCTCTGAGTGCCTACGAGTGTCTTCAGGAAGCACTGGGAGCCACCATTGCCCCCAAACCTCTGGCCACATACAGCACTGTATACTGTACACCAGCGGCTATACTGTACATATACACAGTGGCTTTACATGGATGAACACCAGACTCTTTAACATTGTGAGTGTAATTATTTTGTTTTTACAGTAAAACTACCACTCGTATATCAAGACAGAGCTTGTATAGCAAGACAAAATTTTTAAAAAAATGTTGCTCGTCTTTCAAAACGCTCTTATACCAGGGTACTCATAAACCAAGGTATTATTGTACTTTGTACACATATTTGTGCTGTTTTCAGTTTCAATAAAATCTTTACTGTGAAGGAAAAAAAAACTGGAAGGGTTTAACCCTTCCCTACTCTATCCAAAGAGCACAGTGATATGCCATTATGTTAGACAGGAATTCATGTGGGTGGTGTGACAGGAAAATCATGCCTGTGCCTAAAGTGTAAAGATATGCCAGTCTGGATTATTATGCTTAAAGTAGATGTAAACTCTAACTGAATGACATTTAATTTGCTAGAACAATGTGTGTCATAAACAATTTGCATATTTTTTGTTAAATAAAATACTTATGTTCACTTTTTTTCCCTTGCATCTCATTGCTGTTGACCTCTTGCAAGCTTTTTAAAGCATCTTCTTGTCTACATGCATGTACTCCAATGATTGCTTCATGGCATTTTTTGGAGTGGGTTTCCTGATAGTGAGAACAGTGGACCATGTCTGCATTACATCTTTTGAAATGCCCAGAACAAGCTTATAGATAAAGACTTTTTCTGACTTTCCTGAAATGTAAACTTTTTCTAGATTAGTGAATATGAAAGAATAGAAGCCAGTGGGCTAGCTAACAACTAGGTGACTAGCACGTTCAAAAGGTGGGCAGCTATGGTAACCAGGGCTTTTTTTCTGGGAGAATAGGTGCAGGAACTCCCCCCGTCTGAGTCACCCCTTGTCTCTGCCCCCTACCCACCTCTGACCACCGTCGATTGATTCCACCCCCTACCCACCTACCAGTACTGCCCCTTTTTTTTTTTTTTTTTAAATTGTTTATTTAACATTTTTCTTGACATTTATAATAACATCGTTGTCACATTCAGAAAAAGAAAAAAAAAAAAAAGGAAAACATGAGGCTTCAATACTGTCTATCGAGAGTGCATGACCTTATCAGGAACCATAGGATATCTTACACTATAACTGTAAGGTTAGGAATAACAAGTGATAAGAACCTTTGGTTATTAATTAGGCGAATCTACTGTAATTACATTACTTGTCCTATAGGAAAAGGAAATCTTGTTGAGGAGAATTTGCACAAACAGAGGGGTAAGGTGTGTGTTAGCCCAAGAGATATAAAATGTTTATTGCCATAGACGTCTATCATTTCATCTTGTTTCATTTGTCGTACTATTGTCATCATAGTCGTCCCAAGGTTGCCAGATGATAGAAAATTTCTGTATGGAACCTTCCACAATGGCAGTTAGATGTTCCATTCTACGCATATCCATTAAGATGGTTAGAGTATGTGGTAGGGTGGGAGGGGAAGTGGATAGCCAAAGTTTGGGGATAGTTTTTTTAGCTGCTAGTAATACGTATGACATCAGTTTCTGTTTTGTTTTGTGAAGACCTTGATAAGGAAGACCAAGTAGATAATATATGGGATCCAGGGGAACTAGGATTCCCACCAGTTTCTCTAATAACTTTTGGATCTGCTCCCAAAGTTGCGTAACCAAAGAGCATTCCCAAAAGATATGAAAATGGGAGCCTACTTTCTTATTACATCTCCAGCATATTTGGGACATGGACGGATCCGCCGCATGTAGTCTTTCTGGAGTTTTATACCAAAACATAAGTACTTTGTAACCTATTTCTTTGTGGGAAATACATCTGGAGCTCTTGGAGATGGAGATCCAAATCTTGTTCCAGTCTAGGAGAGATATGTCATGTTGGAGAATCTGTGACCATTTTTTCATATAATAATGCGTATCTATTTTTAGGGGGTTGGCTTCATGGAGTATTCTATAGATGGTGGATATCAGTTGGGGTTCATGGGGGCCTTTAGCACATAGCATTTCGAATTGGGTAGGTTTATCTAAAGATAATGTGGGATTTTTGGTAGAAAAGAAGTGTTTGATTTGGAGGTATGAATAAAATATTGTTTTGGGTAATTGGTGTTGTTTGGTAAGGTCCTCGAAGGATAGTAAGTGTCTTGTGGCTGGATTGACTAGTTGTCGTAGTTGAAAAATCCCGGCCTTAGTCCAGGGCATCATACGTTCATAGGACAGACTGTCTGGGATGTCTGGATTAAAAAGGATATTAGTAAGAGGTGAACTTGTGGATGTTAGTGAGTATTTAGCGGAGCATTTCTTCCATATTGCCAGTGTAAAGAGCATTGGGGCCAGGCATAGAGTTCTCAGCTGGGGCATGTATTTGGTCGTGGACGGCCAGAGCATATAGCACGGATGTACTGGGGCTGTTATGCTCATTTCTATGTCCGCCCATCTGTTTGGGGCAGTTCTGTTGGTCCATGAGGTAAGGGCCCTTAAGTGAGAAGCATAGTAGTATTTGATGAAGTCAGGGGCACCTAGGCCCCCTTTAAGCTTACGTGCCATGACCACTGAGCCCGCTACCCTATGTGAGGCGTTGTTCCATATAAAACGGAGGCTTCTTCTTTGAAGCGTTTTCAACTGAGACATTGGTATTGCCACTGGGAGTGTCTCGAATAAATACAGTAGTTTAGGAAGGATAGACATTTTTAGAATATTTATACGTCCCAGGAGAGAGATGGGCAGAGCGGTCCAGTGATTCAATAGGCGGTTAATTTCTTGGAATAGGGGGGGGAAATTCGCCTGATATAGTGAGGAGTATGATGCTGTAATCCGGACACCTAAGTATTTTAAGGATGTGGAGCTCCAGTGATAGTTGTAGTTCTGTTTAAGGGTGTTCAGATTAGTTGGTATGATATTTATGGGGAGAGCTTCTGTTTTGGTGGTATTAATTTTAAACCCAGAGATTTCACTGAAAGTGTTTAAAATTTTATGTAACGAGGGTAGGGACGTGTGTGGTTGAGTAAGTGTTAGAAGGATATCATCTGCAAAAAGGGATAATTTATATTCTAACTGACGTAAGCGTACTCCTGTAATGGAGGGACTTTCGCGAATTGTTGTGGCTAGGGGTTCTAAGCTAAGTATAAAGAGTAGGGGTGACAAAGGGCACCCTTGTCTAGTACCGTTGCTGAGGGGGAATGTGGGAGATAAGTAGGATGCAAGTTGTACTTGGGAGGTAGGGTATGAGTATAGGGATCTAAGGGCCTGTATAAAGGGACCTGAGAAACCATATTTGGACAGGATCGCAAACATGAAAGGCCAGCTAAGGCGATCAAATGCTTTCTGTGCATCTAAGCTAAGTATTACTGCCGGGGTTTTAGTTCTAGTTAGTAAGTCGACGAGATCTATGGTGCGTCTGGTGTTGTCCCCTGCGTGTCTCAGGGGGACAAATCCTACCTGATCTCTATTTATCAAAAATGGTAGAATTTTGGAGAGTCTGTTTGCCAGGATTTTGGTGAAGATTTTATAGTCGGAATTTAGTAGGGCTATAGGACGATAGTTGTCAGGGACAGCAGGATCTTTATCTGGTTTTGGTATGATTATGATATGGGCATGAAGAAATTGGGGGTGGGGTATTGTACCTTTTAGCAAGGAGGCATACAAATTTAGCATATGTGGAGATAGGATAGGAAGGAAGGTTTTGTAGTAAGAGTAGGGGAGTCCATCTGGGCCTGGGGATTTATGTAAAGGGAGCAGTTTAGTCACTTCGGTTAATTCTTCAGTGGTAATGGGAGCATTTAATGAGGAGCACTGGTCTGATGATATTTGTGGGAGCTTCAAAGATGAGATAAAAGAATCAAATTTCTCTTGTGTGAATTGGGTATGTGGGTCAGAGTTTAAACAGTTATATAATTTGTTGTAAAAATCTCCAAAGACCCTAGACATGGATTGGGGACAGTAGGTGGGAGTTCCATCCAGTTGTGTTAAATGATCAGGGATAGAGAGACTCGGACGTGGCTTCAGTTTGTTCACTAGCATTCTGTGGGGTTTGTCAGCATATTCATAAAATTTTTGCCTCGACCATAGGATGGCCTTGGATATTTTATTCATGTCTAAGGACTTAATTTTGTTACGGATATTTATCACCTCCTTTAAACGGGCAGTTGTGGGGGCTCGAAGCAAGTGCACCTCGGCTGAACGCAGCTGGGTCAGTAGTTCAGATTTTTGTTGGAGCGAGTCACGCTTCCTATGCGATCCAGCAGAGATGCACTCACCCCTGAAGAAGGCCTTGTGGGCCTCCCACATTATGGAAGTATCTGAGACAGAGCCTTCATTAAACTTGAAGTATTCAATCAATTTTGATTGGAGACGTTGTTTGGTGCCTTCATCTTTCAGGAGAGATTCATTAAGTCTCCAGTGACATGTCTTGGGAGATGCTACATGTAGGGATATGTCTAAAGTTATGGGTGCATGGTCAGACCATGTAATTGGGCCAATTTCAGAGGCTACTAAGTGAGATAGTAAGGGTGCGGAGAGTAGGAAATAATCAAGGCGAGAGTATCCTTTGTGTGGGGGGGAGTAGAAGGTGAATTGTTTACCGGTGGGATGTTTCACTCTCCAAGAGTCAAACAGGTTGTGGGTGCGAATTAATTTGCGGAAAGAGGTAGATAACCTATAGGCTTGGGTTGGGGGAGTGTTTTGAAAAAGATTTAGTCTATCTTTGTTGGCAGACATACACATGTTAAAATCTCCTCCCACAATCGTAAATGGGTGAGGGGAGTTTTGTACCTCCTCAAGGACTTTAGTGAGAAACCCTATCTGTCCAGAATTGGGTGCATATATGTTAACTAACTTGAGTTTTGTTTGCAAATGGACACAGTTCAGGATGACAAACCGTCCCTGGGGGTCTAATTTGGAGTCAATTACTCTTATAGGGCATGAGTTCTTGAGCAAAATTGCTACTCCTGCTTTCCCAGATGGGTCAGAGGCTACAAATGTGTTGGGAAATAATTTAGAAGTGAACTTAAAGGAGCCACCCGTTCGGAAGTGTGTCTCCTGAACCATGACCACATCAGCTCCAGAGGCTCTGAATTCCTTCAAGGCCAACCAGCGTTTGTGAATGGAGTTCAGACCCTTCACGTTACATGAGAAGACCTTCAGAGCCATAAGGAGGACAAGCAATTTACAGCTAGTGAAATCTTAGTAATAAGTAACAGCCTGTTTAACCAGTGTAAATTAGTTAGTAAAATCTTTGCACATTTCTCAATTAGCATGTAGACAGTGAGCAAATATACAATAACAAAATAACCAGAAGATGTTAAGTATATATTCAGGCCAAAAAAGGGCCTAGGTTTGAAAAAAGGAAAAAAGAGGAAAAGAAAAATATGAACTATAAAAAAAGGTCCAAAAAATAACAATAATAATAATAAAAATAAAAAAAAAACATTTTGTAAGCCTGAAGGTGTAAAAATCTTCAGGAAGTCTTGGCTAGCAGCCATAGACTTGTAGAGGAGCATGTCGGTCAGCGACAAGGGCGGGATGGTACCCGCTCCCTCCAACAGGAAAAGAAAATTGTGTATGCAAGCTTTAAACTTTAAATTCTGGGGGAGAGTAAAAGAAAATCAAAGAGAGAGATGGGATCTTCTCGGCCGAGAAATGGAAGTCCAAGACTTGAACAGTTGCCGTTAACCTAGGCCATCAAGGACTGAAATGGGGAGGTCTCTCTCTGCGGATACCAGGACAGTGCCGCTATCAAACCCTCGAGGTGTCGAGGAAGACGGCAGCCAAGAAAGGAGTGAAATGTTGAGGAGCTGTTTCTCCTTGTGTGGAATAAATTCAGGTAGGTAGTCTAGCTGAGGCCGGACGTTGAGGAGTGGAAAGGTTTCTTTGACGTCTCCGACGAACCGGGGTCCAAATCGTTGTAAGTGGTTGAAGAGGGCCGGGGGTCGTGTTTAGTGGTGGCGGGGGAAGTTCCTCTTCAGGGATGGGCGGCAGTCCCAAGTTACGGACAAAGGCCTCGCACTCGTGTAAGGCTCTCATTGAATATTGAGTGCCATCTCTTGAGGCTGAGAGGCGAAAGGGGAAACCCCATCTGTAGGCGACTTGATGTTGTTGTAGGTGCATGGTCACTGGCCGTAAGTCGCGTCTTTTGGCGAGAGTGATGGGAGATAGGTCACTAAATATTTGGAGTTTAGCGCCTTTATATTCAATGCGATGTTTATTTCGAGTGGCCGTCATGAGAGCTTCTTTGCTTTCGTAGTAGTGGAGGCGAGCGATTACATCTCTCGGGTTGGTGCCAGGGGGTGGTTTCGGAGCTAGGGATCTATGGGCCCTATCTAGCCTCCAATCTATATCCGGAATGTGTGGAGCCATAGCGACAAACAGTCCTAGGAGATAGGGACGTATTTCTTTGTCAGGGACTGTTTCCGGAATTCCACGTATTCTCACATTTTGACGTCTTTCCCTGTTCTCAAGGTCCTCCTGCTGTGATTGGACCTGAAAGATGCTTTGTTTGAGTGTCACGTTGTCTTCTTCAAGCACGTGTACGTATTTCACCAGTTCGTCAAATTTGGATTCTAAGGTATCTGTTCGATCACCAAGTTGATCGATTTCCCCTCGTAACTCCTGGGCCAGTTTCCCTACTGCTACTGTAAAGTTACGAGTCAGGTCCTGTAGCAGGGACTGTAGCTTTGAGTCCAGCACCGCAACTGTAACTGTGACTGAGTTGTCTGGGAATGGGGGGGTAGATATGGAAGTACCTGTAGATGATGCAGGATGATCAGCAAGGAGGTCTTCAGTATGTTCTTCTGTTTCTCTGTAGTTGCTGTGTGAAGTCTCCCTTCTTTGTTGTTGTGCAAAGGAGGGTGTCTCCTGGGATAAGGGGCTGTGTGCAGAGCGATCCGGTGCGGTGGCCACTGCATCTGCTGTTCGCTCTGCGGCGAGCACTGTAGCCGTCTGGTTACTTGAGGCCGGGGATTGCGGCCTATACAGGAACCGCTCCATGTTTTGAGCCGGCCGGGAGGTCGGAGGCGGGACAAACCCCTGGTATCCGTGTCGCTGGGATCCTATTTTCCCCATGAGGTGCCCGGGGTATTCCGGGGTCTTTTCCAGTGGATCCTGGATCTATTAATGCTAGTGTTGTGGAGCAGGATCCGGGGATGGAAGGAGCGGGTCCGGAGCTTCTCTAATGAGCGTCCACCATCATCGCCGGCCGCGTATGCGCCGAGATTATTTAAGCTGGATCTTTTTCATATGTGGTAGCAAGCTTCATCTGGATCTTCAAATCCCCCTGTTTGCACCTCCCCTCCTCCCCATCATTTTACTGGGAAAGAGGAGATAATATTCACTGTGTGAGCCTGTGCAGCCTAAGGGGTGAGATGGGTGACACTGGGAGCAGATTGGAGTCCCAATATGGCCGCCAGCTTCCAGAGGTAGGCCGAAGCCGCGGACTATCCTAAGGGACGGCCGCCGGGGATGTGTACACGGCCGCCCCGGGTCTCCAGAACTCCCCCGAGGATGTGGGAACAGAGGATCAGGTAGGCCTTTGTCTCCTGGGGACCCGGTTGTAAGGGATATTGCAGGATGTCTTACTCACAGTGTCCCGGGAGAGCGTCCGTAATCCAGGCCGCGGTCCGCGTCTGATTGATAGGCCGCAATTTGCTCAGATCGGCCGCCGGACGGAACCCCGCGGCCCCTCCGTGTCCACAATGTAATCCGCCTGTCCTCTGCAGGAGGATCACCGGTCAGGGAACTACACCAGAGCTCGTCCGTATCCCCCAATCTAAGTCACTGAGGAGCGGGGTGCTTTGGGTGCTGAGCAGGCCTCAAGATGGCGGTGAGTGTCCGGGGCTCGAAGCTGACCGTAGGCCCGATATAATATGCTGTGGCCTAAGTGAGCAGAGACTCCTCGGGGATGGCAGCTGAGGATGTCAGGTAGCTCCTGATGTTAAAAAGGAGCTGCAAAGGGGTATAAAAAGGTAAGGATGGCTGTGGATCCTAATTGCCAAGACGGAGCACAGCTTCAACACGT
This sequence comes from Aquarana catesbeiana, assembly GCF_042186555.1. Lineage (NCBI taxonomy): Eukaryota > Metazoa > Chordata > Amphibia > Anura > Ranidae > Aquarana > Aquarana catesbeiana. The sequence goes on from NC_133325.1 coordinate 285,235,042, forward strand.
CCACTCTGTTAAACGTCCAGACACGCCCCCAGTACTGCCCCTTTTAGAGAATACAGAACTAAGTATCATTTTGTGGTGTTAAATCATTTGTATGGAACATGTTAATGATAAAAAGAAAAGCAGTAAAATAGATCCCCTGCAGCCAGGAACAATAGAATCCCAGCAATAGATCCCCACACAACAATAGACTGCCCCAGCAACAATGGACTACACCCCAACAACAATAGATTCCCTGCAGCAACAGCGAACCACCCACAACAAAATATCCACCCAAGCAACTATAGACCCCCCCAGCAGCATCAACAGATCTCCCAGCAGCCAGCATCAATAGATCCTCCAGCAGCCAGTAAAAATAGACCTCTCCCTCAACAGTAAATCCCTTGCAGCAACATAAGACCCCCCCAGCAACAATAGATTCCCCATCAGCAACAATAGACACTCACACACAATCAGATCTCCACCAGTGACAATAGATCCCCCAGCAGCCAACATCAATAGACCCTCCAGCACACCCCACACCCCATGCTATTACATACATTCAGTGCTGGAGGTGCTGGAACTGCGTTCCCCTGCGATCCCGCTGAAAAAAAGCCCTGATGGTAACCCTTCTTTTCTTTCCTATCAGGTTTTCTTGATCAAATAGATTTTTGGAAGCCTGTGTAAAGTGCATATGCTGCTAAAGGATTTGGGTATGGTACATAAATTATACTGTAAGGTTTTATGCACTCCCCAGTCTTTTCATGTCGAAAGTAGAGCTGTCTTGCAGCATTTGTCTTAACCACACAGTATTGAACATCTTTAGTATCATAAAAGCTGCCATATGGTTGATGCACTTATACTAATTATCATCCTGTCCTATTCATTTTTCCTAATGGCTGTGCGGATTGATTTAAGGAAGGAATTTAAGGCATCTGGTATGCCTGTGAATACCAAAATAATATGTTTACATGTAATATGATAATAAGTTGTAATCCTTGTAAAAAAATCAGACATTTTAGCTACAGCTTGTTAAATGTATTTAAATGGCTTCTTAAATGTATTCTTTATTACTAATAAAGGCAGTGAATATTGTTAACAGATAATGCTGATGTGTCGCATATGCTCTGTGAAATTACAGTAACATACATTAAAAGTCTAGCAATTTCATATAAATATCACTCTAGGGATTTAAGCATAATAAGAAAAAACTGAATACCACATATTTTGGGAAAATATAAGCCAAGTTCCAAAAACAATATTAACGCTTGTTTTGTTAATGAAACAATTGTGTTAATAAAGCTGAACAACTCATAAAATTAATTGTAATCACAAATAATACTTAGGCTGTCTGAATATTAACCACTTGCTTACTGGGCACTTAAACCCCATCCTGCCCAGACCAATTTTCAGCTTTTAGCACTGTCACACTTTGAATGACAATTACTCAGTCATGTAATACTGTACCCAAATGATTTTTTTGTCCCTTTTTTCATATAAATAGAGCTTTCTTTTAGTGGTATTTGATCACCTTTGGGTTTTTTATTTTTTGCGCTATAAATGAAAAAAGACGGAAAATTTTGAAAAAAAATGCATTTTTCTTAGTTTATGTGATAAAATTTAGCAAATTATTAATTTTTCTTCAGAAATTTTGGCCACAATTTATACTGCTAAATATCTTTGGTAAAAATAACCCAAATTAGTGGATATTATTTGGTCTGTGTGAAAGTTAGAGAGTCTACAAGCTGTGGTGCAAATCATAAAAAATTAATCACACCTGATGCACTAACGTCCTATCTCATTTCTTGCGACCCGAACAAGCCAGGAAAGTACAAATACCCCCCAAATGACCCTTTTTTGAAAGTAGACATTCTAAGGTATTTAGTAAGATGCATGGTGATGTTGTCATTTTTTTCCCACAATTCTTTGCAAAATTTTTTTTTCCACAAAATTGTCATTGTAATAGATTATTTCTCTCACATGGCATGTGTATACCACAAATGACACCCCAAAATACATTCTGCTACTCCTCCTGAGTATGGCAATACCACTGGCCACATACAGAGGCCCAATATTGAAAGTCGTCAATCGTTCAAGCATTCTAGGAGTATAAATTACACATCTCATTTCTCAACCACCTATTACACTTTTGAAGGCCCTGGAGCACCAGGACAATGGAAATGCCCACAAAGTGACCCCATTTTTGGAAAGCTAACACCCCATGAGGCATAATGAGTCTTTTGAATGGTTAATTTTTTTCCAGAAGTTTATGGAACATGTGGAAAAAAATGAAAACTCATTTTTTTAACGCAAAGTTGTCCATTTATAAGATATTTCCAACACATAGCATGTACATAGCAAAAATGACACCCCAAAATACATTCTGCTACTCTTCCCGAGTATGGCGATAACAAATGTGTGAGACTTTTACACAGCCTGGCCACATACAGAGGCCCAACATTGAAATAGCACCATCAGGCGTTCTAGGAGCATAAATTACACATCTCATTTCTCAACCACATATTACACTTTTGAAGGCCCTGGAACACCAGGATAATGGAAACGCCCACAAAGTGACCCCATTTTGGAAAGCTAAAACCCCAGCGTATAATCTATAAGGCATAATGAGTCTTTTGAACGGTTCATTTTTTTCCAGACGTTTTTGGAAAATGTGGAAAAAAAATGAAAACACATTTTTTTTATGAAAAGTTGTCCGTTTATAAGATATTTCCAACACATAGCATGTACATAGCAAAAATGACACCCCAAAATACATTCTGCTACTCCTCCTGAGTATGGTGATACCACATGTGTGAGACTTTTACACAGCCTGGCCACATACAGAGGCCCAACATGCAAGGAACACCATCGGGTGTTCTAGGGACACATAGCATGCACAAACCAAGAATTACACCCCAAAATACATTATGCTGAGCAAAGAGTAAACAAAAGATTACCTGTGGTTTTAGTAGCGCAGTTGTACACAAGAGGATAGCACTGGTCCAGGCAGCAGGCAAGGACTTGGTCAGCAAAAGCGAACAAAATTTTCCAGGCAACAGGCAGGAATACTGTCCAAGGTCAGTACAGGCAGCAGGCAGGGATACTGTCCATATACAGTCCAGGGTCAGTGCAGGCAGAGATTGTCAGCAGTGCCAAAATATTGGTCCTGGTAGTAGGCAGGTCCATGTGGTGTGGTCAGTTCATGCGACAGGCAGAGGCATGATGGCATAGGTCCTACAGGCAGCAGGCAGAAGTAGGGCCTCATTCAGGACAGGATGGGGACAGGGGTAGAGGCTTCTCCCACCCAAATCTCTTTGAAGCCTCTGAGTCCCCAGACCCTAATCTAGGAATGAGAAAACAAATGAAATTGTTTTCTTCATCCAGAAAAACAATTCTGGAGCCCCTCACATATGTGAGACCCCTGTGTTCTGAATCCCACTAGTCCACTGGCAGGGTACAAGATCAGTCCAAGAGGCAGGCAAGAGGCATGGTCAAACAGTCCAGGGTCAGTTCCAGATCAGGCAGAGGTATGTGCAGAATCGGTAGGCAGAAGCGTGGTTGAATAACAGTCCAGGGTCTGTTCCAGATCAGGCAGAGGTATAAACAGAATCGGTAGGCAGAAGCATGGTCGAATAACAGTCCAGGGTCAGTTCCAGATCAGGCAGAGGTATGAACAGAATCGGTAGGCAGATGTGTGGTTGAATAACAAGCCAGGGTCAGTTACAGAGCAAGTAGAGGCATAAGGGGTGTGAAGGTAAATGGCAGGAAGTGAGGGTTATGTTTACCATACTTCACTAATAATTTAGTGAAGTATGGTAATGGCGGAAACAGTCAACTATGCAGAGGCCTGGTTGGGAAGGACATTGGGTACAATGATAAGTGGTGTCTCTTCTCACTCCTCGGTTGGAGCACACCCGGCATTTTTTCTGACGTTTTTGGCCTGTTGGTCTGGGAGGGATTTTATTAGGAAAGTGGCGTTCAGAGAGTCTGCTAATCACATTGGATCTAATGTTTTCTGGTGGGCCGTTCGGGTATATAAGGGCATTGGTGATTTCCTCCTGGTAGCCAAGGAAGGGTTTGGGTCTTTCAGTGGAGTTGCGATAGATTACATAGGTGTTGTATATGGCCAAATTAAACAAATAAATTGAAACTTTTTTATACCACTGGTATGTTCTTTTAGTGGAAAGGTAGGGTTCGATCATCTGGTTGTTGAAGTCGACACCCCCCATGAACATGTTCTATTCGTGGATACATGTTGGCTTTTGGATTGGGCCATTCCTTCTGGTGATCTCAACGAATGTATTGTTGTGGATCGAAGAAAGCATGTAGACATCCCTTCTGTCCCTCCACTTCACAGCCAGAATTTCCTCATTCCGTAAGCTCGCCGCCTCCCCTCTTCTTAACTTCTTGTTGACAAGGCTTTGAGGAAAGCCCTTCCGGTTCGTCCTTATGGTGCCGCATGCTGGAGTGTTCTTTCTGTGAAGGTTTCGGAAAATGGGCAAACTAGAATAAAAATTGTCCACACACAAATGGTAGCCTTTTTCCAGGAGTGGGGGTATGAGTTCCCAAACGACTTTCCCGCTTGATCCAATGTATTCTGGGCAATTAGGAGGATGTAGCTGGGTGTCTTTCCCTTCCTATACCATGAAGGCATAGGTATACCCTGTGGCTTGATCGCACAATTTGTACATCTTCACCCCATAGCGGGCCCTTTTGGTGGGAATAAATTGTTTTAAGCCCAGCCAGCCATAAAATTTGATAAGGAACTCATCCACACATATGTGTTGATCTGGGGTAAACAACTGGGGGAAGATTTCAGAAAAATAATTTATTAGCGGCCGAATTTTATAAAGCTTGTCAAAATTTGGGTGATTTCGGGGAGGGCACTGGGTCGTTATAGTGTAGGAATCTCAAAATCATGAGATATCTGGTCCTGGGCATTACTGAGGAAAAGATGGGAACGTGGTAGATGGGGAGGGTAGACCAATATGAACGTAATTCATTTTTTCTGTTTAGTCCCATACAGAATGTGAGGCCCAAAAAATTTTTAAACTCCTCCACTGTTAGGGCTCTCCACTCGTAGGGACAGGCATAAGAGGACGTTGGGTTACTTGCTATGAATTGTTGTGCATACAGGTTGCACTGGGCCACAATCGATGCAAGCATGTCCTCAGTAAAAATTAAATGGAAAAAGTCTATCGGGGAAAAATGTTCTGTGTCCACCTGGACTCCTGGCTGGGCAGTGAAAGGGGGGACGTTAGCTTCTCCTGAATTAGAAGGAAACCACAAGGGGTTCTGAAGGGAATAGGGAAGGCTGGCCTGGGACCTAATCCTTTGGGACTGAGGTGACACCCCACTGGTACGTGGCCTTTGCCGAGGTACTGCGGTGCTGGTGGATGGCACTGCGGTGCTGGTGGATGGCACTGCAGTGCTGGTGGATGGCACTGCCTCCTCACCAGTACACCTTCGTCTGGTGGGCGGACTCTCATCGTCCTCCTCTGAGGCTGTCAGTGTACCACTGGTTAGGACATGCTCCTAGCCCACATCAGACTCAGAATCTGAATATGAAGAGGAATCCAAAGCACAGAGCTCCCCGTTGCTCTCATCGCCCGCAAGAATATTGTACGCCTCCTCGGCTGAATATAATCTTCTAGCCATTGTTGGTGATGACAGAAGGCACTGACGACAAGTGACACTGATGATAGATGGCACTCTTAGGTGGCACTGATGACAGGTGACACTGATGACACTGATACGTGGCACTGGTGACATTGATAACAGATGGCACATGGCACTGACAGGTGGCACTGATGGCAGATGGTACTGACAGGTGGCACTGATGACAGATGGTACTGACAGGTTGCACTGACAGATGGCACTGACAGGTGGCACTGATGACAGATGGCACTGACAGGTGGCACTGATGGCAGATGGCACTGGCAGATGGGACTGGCAGATGGACTGGCAGATGGCACTGGCAGATGGCACTGGCACTGGCAGATGGCACTGGCAAATGGCACTGGCACATGGCACTGGCACTGGCAGATGGCAGATGGCACTGGCAGATGGCACTGGCAGATGGCACTGACAAATAGGGCCAGCAGATGGACCGGCAGATGGCACTGGCAGATGGGACTGGCAGATGGCACTGGCAAATGGCACTGGCACTGGCAGATGGGACTGGCAGATGAACTGGCAGATGGCACTGGCAGATGGACTGGCAGATGGCATTGACATATGGGACCAGCAGATGGGACCGGCAGATGGCACTGGCAGATGGGACTGGCAGATGGCACTAATAGGTACTATGGGCACTGTGTATGTGTTTTTTATGCACTCAAAATCTCACAATATCACAATCTGAAGCACAGGTCGCTCTCCCTCCTCACGCGCGGTCTCTGTGTGAGGAGGGAGAGCTGGCAATGAGAGATGATCTCATATGTTTACATTTGAGATCATCTCTTATTGGAAGCTGCGATCACGCTGCAAACGGCCGCTGTGATTGGCCATTTACAGCGATCTGTGACTGGCAGTGTCCAAGTGACGTGGGACACCCTCCCGTCAATTGGCGTCCGCGTTGTAGCCGTCTTTCGGCTATAGCGCGGGTGTGAAGTGGTTAATCAGACAGAATGGCTAAGTAGTTGCGATGATAGGTACAGTTTAAGGCCTCATGTACATGGCCTCTTCTGAATGCTGGAAACTGACAGCTGATAACCGACAGTGAAAAAGTCCATTTTACAGCTTTTACATACTGAGTTTAAGAGTTTAGCAGCAGTTATGAGCATTTGAGGTTAGAAGCGTTTTTTAAAGATAAACTCAGGAGACCCTCCCAAATGTCCACAATGCATGAAAAACAAGTAGTATTAACTATTTCAGCCATTCTGTGAGAGAAGAGAGAGCAGTGTGCTTTAACTATGGATTATCTTTCTCCCACGCTCTCTCTCTCTCTCTCTTTCTCTGTCTCTCTCTCTCTGTCTCTCTGTCTGTCTCTGTCTCTCTGTCTCTGTCTGTCTCTCTCTTTGTCTCCCTCTCTGTCCCTGTCTGTCTGTCTCACACTCTCTCTCGCTCTCTCTATCTGTCTTTCTCTGTCTGTTTGTCTATCTCTCTCTTTGTCTGTCTGTTTTCTGTCTCTGTCTGTCTGTCTGTCGGTCTCTCTCTCTGTGTCTGTCTCTCTCTCTGTCTGTGTCTGTCTCTCTCTGTCTCCCCCTCTCCCCCCCCTTGCAGGCAACAGCATGTTGTGAAAATTGTGTTTTTCCCATATACACGTTCCTCTTTAACCACTTCCCTACCGGCCTATTGCAGAATGACGTCCGCAAAGTGGCTCAGTTATCCTGACAGGGCATCATATGCCACTCTGACACACTGCATCTTCGATCTTGGTAAAAAGCCAATGATGTAGGCTCTTTATCATGTGATCAGTTGTGAACAATCACAACTGATCACAGTGATAACCAGGAAGTGCAGGTAATCGGCTTACCTCAGTTTGCGCTGACAAGGTGCAAGCAGAGGAGGGCGGATCAGTGGCTCTCCTGACAGGGGGATCTGCTCTGATAATCAGTGCATTGATTATCACCACAGCCCCCATCAGAGGTGCCCATCACAGATGTAAATCAGTGCCCATTAGATGTCAATCAGTGCCCATAAGATGCCAATCAGTGGCCATCAAAAATGCCAATCAGTGTCCTTTAAAAATGCTAATGAGTGCCCATCAGCAATACCTGTCAGTGCCCATCGCAGATGCTAATCAGTGCCCATCAGTATTGCCTGTCAGTGCTGCTTATCAGTGCCATCTATTAGTGCCCATCAGTGTCACCCATCAGTGCTCATCAGTGCCACCTATCAGTGCCCATCAGTGCCAACTATCAGTGCCCATTAGTGCTGCCTATCAGTGCCCATCAGTGCCACCTATCAGTGCCCATCAGTACTGCATATCAGTGCTTCATATCAGTGCCGCCTATCAGTGCAGCAAATTAGTGCCTCCTCATCAGTGCCCATAAGTAATGGAGAAAACAAAATTTTATAACAGAAACAAAAAAACGTTTTTTTTTTCCAAAAATGTCAGTCTTTTTTAATTTGTTTAGCAAAAAATGAAAAACACAGAGGTGATTAAATACCACCAATGGGAAGCTCTATTTGTGTGAAAAAAATGATAACATTTTCATATGAGTACAGTGCTGCATGACCGCGCAATTGTCATTCAAAGTGCGACAGCTTTGAAAGCTGAAAATTGGTCTGGGCAGGAAGGATGTGAAAGTGTCCGGTATTGAAGTGGTTAAAAACGCTTATAAACTAAAATGTGCATAAACTCAGGTTACAGCTTTTACAAGAGTTTACAAGTATACAAGCATTTGGCGTTTGAAATGACAGTAAACTACCATCCCGAACGTGATCTTATCTGCTTTCAAAAAAATGCCAGTATACTCAACTGCCTCTAAACTCCTATATATGACTTAGTGTACATGTACAGATAAGATAACATAGCGGAGAGTTCAGGGGCTGCTGAAAAAAAAAACACCCAACTGCTCCTAAATGTCCGTTTATCAGCTGCACTGTACATGGGGCCTTACTGTAAAACATGTCAAAGTTGCAAAACTGTGCTCTGGCATTAGGATTTGTTTTAGCTTTGTCATGAAGGGGTTTAAAGGGTTACTAAACCCTTGTTTTTTTTAGGGTGCATCAAGGTGAAAAAACATGAGGCTTTACAACCCCTTTAAGCTTTTTGTGGTGTTTGAACCGTATGACTTACACAGACAGCCTCAGTGACGGTGCACATTGTCAGCACATATTTATTTATGTTTATGTTATTATGTTTATGTTATTGATTTTTTTTCTCTTTTACAATTAGCTTGACTTATATACAGCAGCAACACAGTCTGATTCATGTCAACTTAAAAAGGTTTTACTAGTTTTAGCAGCAACACAATGATTTTTCATCAAGTGGTAATGAGCTTGCTTTGACTGGCAGAAACAAATTGGCCAGCAGTTAGTAAGGCTGTCCCTTTTCTCACAGATGCAAAACTTTTGTCACTGGCCAACTTATATCAAACTTATCTTTCTAAGAAATAACAGACTTTGGGCTCAATGCACTAAAGAATATCTCATGAGCTAATTGAGTATCTCATGAGGTACTGAAAATGTCAATTCACTATCACCTTATGAGGTATTTACCTCACAAACCAAAAACATGAGGTATATACCTAATAAAACAGTGTTAAACAGTGTTAAAGAAGAAAGAAAGAAAGAAAGAAAGAAAGAAAGAAAGAAAGAAAGAAAGAAAGAAAGAAAGAAAGAAAGAAAGAAAGAAAGAAAGAAAGAAAGAAAGAAAGAAAGAAAGAAAGAAAGAAAGAAAGAAAGAATAAATGCATGAGTTAAATAGATAGTAGTCCAGGCATGAGGTATTTAGTATTTTGGATCAGTTTCTCAGCTGAAATGCATAGAAACCTAAATATTGCAAAACAGAGAATCATCAGGGCTTTCCAGGCGTTTTAGCGCTAAAAATAGCGCCTGTAAAGCACCTGAAAAGTGCCTCTCATGCCTCCTCAGTGTGAAAGCCGAGTGCGCTTGCAGGACGGGAAAAAAAGTCCTGCAAGCAGCATCTTTGGGGCTGTGCAGGAGCGATGTATACACCACTCCCAAAACGCCCTGTCCATTGAAATGAATGGGCAGCGCTGCTGAAGCATCTGCTAAGTACTTCAGCAGTGCTGCAATACGGGCGCTTTTAACCCTTTCTTCGGCTGCTAGCAGGGGTTAAAAGAGCCTCGCTAGTGGCCGAAAAGCGCTGCTATAACAGCGGTAAAACACTGCTAAAACTAGCGGCACTTTACCACTTACGCCGGTGTCTTGTCAAATACAGTCCCCTATCATATAGTGTCCTCCCTGTACTGCGCAGGTGCAGTACGGAGGACAAACGAGACGCCGAAAGTCTCCGAAGTTTAACAGCTGATCATCAGCTGTACACGGCGCCTGCGCTTTTATTCTCACCCTATGTCCAGGATCATTCCCTACTATCCAAGTGGACATAGAGTGAGAATAAATAGTTGCCGAGCGCAGCGAGGCCGTGCCCGAAGCGTGGCGAGCGAAGCGAGCCCGTGAGGGGCCCTCTTACACAGCCATCGCTAAGAACTGCCGAAGCGCCGTGTACAGCTGATGGTCAGCTGATCAACTTCGGACATTTTCGGCATCTCCTTCTGCTCCGTACTGTGCAAGCGCTGCGCCTACGCAGTACGGAGCGGACACTATCCGATAGGAGGACACTATATGGCAGAACACCGGCACTGCCCCAGTGTGAAAGTACCCAAAGTGTTACTAAACCCAGGACCCTGCATTCACTATATCTGGTCTCCCACAGTACACAGCATGTGGAAATACAATTGTACAATACATATAAACTGTTAAATACAACTTTTTTTCCACATTTGGTGGGCATGTCCTCTGATTCATACCCAAAAAGAGATATTATAGATCAGTAGCTATGCAAATGATTAACGCTGCTAGGCTATGTGTACCGGTACATTGCCGGTAGTCATTGCCTCCCTCTATCAAAGAATGGGCTCTACGTATCAACCGTATAGTGGTAATGGAGGAGCTTATATACACTTCACAAGATAGAATCTCCAGCTTCTTGCCTATATGCCTTTGATCACTTATAGAAATTCTCAGCTGTATCAAGATTTAATTCAAAACAAAGATTGATAGATTATTACGGTGCATTGTTTTTCCTGATGCGGCATAAGGGGGCATAGGATGAACATGGTGGACCTTGTAAGACGTATATACTAGCCAGTGGTGGATGGATGGGGTAACTGGTGGCTATCACCTCCTCTCTGTCTGCTGTCTTTTGTGTGCAGATCCTTCCCCCCGATCCCCCTGTCCTTTTTTCTTCTCTCTTTTTCTAGTGGGGTTTGGGGCTGATGGAGGTAGTCAGCTCAGACCTTCATAAAGTCAGTGGTGACCTGAACGACTAAGATTACAAGTAAACATGCACAATAGACATTTTTGGTTGGCCCTGATGAGCTTCTAGACAAGTAGACTACCAGCATGGTGAATAATTTCTGTTATAATGTTATGGGAGAGCCTACTACACGCTTCATTATTTGAATACTGATTACTAGCTAGGTCTTGTAATTCCCATCATTTTTGGTGGTCTGTATACTAAGACATGATGTATTGAAAATGGAAAAATCTTTCCCGTTTTGCCTATAATACTCTGTATTGTTCTTTAAAAAATATTTTATAAAATCTTTATGCAATAAAAAAACCCCAAAAAACTGCTAAATACATTTTCTCATCTGCAGTATATAGCTGTCTTGTGAATTCTATTAGTGTCTGGTTAAAGCTTGTAGGAGGAATTTTCATTCTCCCCCGATTGTCCTATGAGGCTGTGTTACCCCTGACCCTCTGTCTGGACAATGCTGATTGACCCTGTGCTGATCACATGCATTCTCCCAAGAAAAAAAAAAACTCTCTAGCAATACACACCAAAAGCCCCCAATGCTTTGTACCATCAACAGATGGTTTGAGGACTGTGGAAGAAGGGGAGGATCAGAGAAGACAGGATCAAACAGCCTTTTTACACAATGCAGAGGATAAACCCCTTATGTTCCACAGTGAGTATAACAAGCATGTTTTACTGCATATACACTAATTTCACTGATAAAAATGTTTATGTTGACTTGTAATTTTAACATAAAAATGTTATAATTTTCAACATAAAAATAAATGTTAATTAATTTACTTCAATTCAATTTATGGCATTTTCACCCCCTTCCTGCCCAGGCCAATTTTCAGTTTTCAGCGCTGTCACATTTTGAATGACAATTGCATGGTCATGCAACACTGTACCCAAATAAAATTTTATCATTTTTTCCCCACAAATAAAGCTTAATTTTCATTAGTTCTTAAAACACACATTTTACATTCACGAAAATAATGTATAATATTGAGTAATCTAGACAAAACTTTTAAGGTATGTGCATTTCCATATTCTAATTGAGTTACATTTACTTAAAAAAATGATCTTTTCATTTGACTAAAATTTCGGGACGGATGTTTGCCAAACGTGCAACCGCACGACCTTTGCTGCTGTATATTTTAAAGAGTTTGACATCTTTTGGAACTTTGAAAACCTGCACAAGGCAGTTCCCATATGTTTGAAGCCCATCAGGACGAAAGAGCTCCACCAGTGATAAGAATTTTTCTAAGTCACTACAAAGCCGTACAATGCCATTGAAAGGTAAGAATGAACACTGAAGAAATTATCATTCACATACTTTAAATGTTGCTTAACATACCATCCAAAATGTTTATTTGCAGATTAATATATTTATAATAAATGGACATACTATTGAGACAACTCACTTGTGCGCATGCAAAGTTTGCGCTTCCTGCATTCTGCAGAATGAAATGAAACCAATGAAACCAAGATGCAGGGTGAGGGACCGCCAGCTGTTAAGCTTAAAAACAATTTTGTGCCACAAAAATGAATGTTTCATCCGGTACGTTTTTTGAGATATTGGAATTCAAATTCAGATTATGTAACATCAAGCCCCGCCCACTTTGCACTCAATGTTATTAAAATTTAAAAAACAAATATAGCATTTGTTTGCACTGCATCTGTGCTGATTTGTGCTGCAAAAACGACCGTATGTGCTGGTTTGGTTTCAGAGATATTGCGCATTATAGTTGATGAAACCTCTCCCACTTTGCACCACATGAAAAAAAAAAATTTAAATGTCTGTATTGGTTAAAAATCCATACAGCAAAACATGAAATCAATCGCTAACGTGTTTCACACTGTAACTACTGGTGCACTACATGTTATTACATTTTAAAAACAGTTACATGTATACAATTTGTTTGTGCTGTATTTGTGCTGATTTGTACCACAAAAAACAAACTTTCTGTTTGTTCGGTTTTTGAGATATTGGACATTCAACGCTAGATTATGTAACCTAAAGCCCCGCCCACTTTGCACTATGTTATTACATTTAAAAAACAAATATACCATATTTATGCTGCATTGGCAGGAAAAACAAGAATATTAGTATAATGTATTTTTTTCATATAGCACTCTCATTTTGTATCAGAAAGAATGATTATGGGACTCATTTATGCTTTTAGCCTGGGCTACCCTGAAAACCTAAAATATACCTTTGAAGTTTTTCAGAAGATCTTTTTAGAGCTAGATGTGGAGAATCTATCTTCAAAAGTTCACACTTTAACTGCTTGCCGACCAGCCACTGTCATTATACTGCGGCAGGACTGTTCTCCTGCGCAAACCACTGTAGGTGTGCGTTGGTCTTTGCACAGGAGATAAAAGGCGTGTGCGCGTGCCTGCCGTGTACCGCGCGAGTGTGCCCATGGGTCTGATGGACTCAATGTCCACCGGCGACCCGCGATCGTGGTGTACAGAGGCAGAATGGGGATCTGCCTATTTAAACAAGGCGATTCCTGTTTTGCCAGATGACATGTCAGAAATCTACTGTTCCCAGTGATCGGGAACAGCTTTTTGTCATGTCCCTGGTAGCTCATCCCCCCTACAGTTAGCACACACCCAGGGAATACACTTAACCCCTTGATTGCCCCCTAGTGTTAACCCCTTCCCTGCCAGTGTCATGTATACATTGATCAGTGCATTTTTATAGCACTGATCAATGTAATAATGTCACTGGTCCCTAAAAAGTGTAATTTGGGGATCAGATTTGTCTGCCTCAATGTCGCAGTCCCATTAAAAATCGCAGATCGCTGCCATTACCAGTAAAAACCATAAAAATAAATAAAAGTCCCTAAATCTATCCCATAGTTAGTAGACTCGATAACTTTTGCGCAAGCCAATCAATATAGGCCTATTGCGATTTTTTTTCACAAAAAAATGTGGAAGAATATATAGAAAGCTCTATTTGTGGGAAAAAAAGGAAGGTCAATTTTGTTTGGTACAGCATCGTACAACCGCACAATTATCAGTTAAAGCAATGCAATGCCGTATCGCAAAAAATGGCCTGGTCATTAGGGGTCAAATCCTTCCGGGGCTGAAGTGGTTAAAGTGCAAATTACTTTCCTAAAAGGCTTAAAAAAAAAGTTAATACATTCTGTATTAAATGTTCTTTACAGATATACTGTATATACATGTGTTTCAGTATGATTTGTTAGCTGAGGAAGAGGCATTTTTCAATTTTATTTTTAAATGTTTACATTTACATTTGATGCTGCTTTAATAATATTACATTTGGAACATTTTATAAATAATAATTGTTAATTTGTTTTGAAAGCCTGTTTCATGAGACTATAATGCCGCGTACACATGGTCGGACTTTTCGTCTACAAAAGTCCGACGGACGCCGACGGACCAAAGCCAGCTGACAATCCGATCGTGTGTGGGCTTCCCCGGACTTTCAGCGGACTTTTCCAGCCGCAAATCTGATGGACTTTAGATTTGAAACATGCTTCAAATCTTTACGTCGTAACTACGCCGGACCCAGAAATCCGCTCGTCTGTATGCTAGTCCAACGGACAAAAACCCACGCTAGGGCAGCTATTGGCTACTGGCTATCAACTTCCTTATTTTAGTCCGGTGTACATCATCACGTACGAATTAGTCGGACTTTTGTGTGATCGTATGTAGGCAAGTTAGAAAGTCTGCCACAAGTCCGCCGCAAGTCCGCATAAAGTCCGTCGAAAGTCTGTCGGACGGGCTGTCGGACTTTTGTAGCCGAAAAGGTTGGTCCCATTGCTGGGGACAACCCACTAGTGTCAGGATCACTATAGAGGGCAAAGAAATAATCATCTGTTTCCAAGGCATAATTCACATACTAGGCAGAACAGCAAGGCATCACTCCATTGGTGGTGAGGGAAATTCAAAAGCATTAGGATCAGCATAAACTGATACCTTTGTGTTCTGGCTAGTGAGGGAGTAACACTGTGGAAACAGGTGAGTAGCTTTTCTAACCTCTTTAGGAATTCTGTCACTTGTAAGTTTTCGCCAGTATTGGGATCAGATGTGTGACATTGACATGGCCCTAAGGGACTCTTTACCTCTATGCTGTGTACACTGTAGTGACATAACTCATGGAAGGTACTGCTGGCTGTGATTGAGAGGGGAGTCAAGTTGACCATGTAGGAAAAAATGGCAGAAAGAATGGATGCAAAATTGATAGCCGAGGGGACTACTGCTGGCAGTTACTGAGTGGTGGGAGGCAGAGGTGGTCCTGGAAGTGTAGCTGTCTTTGAATGAGGGCATAACTAAAGGATGGAAAAGTGGTCATAATGGACCAATTTCCTTTCCCCTATTCACAGTCAGCAGCAGCTCCATTACATTTCCCCCCCCCCACCCACATTCACACCCACACGCCTGTAATGCCATAAAAGTAATGAATATGTTCCTTATTGATTTGCAGTCTCTGTCCTGACTTGTAGGTTTAGAGCAGTGGCATGGATAGTACATCCTCTGCAGAGCTCCAAACCCTCATTAACATGCAACATATGTGCTTCTTGGTGTCACTGTTACTGCCAGCAGGAATTTGCTAGCAAGAAGCAATGTTGGGGGGGGGGGGAGGAACAGCATGACATGTTCAGTGCAGCCACACTCCCCCAGTTCCAGAATCTGTACCTATAAATCAGGGTGTTCAGCAGCCAATAGATAAGGTAGAGAGGCCTCCATAGCCAGGGAACCAAGCAAGAGATGAGGGGAGCATTCCACGGGTGCCAGAAGCTAACAAAACCCCTGTTGCCAGTACACAGCAGTTTAACCCTAGCTTCAGCACAGTAATGTGTCAAATTCAAAAAGGACTACCGCAGCCTGACTGCATTACAAAAAAAAGCTTCAATTGGGCTTTAAAGTGAACCTAGCATCACCTAGCATCATCCCCTCCGCTCCTCCCAGGACCTCCTGCTCTCTAGCTCCCTTGTTACCTCCTCTCATGCTCACCTTCAGGATTTCTCCAGAGCCTATCCCATCCTCTGGAACTTCCTGCCCTGGTATATCCAATCAGCCCCTAACCTGTCCACCTTTAGGAAATACCTGGAAACTCACTTATTCAGGGAAGCCTATCCCACACCCACCTAACAACTGTCCCTGAGCCACCCCCATCAAATTATTCCCTGCATCTATTACCTTTTGTACCACCACCCCCACCCTTTAGAATGTAAGCTCTACAAGCAGGGCCCTCCTGTCCCTTCTGTATTAAACTCTACTGATTGAGTGCCTGTATGGCCATCTGATCACTTATACACACCCTCAGTACGTTTTCTTTCCCATCCTGTTTTCCAAGCTCTGCTGTCCCACCCGTAGACCTGGGGCTGGCATTGCGGTTGCCACCAGGTAGAGGGGAGGTAGACCAGCTCTATAAGCTTTAGTGTAGGGCAAGTGAGACATCAAAAGGTTATTAGAGACCTCTAAAGTCTCATTAAAGAGAAACTGTCACATCAAAATATTATAACATACAAAAATAACATTTAATGGAAAACTGTAAAACCCCCCCAAAAAAAATTTTTTTTTAACCACTTCCCAACCACCTCACGGAGATATACTAAGGCAGAAGGACACGTACAGGCAGATTAATGTACTTGTGCATTGCCCTTTAAGAGGTGGCTTGCAGGCACGCGCGCACGCCCGCCGGGAGCTCCGTGACCGTGATCGCAGGTCCTGTGGACCTGATGTCCGTGGGGATACCCGTAATCGTCTCACGGTGAAGAAGAACTGGGAGACGCTAATGTAAACAAGCATCTCCCCATTCTGCCTAGTGACACTGTCACTGATCAGCTCTCCCTGTAGTCAGGAGCACTGATCAGTGATGTGTCACACACAGCCCCTCCCCCCACAGTTAGAATCACTCCCTAGGACACACTTAACCCCTACAGCACCACCTAGTGGTTAACCCCTTCACTGCCAGTGACATTTTTACAGTAATCAATGCAATTTTTTAGCATTGATCGCTGTATTAAAGCCAGTGGTCCCAAAAATGTGTCAAAATTTCCATTGTGTCCGCCATAATGTTGCAGTCATGATAAAAATTGCTGATCACTGCCATTACTAGTAAAAAAAAATTATCAATAAAAATGCAATAAAACTATCCCCTAATTTGTAGACGCTATAACTTTTGCACAAACCAATCAATAAACCCTTATTGCGATTTTTTTACCTAAAATATGTAGAAGAATATGTATCGGCCTAAACTGAGGAAAAAAAAAATATTTTTAAAATATTTTTTGGGGATATTTATTATAGCAAAAATTTAAAAATTATGCATTTTTTTCAAAATTGTCGCTATTTTTTGTTTATATCGCAAAAAATAAAAACAGCAGAGGTGATCAAATACCACCAAAAGAAAGCTCCATTTGCGGGAAAAAAAGGATGTCAATTTTGTTTGGGAGCCACATCGCACGACCGAGCAATTGTCAGTTAAAGCGACGCAGTGCCAAATCACAAAAAGTGCTCTGGTCAGGAAGGGGGTAAATTCTTCCGGGGCTGAAGTGGTTAAACCCCACCCTACATACACACACATAGGATGTAAACACAATGTAAACACAAGTGTTGGGGGAGCTTACATTTGAAAATGCTTATTTGCTATACATGTTGTTGAACACATCAGAGTAAGAGCAATAATTTTAGGGCCATTTTTATGGTTAATTCCAAACTGGTGAGCTAAAGGGGATTTTAAAGAATTGTCTATGGAAAATTTAGAGTACTGTGGTGTGTTGCCATTTTATGGGAGCACTTAAAGTAGATGTAAACCCCATTCATGAAATCTGACCTGGGCACTTATACAGTATCTCTCTCCAAATCTCTAAGTCATGTGTCTTTCTGCTGCTCTGTTCCTCTGTTATCAGCATGATAACTTCTGACAAGTTCTCAAACACAGGGGATAAAAGCAGCTGAAAATTTGTGTTGGGGAATATGCTATAAATAGATTAGCAGAGAGCTGGACTATTCACAGCACAGCTCTGCAAGTTTCTTCATTCCTCTGCCTATGTGGAGGGGGGGGTGTGCCTTTCCTCCAACCCGCTGTCACACAATGTATGCCCAGACACCCCTCCCACTGCTGAAACAGGAAGAAAAATTTCTTTCTAAAGAAAATATAAAGCTGAAGACAGCAAATATACATGGTAAACTTATGTAGCGATATTTGTTTAATCTCTGTGTATCATCTGGGGCTATTCACTTCACTGGGTATATGTGAGGGTTTCCATCCACTTTAAGCTAGACAAGTTGGGTTCACCAAAAACAAGGTTATACTGTATATTGCATTTATGTACCCTAAAATTAACAGTTTTTAGTAAAATGTTGTGCTTGATAAACCATTGCACTAATATTGCCTGAAATAAAATAAACTGGAACGACTACCATTTTATTCTCTTTTTCCATGATGGCTCGTTATGAAACGTGGTAAAAATATATAATAATTTTGATTTTCTAGTTGAAACATTTTTATGACTTGTGATATTTTTAGGAATGTTCCTATTCATTTTTAAAGAAATTGCACAGTTCAGAATCAAAGGAGAAAAATAAATATTGATTCAAGTGATTGTAAGGGTTTGTTTTAAAAAAACAACAACAAAAAAACAAACATATCATACTTACCTCCACTGTGCAGCTCGTTTTGCACAGAGTGGCCCTGAACCTGCTCTTCTGGGGCTCCCATGGCGGCTCACGCAGCTCCTCCCCACATCAGATAACTCCCTAGGAGAAGCGATCTCCTTGCGGGCCTAATGCAGGACTCGGCCCGGCCCCCGAATCATTGGATTTGATTGACAGCAGCGGGAGCCAATGGCTGCGCTGCTATCAATCTATCCAATCAGAAGCCGAGAACCTCGGGCAGAGAGACAGCGCGTCCCCGCCAGGTCAAGTTCCAGGGCTCAGGTAAGCAAAACGAGGGGGGTGGGGGGCCGGTCACTGCCAGGTGTTTTTTCACCTTAATGCATAAGATGCATTAAGGTGAAAAAACATGTAGGTTTACAACCACTTTAATGCAGTGGTGTTTATTGGTTAATGTGCTAAGACACTAAGGAAGTAATGTGCATCTTCAAATTACAAACACTGCCTAATCCTCTGGCTATTCTATCTTTGTTACTGTAGTCACATTTTTTTCTAAATGAATTAATAAACCTCATCAGTTATTTAATGTTCACTGAAATAAAGTTCATTTGCACTGACAAAGTTGTGAGGCATGTTGGGTTCCTTTTAAGAAACCCTCTTTGTTTGTCTCAGTGCCTGTTGCCACCAGAACAGAAAGTGAAGGGCTATCTAAAATTTTTTAATTTTCACTGGAACAAGAATGGAGGAGATATTTCTGATGGGGTTCAATTGATCCAGTGACAGCTTTTAAAGGTGGAATTTCCTTTGTGGAGATCTCCTCTCACTTCCTCTGTCTTTGAAAAAAAATTAAGGTGACATCTCATCAATATGAGCACAAACAGCAAACATATCTGACAGAAGATCTAACCCTCTAACCCTTCGCCTCTTTGTCCAGAATTAGAAAATGTTTTGCCTTTAGTTTCCATTTAATAATAATGCAATAGTGAAATATGAAATGTCATGTAATGTACATGCATTGCAGGTATACGCTGTAAGGCAAACAGAATTTTAATGCATATTGAAAATTGCATTACAGTACCTCTGTATAGTACAATAATGACAGAAAATAGGCATCTATATCTAGCAGGCTGGACAATGTCCTTAATTTATGTCTGCTTATAAAAAATCAAGCTAAATAATAGAGGGTACTAGAGATAAAGATAACAAAGCATCATAAGGTACAATAGACAATAAGTAAGAAACATAACAGAGAAATTACTTAACATGTGAATGATAAATAGTGAATATCTTTATTTTGCAGAAAAGGCCCAAAGTATAATTTAGGGCTATTTATGGGTTATCAAATGCTGGAATATATCACTTGTTATTATAATAATTAGTGGGATCTTCAGGGTTGTAACTAGTGCCAGGCACCCAGGGCATATGCCCTGCATCTCCTGCTAGTGTACAGGGTTTTAACATTACCACCTGCATTTTTTTTGCCATATAAAATATGAGTTTATTGTATCTCATTATACTGTATATTCTGGAACAAAATCACTAGTTTACAAAAACGAATATTGCATACATCTTGAATCATAATAACAAAATAATTTGTGTTCAAAGGCACAACTATTTTTATAGCTGATAGCATACCATTCAATATAAATGGGCAATTAGACAAGTGGAAAAATATAGTGCTGCGCTCCTTAGACTAATAATGAGTGGAACAAAAAGCGAAAAGTCCAAAAACAGTGCAGTGACAGTCCACCATTACAAATGTGGAGGTAATATGAAGATGTGTGGCTCTTGTGACCACAAATAAGTGATGGTCCTCAAAGAGTAGGAAATTACACCACAGTGCTCCTTCACCATACATCGATATGCTTACCAGACTGAATCGACCCTCTAATTAAGAGAAGTCTATATAGGCTCATGTACAAAGAATCTGAACTGTGCAAGGAGCCACGGAGGACACTCATCCATGGTGGACTGTCACTACACAGCCCTTTGACTCTCCACTTTTTGTTTTTTTTGTTTTTCCATAAAGATTTTCTTTTTATTAAAGATAATGCAAGACATAACAGAGGAAATGATACAGAAGATTAAGGCTCCAACTGGAGTGCTAACAAAAAGCATAAATCACCTATTATCACAAAACTCAATGTCTAAATGCTCGTTGACATTCTCAATTAGGCCAGATCTATAGATCACATTGAAGTATTCTTAATTTATTAGGTTTATTTGTTGTAAGATTTCTGCCTATCAGCTTATCTATATCTTACGAAGTTGGGGCCTTTAGTGTGTTTTACAACCCGCTGCCTGTATGTCTGTTCTTCAGAAAGGGGCAGACCGGGGGGCCAGCTATTAGGTCAGCCCCTCACTGCATACCTTTTGCGTGTTAGGGTTCATTTAGGAAGGGTAAAAAAGGAGGGGAGGAACGATGGGGAAGAAAAGAGGGAGGAAAGAAGAGGCAGGGGGACAGGGAAAGACAGAGGGGGGGGAGTGGAAGAATGTGAAGAAGAGTTAGGAGAGGGGGTGGGATGACCACCAACTACCCTCCCCATCTACTCCTCTCAGCTCACTTTTTGATTGTTAATGCCTCTCATGCCATCCGATTATAATTATAGTAGAGCTTAGTCGTGGTTGGCATTTTAGGCATTTGTTGCTCACTAGATTTTGGTATTCTTGGGATTTACGATACTTAAACCAAGTTTCCCATATCGCCGTGTAGCTGGAGATCCTATCTTGGGTGGTATATATCAGCTCCTCTATCCCTGCAATGTGGTTAATGCGTGACGCCCATTCTTTCATTGATGGGATCAAAGTGGATTTCCAATGAACCAGTAGGCACAGTCTAGCAGCGTTTAACATATGCATAGCCACTGATTTATAGTATATTTTCGTGGATATTTTGGAATGTGAAGAAGGTACTGTGCTGGCGCAAATTCCAGGGGGAGCAAAGAGACTGCAGTCATTGCATTGTGCACTTTTCGCCAATATGGCTGAATCTGAGGGCATTCCCACCATACATGAAGGAAGGTACCCCACTCTTGGCCACATCTCCAACAACGGTCGGAGACCGAGGGTATGAACTTATGAAGTAATTCCAGTGTTTTGTACCATTGTGTCTTAACCTTATACCTGTTTTCCTGGGTATGGACATTCAGTGATCCTTTATAAATGTATAGGTGAATGCGCTCCCAGCTGGCTTCCGGTATTTCAATGTTTAGTTGCGTCTCCCAAAAATCATGTTCTCTTTGCAGGGAATTGCATGAGTCTTGAAACATGGAGGCATAATGTATAGAGATCACGTGCCCCTGAGGAGGGGGACCTGAGCACAGCGACTCGAAAACAGTAGGAGTTTTTGTGAATTTTTCCCCAGACGTTGGGTTATCTAAATAGTGTTTGAGTTGTAGATATGCCCAAAAGGGGAAGGATTTGGTCAGTGATAGGGCTGCAAGCTCTTTCTGGTTGAGGAACCTGCCCCTAGAAAAAAAATGTTTGGCTTGCATCTCTGCATAAGGCCATTCCACAGACAGGTAGGTCTTGGCTAACCCTGGAATGAAATCCGGGTTTCCCTTAATAGGGGTAAGGGCACATTCTTTGGCAGAAATCGCATGGGCCTTACAGGCCCTATCAAAGGCATACAGGGTTGTGTGAATGAGAGGGTGAGAATGTATGTCAGGTGGTACATGTTTTTTGGCCAGCCAAGGAACTGAACTGAGTTCAGCTCCAGCAATTAATTGCTCCAAGAATACCCATCCCTTACACCATGTGTGAACCTTCCAAACCATCTGCATTTTTAAAACATTTAGCTACTTCCTCAGTGACCAGCTCTTTTTACGCCCACCTGCCTGTCAGAGCTGCAACCCAAAACTTAGGGATGCACTACAACCCCCTCTCATCTGCTCTGATGTGTCACAGTCAAGGAGAGATTAGGAGTACTTAATCTTGCTCCGACAGGCACTGGTAAGTACAGAGAGCTAGGGGTGTGAACTGTGAGCGCTGGAATTTTTTTTTTTTAATTGAGCTGTGGGATATTTTCTTGGGGTGGGGGTATGAGGCATATTATTCTTGGGTGGAATTATTGAAGAGATGGGAGTGAGTAAGAAAGATTTTCGTCTTCAGATGAAATTTTAGCCTGATGAGAAAGGAAGTGTGTAGGGAGATTGGTTCTATGCTACATATGATTGAACGCTGCAGTCTGATTGTGTGTTAAGTAGCTGATCATTGCCCTTTTTTATGCTAGGAGTACAGAGGTCAAAAATATGCAATATATGGCTCTATATACAAAGTGCAGCTGTCAGGAGTATACAGCATACGGCATAACCCACAAAAAGCAGAAGTCAGCACACTCTACATTGCATATTTCTGACCTTCATGCCCCGTACACACGATCGGACTTTCCGACAACAAAACAGCGGATTTTTATTCGAAGGATGTTGGCTCCAACTTGTCTTGCATACACACGGTCACACAAATGTTGGCCAACAATTACGAACGTAGTGATGTACAAGACGTACGTGATATCTCCATTACGAATGCTAGTTATATCTCCGGCTCGTACTTGATTCCGAGCATGCGTGGACTTTTGTCCGACAGACTTGTGTACACATGATCGGAAAGTCCGACAACAAACATTTGTTGGCGGAAAATTTGAGAACCTGCTAGCCAACATTTGTTGGCGGAAAGTCCGCCAACAAATGTTCGATGGAGCATACACATGGTTGGACTTTCCGCCAACAAGCTCACATCCAACATTTGTTGTCGGAAAATCTGATCGTGTGTACGAGGCATTATACTTTGCATACTGTGTAAGTTACATAACCCTGATTACCATACTATTTATGTTGTGCTGTATGTTACAAACCCCTATAGTACTCTATACATTGTGTTAAATACTTATGGCTGCTGCATTCTGTACATTACATACCCTGATTTCTGCACTTTCTACATAGGGCTATGCATGCTATATGCCTAATAGGGATGGGCTTTATGTTTGGGTTGAACATGAGACGATTCGAACATTGGCTGTTTGCCAGTTCACTGAACAGCATACAATTTGGGGTGTTCGCGGCAAATTCGAAAGCCATGGAACACCCTTTAAAAGTCTATAGGAGAAATCAAAAATGCAAATTTTAAAGGCTGATATGCATGGTATTGTCATAAAAAGTGTTTGGGGACCTGGGTCCTCCCCTAGGGGACATGTATCAATGCAAAAAGAAGTTTTAAAAACGTCCGTTTTTTCAGGAGCAGTGATTTTAATAATGCTTAAAGTGAAATAATAAAAGTGTAATATTCCTTTAAATTGCATACTGGGGGGGTGTCTATAGTATGCCTGTAAAGGGGCGCATGTTTCCCTTGTTTACAACAGTCTGACAGCAAAATTACATTTCAAAGGAAAAAAAGTAATTTAAAACTACTCGTGGCTATTAATGAATTGTCGGTCCGACAATACACATAAAAGTTCATTGACAAAAACAGCATGGGATTTCACCTAAGGGGAACCCCAAACCAAAATAAAAAAAAAAAAAATGTATGGGGGTCCCCCTAAAATCCATACCAGACCCTTCAAGTCTGGTATGAATTTTAAGGGGAACCCCACGCCAGAATAAAAAAAATTTTTTGCCTATTCTCAAGTTCTGCTGCGAACCGAACCGGGGGGTGTTCGGCTCATCCCTAATGCCTAATTCCATCACATTGTATGCTGGACTGTGCATTACATACTTATGACCCCTGTGCTCTGTAAATGGCATACTCTTGAGCCCTGTGCTCTGTGTGTTACATACTGCTGGAACCTGCATTGTATGCATTATGCATGCCTGACTGTGCTTTAGGCATGTGCAATTTGTTTCGTTCCGAATTCATTTTTTAATGAATTTCGACAAATCCGTTAATTCGGGAATATCCGAATTAACGAAAACCCATTTAACTAATTTTTTCCGAATATTCGGAAATTCAATAAAATTGGACATTCGTAAATTCGGGCATTCGTACATTCGCAATTTACGAATATACATTCGTACATTCATACATTCATACATTAGTAAATTAGTGAATTCGTAAATTTGTAAATTCGAAAATTCGGAAATCTGAAATAATAGTTAACTAATAATAACTTAACTATTAGTAATTACTAGTAACTTTTAAATTATAGGTATTGTAATTTCCGTTCAAATTTGGCTGTTAGTGAACGTAACACATACAAATTTATCCGAAGTTATGAATGATCCGAAAAAACGGAATGGAACATAAGGAATTAATAATAATAAATAACAATAATAATAATAACAACGTTTTATTATTATTATTTATTATTAATTTGTTCCGTTCCATTTGTTTAGCTGCAGCATTCATTTTGGATAATTCGTAACTTCGGATAAATTCATATGTGTTACGTTCACTGACAGTCAAATTTGAAAGGAAATTACAATACCTATAATTTAATAGTTAGTTACTATTTCAGATTTTTGAATTTTCGGATTTTTAGATTTTCAAACTTCGAATTTACAAATTTCCGAATGTTCTAATTTACAAATGTACGATTTTACGAATTTACGAATGTACGAATTTACGAATGTACAAATGTAAAAATGTACAAATGTGCGAATGAACGAATGTACGAATGAACGAATGTTCGAATTTACAAATGTACGAATGAATGCATTTACGAATTTACGAATGAACGAATTTACGAATCACGATCATAACAAATGACCCGAAAAACGAAAAAAATTAATAAACTAATGAAACGAAAATGAACGAATTTTTTGGCTGTGCACATGTCTACTGTGCTTTACATATTATTGACCCTTATGCATTGTACATTACTTGCACATAACCCCTGCACTCTGTACATTCTGTACTCCTGACCCCTACATAATATGTGTTTTGTACTCCTAACCCTGCACTTTGTGCATTACATACTCCTGACTCCATCACTATATAAACTTTGTTTTTAATACATATGCTGGACCCTTCTACTAAGTACATTATATACTCCTAATCCTTGCGCTCTTTTTTATTGATTTTATTTTAAAGTATTCATTGTCTCAACAGTTTCTGCTTGCTAAGCATTCCGTGACTATTTTTAGGAAGTGGTTACTGAAGGGTTGTGATATATATGTGTGTGTCATGTACAGTATATGTTGAGAGATTTCAGGTTTTATTTAACCATACCCCACCGCTAATGCAATTTGACCACACATACAATTTACTGTAGCATGGTTCACAAACCACATGACTGCTTTCCTCAAGATGCCCTGGGTCTTTCACAATCTTGGCAATGCCCTACGGTACCTTTTTATGTTTAATACAAGCTATACCGTAATTATTATTGATTTTGAGGGCTCTTTATAACAGGGAGCAAATATCTCTAATTGCTCCCCCTCAGGCCAATGCAGTTTTTTCTGCATACTATGCTTGCATTTTACAAGTCAATAATGAAATCAAATGTGTGGCATGGATCCTGTAATGTTCATTGAACTGTTCTTTGCATAATTCAGCCAAGAAGGAAGAAGATAGGAGTATAATTTGGTCACCTAACCTGTCAAAGTCATGTGATCCATTTCTTTTTCCTCTCAACCATTTTTTTTACCCGTTCATAAAAATAAATTGGGCTTTGCTTGGTGTAGTGGGAAGTTTTTTTGCAGTAAGGCCATACTACTGCTTTACAAATGGGCCCCTAAGACAATGTGATAGCAATGCCTCTGATCCGCTTGTGATTACACAAATTGCAGCATCTACTGTCATTCACGTGATCGTGATGTACACAGTTTGAATCTTAGCATTAGACAACCTCAGCTACAACATTGCTATAGCTATGGTAGACTGGTGCTAGGTAATTATGTGCCTGAATACATTTTCTTTTTGCATTAACACTATTACTGCAAAAATACCTTATGTCTTCTGCTATAGATAGATCCTCTACATTTGCTACATTCTGCCTCTTGCGATATTCTGTAAAACATATTTATATGAATAATTACCTTTACTTGTTCCTATTTGAAGACCACAAACTCAGAATGCAATTGGAAAGTTTCCAAACAACACACAAGAGCATGATGATTCAGTAGATCCAGCTGTTTAGGGACTATAAAAACAGTCAGTCCCTGTTAAATGAAAAGTAACCATGTCTATTTTCATGAGTATTCTACTGACCTGTAAAATGTAAATGATATTAATATTTATTATCCAGTGTGTGTCTTGCAATTGTATTTAAGTGGTTGACCAAACTAAAAAATTGTTGTAAAATAATGTATAGGGAGTTTTGAGACATACACTAATCTGGGTACATGTGGTTCACATATGAGCTAGATTTTCTAGCAATCAATCCACGCTAATAATTCTTCACAGCATCCCTGCATAAATTTACCACTGCTAATTGGTCCTAGGGGAATGCAAACATCGATTAAATCGAATATAGAATTCTTATATAGCTGAGTCAGTTACATTTCAACATGACAAACTATCAGCAAGGAACACAACACAAGCTAAGATACTCACATACACACATTAATATTTGCAAGCTCAGATGTATGATGTTATAAAGTAGGGATACATATATTAATACATTAACTGTTTAATTAATGCCAGGTTTCCACATTTTAAAAAAAAGTACAAATACTGGTAGGTAGCAGATTGTCAATGGGTCTATCCAGATAATTTATATTTTGTGCATACTGGTGGTTTGAATCACTCATTATATTCTTTCATTGTCTAAGGACCCTGGTAATAAAATCTCCCCACCTTATTGCCAATTACATAAGAAGCGTCAGGAGTAAGAAACATCAGTGGAGAGAAAATCAGCAATATGCAGATGCTTTAGTGGAGCAGTGTAGAGATATTGAGGTTCATTTACTAAAGGAGGAGTCACTTTGCAAAGCACATTTTCACTTAGTTTAGTGAATGAAGTGAACCTGTCCTGACCTTATCCACTTCAGCTCTCACACCTGTACACTGCCTATTGACCAGAGCAATTTTTCGTTATGGGCCTAATGACTTGTCAATAACTTTGTCATTACTTAAGATGACTGGGTAATACATATATGAGGTGTAAGTGCTTGTGCCAGACATATGTACCGTACATATTAGAAACAGATATATGAATCTGTCAAGGGGCAGTACTCCCTCCCTGGCCACTGTGCCCATCACTCATACAGGTGTATAGTCTAAGAAGTTTTGTAGTTGGTTGGGCAGAGCATGATGAGGAACTGAAAAACTAGTTCCCCATCAGGTTCAACTTCCTTAAATCAACAGTGCACAGTAGTGGGTTGATCCATACTTTCTATTCAGTCCAATGGCAGATTTTGAATCCACCCACTGCCATCCATTGTCAATAAAAAGCAAAGTGGACTTGACTGGGAAATAGTCTCTCAGTTCCCCATCAGGCTTCAACTACCCAACATATGCTGCAGCTGGGGAGACTGGTTTTCCATCTGGTCTGCCTCCCCTGTGAAATTGTTTTTTCTTAAATATGGGCATTGCCAAGTTTTAGTAATGACATTACCACTATCTCCTGTCCTTTTGTATAAATGTAGCCTTTGACAGAGAATTTCCTGACCAACAACTGAATGGGACAGGGAATAGAGCCCTGTGCAGGAAGTTGTTACATACATGACAGTGCCCCAGCACAAACATGCCCCAGTTTGAGAACTGGTGTACCCCCTTTGCCAGCTCATAGCTGGACCTAATTTCCTAATCTGCAATCTGTCAGTAATTTTGTTTGGCAATCTATTACAGTCATAGTGACAGGTCTTTAATCACTTCAGCCCTGGAAGATTTGGCCAATCAATGACCAGGCCATTTTTTGCGATACGGCACTGCGTCGCTTTAACTGAAAATTGCGCGGTCATGCAACGCTGTACCCAAACAAAATTGAGGTCCTTTTTTTCCTACAAATAGAGCTTTCTTTTGGTGGTAATTGATCACTTCTACGGTTTTTATTTTTTGCGCTACAAACAAAAGAAGACCGACAATTTTGAAAAAAACACAATATCTTTTACTTTTTGCTATAATAAATATCCCACTTTTTTTTCAAAAAAACATTTTTTCCCTCATTTTAGGCTGATATGTATTCTTCAACATATTTTTGGTAAAAAAAAAAATCGCAATAAAGCGTATATTGATTGGTTTGCGCAAAACTTATAGCATCAACAAAATAGGGGATAGAGTTATGGCATTTTTATTTATTTATTTATTTATTACTAGTAATGGCGGCAATCTGTGATTTTTATCGGAACTGTGATATTGCGGCAGACTTATCGAACACTTTTGACACATTTTTGGGACCAGTGACAATTATACAGTGATCAGTGCTATAAAAATGCAGTGGTGCAGTGCACTGGCAGGGAAGGGGTTAACACTAGGGGGCAATCAAGAGGTTAACTGTGTCCCCTCACTGTGTGTTTCTAAGTAAATTTACCATTTCACACAGGGGGGGGCCAGGATCTGGGGGTCCCCTTGTTAAAAGGGGCTTCCAGATTCCGATAAGCCCCCGCCCGTAGACCCCCACAACCACCGGGCAAGGGTTGTGGGGATGAGGCCCTTGT
Organism: Aquarana catesbeiana; assembly: GCF_042186555.1. NCBI lineage: Eukaryota > Metazoa > Chordata > Amphibia > Anura > Ranidae > Aquarana > Aquarana catesbeiana. Next base: position 285,264,079 of record NC_133325.1, read on the forward strand.
CCCCATCAACATGGGGACAAGATGCTTTGGGGGGCTACCCCAAAGCACCCTCCCCGTGCTGAGGGCATGTGGTCTGGTACGGTGCTCTCTTGCCCCCCCTCTTTTCCTGCGGTTTGCCAGGCTATGTGCTTGAATAAGGGTCTGTATTGCCGGGACCGACAATTCATTATAGCCGCAAGTACTTTTAAATGACTTCTTTTCCTTTAGAAATGTCATTTTGTGCAGGGACTGTTCTAAACATGGGAAAAATGTGCCACTTTACAGGCATGCTATAGACACCCGGAAGGTATAAAATTTAAAGGAATATTTCACTTTTATTGTTTCACTTTAAGCATTATTAAAATTACTGCTCCCGAAAAAAAACGTCCATTTTTAAAACTTTTTTTTGCATTGATACATGTCCCCTGGGGCAGGACCCGGGTCCCCAAATACTTTTTATGACAATAACTTGCATATAAGCCTTTAAAATTAGCACTTTTGATTATTCATGTTCGTGTCCCATAGACTTTAACAGTGTTCGCGTGTTCTGCCGAATTTTTTGCCTGTTCGGTATGTTCTGGTGCGAACCGAACTGGGGGTGTTCGGCCCATCCCTACTGATTTATATTAAAATTAAGTGAGTTTCTAATTGAATGCAATCAATCAGCATACTATATCCTGCCTCTATAGTGTTTAGCAATAGGAGGAAATGGAGGAGGAGGGATGGGAGTGTCATTTAGCACTGTGTATACTGTGTACAGTAATGTGTACTCATGTGGGCTGCACAGACAAGAAAAAGGAGGAAATGAATAGCTCAGAAGGAAACTTAAACTGGAGCATGCTCCATAGAGGACACCAGCTGGTCTACACAATAGCAGCCTAAAATGGGGACAAAGAGAAGATAGGAGGGACAGCTGAAGGCAGGATCAACCAGGTATATTTCACTCTACACAAAACAAATGCTTTATTATTATTATATTATTATTATACATGATTTCTTTAGCACTAACAGTTTGTGCAGCGCTTTACAACATGAGGGCAGACAGTACAGCTACAATACAATTCAATACAGGAGGAATCCGAGGGCCCTGTTCGTTAGAGCTTTAGTGGCTTTGTGAGTATGAACACTCTGTAATATACCATGTAATGAACATTTTTCATAGTCTGGGTTTAATGAAACCTTAAAGGTTAAATTCACCTTTACCAAAAAACTGTCTATGCAGACAAAAACATACTTTGCAGCTTTGACGAACGTTGGATAATGCCCTTGCTATAGGTGTAGGCCATTGACATACCTCCTGAAGCTTTTTCAAAAACCTCCTAGATATGGCATCATTCTGCCCTGCCTTGTTGCTAAGGACATTGCTAAGAAACTGCCAGCCATTACTGCTCACCTCCTCCCCAACAGGAGAGAACGCTCATACCCCCGCATATGTGTGGTCTGCTGTCTCCTCTGTTGCAGCATCACTGAGGTCTGAGCTACTGTAACAGGGAGAGAGAGTGCATGAGAGGGATTTTGAATCAGCTGGACTTGTCTTAGCAATGTGCTAGCAACAAGGCATGATGGGATGATGCCATCTCTCTAAGTTTTTTGGCTAGACTTTGGAAGGTACATACATGGCATCTCCTAGATTGTAAGCTCTAAGGAGCAGGGCCCTCTGATTCCTCCTGTATTGAATTGTATTGTAACTGTACTGTCTGCCCTTATGTTGTAAAGCGCTGCAGAAACTGTTGGCGCTATATAGATCCTGTATTATAATATTATTAATAATAATAATAATATACAGTATCTATAACAATGGCATTATTTAACGTTTGTCAAAGCTGTGTAGTTGTTTCTATTTGCAGGCACTCTGTACCTGCATAGGCAGTTTTTTTGGTAAAGGGAAGCTAACTCTTTAATGACTGTTGAGATAACCCATAGACATAAAACACCAATTCCCATCCCTTATCTTTGTACTGAAAAAAACTTGAATGCATATTCAAGCTTATAAATGTATAGTGTGCTTTGCAAAACTATAGCAATATTCTGACTGGATCGTGTCTAATTATTTGACAGTCTTCTGAAGACTATGACCAGTTTTATTCAAGAGTCCAAAGTTGGCAGTCAGATAAATCATAATCTATAGACTAACAGTCAGTCAGTAAATAGTCTTTGTAGCTACTAAACAGGATTATGCTCATATAATGAGCAAATTTGGCAGCCCTCAAAAAATATATTGTGAGTGTTCACAGCAAATGGATAGATGCATTGAAGACAGTGGACACATTTGTGTTGGTTTCAGATTTTTTTTTCTGTCCCCTTTTGTTCAGTCATAAACTGTTCATAGCAGATTTTATTGTGCAAGGGTATCCAGCAAAACAAACAAAAAAATAGTTTTTTTTAACCTCCTGGATGGCTGGCTCTGTATGTTAAGCATCACAGACAGGTATACACTTGCCTAACATAATCTCATTTCCTAAAAAGGAACTTCATTTTAAAAACCATATGTGGATTTTCTGTCCAGCATTTGACCTGACACTTTCATGGCATTCACATTTCGGCTTTGCATTAACAAATGCACATTAAAGTGCTCTGTGTCGCACATTAATGTGCATTGTAGTAAAGCAGGACATTCATTTTGAATGGGCTGTGAATGCACGGCAACATAGGGAAAATAAGCAGTTGCATAGACTGCTACTGTATTACTGTGTTATGGCACCACCATGCAGTGCATTGCAGTATGAGGATTGTCATGCATTGTGTTAATGCATTGTAAAGTGCATATTTTACTGTTGCAATGCATAGATCTAAGAGGGTCCTTTCATTCATCTACTTTACCGGTTTTATTTTTTTGTTTTGTTTTCCAAACAAGATTTATTGAGAAAATAATTTTTGAGCATACAGTACAAAAATGTGTCAAGCATATTGTTATACAATCAATGTGTTGCAACAATAAGTTGGATAAATGTAACAGGTACAACAGTTTGCCTGCCTAGGGGCTATCAGTGCCCTAAATCAAGGAAGGATGCAAGTATCAAGTAATTGATAATGAATTTCAAACAAGCCCAAATCAGTAAGTAATGAAGAGGGTATTTGAAGGACAAAAAAAGAGGGGGGAGGGAACTATGGACTAAACACAAAATGTATTTGGTTGGGTTAGAAGGGTTAGTCAGGGGAACAAAAAGTGCAAATAGGAGGTTATATGCACTGGCCAATGAAACCCTCCTAACTAGGGCCAAACTACTTTTATGTTACTCCTAGATTTTGTGAGATTTTCAGAATTTTTTTTTTATATCTCTTCAGTAAGAGCAAATAAATACAATTTGATCAAGTCAAACATCTAGAGCTATTCTTTGTCTTGTGCGCACTTCCTGTGTTATCTCAATGACTCTATCTAGCCCCCCTACATCTTATCTTGGGATAAAAAAAAAACCTTTCTCCTGTGTGAGAAATTGTGGAGATATGGAGACAGGGCGGGATTCAATTGTTAAACAAAATAAAACTGGGCAGGGCTGACACCATTTCTTATGGTTTCAGTCCAGAAAAGACATTGTAGGAAAATTAGATAAAGCTTCTGTGCCACTTTTCTGAAATGAATCGCTCTTGTTAATGTCTCGGCCTAAATTTGTGAAGAATCTGGAACACTTCTGGTTCTGACAGTGACTCCTGTGCCGAATTCATGTTGCTCTAAAATGTGCCAAATTCAAAATAAAATACTGATAGATTGTACCATATGATGAGCTAATTAGGACCAACTATGTACAGGGAGAGACCCTGATGCAGACAGAATTTGTGAAAGTCTCTCACGGGTAGGGATGAGCCGAACACCCCCCCTTTGGTTCACACCAGAACATGCGAACAGGCAAAAAATTCGGAAGAACACACAAACACCGTTAAAGCCTATGTTACACAAACAGGAAAAATCTAAAGTGCTAATTTTAAATGCTTATATGCAAGTTATTGTCATAAAAAGTGTTTGGGGACCTGGGTCCTACCCCAGGGGACATGTATCAATGCAATTTTTTTTTTCTTAAAACTGACATTTTTTCGGGAACAGTGTTTTTTTTAATGCTTAAAGTAAAACAATAAAAATGAAATATTCCTTTAAATATCGTGCCTGGGGGGTGTCTATAGTATGCATGCAAAGTGGCGCATTTTTCCTCTGTTTAGAACAGTACCACGACAAAATTATATTTCTAAAGGAAAAAGTGTCATTTAAAACTGATTGCGGCTGTAATGAATTGTCGGGTCTCGGCAATATAGATAAAAACTCATTGAAAAAAAGAACATGTGTTCCCCCCCCAGTCCATTACCAGGCCCTTTGGGTCTGGTATGAATATTAAGGGGAACCCCAAACCAAAATTTTTAAAAAATTGCGTGGGGGTCCCCCTACAATCCATACCAGGCCCTTCAGGTCTGATATGGAAATTAAGTGGAACCCTGTGCCAATTTTTTTTTAAAAAGGTGTAGGGGTCCCCCCTTAAATCCATACCAGACCCTTATCCGAGCACGCAACCTGGCAGGCCACAGGAAAAGAGGGGGGACGAGAGAGCGCCCCCCCTCCTGAAGCATACCAGGCCACATGCCCTCAACAAGGGGAGGGTGCTTTAGTGTAGCCCCAAAACACCTTGTCCCCATGTTGATGGGGACAAGGGCCTCATCCCCACAACCTTTGCCTGGTGGTAGTGGGAGTATGCGGGCAGGGTTGATTACTGTGTAAATGTGACTGGTAGTGAAGGGGTTAACCACTAGGCGGCGCTGTAGTGGTTAAGTGTGTCCTAGGGAGTGATTCTAACTGTGGGGGGAGGGGCTGCGTGTGACACAACACTGATCACTGCTCCCAATTTCAGGGAGCTTTGATCAGTGACAGTGTCACTAGGCAGAATGGGGAAATGCTTGTTTACATTAGCATTTCGGCGTTCTTCCTCTCTGTGAGACGATTGCGGGTATCCCTGTGGACATTGAGTCCACGGGACCCGCGATCACGCTCATGATGCGATAGCGCGCCCGCAAGCCGCCTCTTAAAGGGCAACGTACAGGTACATGATTGTGCCTGTACGTGCCCTTCTGCCACAGTATATCTGCGTGAGGCGGTCAGGAAGCCTGTTAATAAAGGACTTGTCTCAAGCTGTCTCTTGTCTTTTTTACCATATTTGGCACTTTTTTGTGAAATAGTAGGGGTACAATGTACCCCATTACCAATTCACATAGGGGGAGGCCGGGATCTGGTGGTTCCCTTGTTAAAGGGGGTTTCCAGATTCCAATAAGCCCCTACCCGCATACCCCCACAACCACTGGGCAAGGGTTGTGGGGATGAGGCCCTTGTCCCCATCAACATGGGGACAAGGTGCTTTGGGGGGCTACACCAAAGCACCCTCCCCATGTTAAGGGCATGTGGCCTGGTACGGTTCAGGAGGGGGGGCGCTCTCTCATGCCCCCTCTTTTCCTGTAGCTTGCCAGGGTCTGGTATAGATTTGAGGGGGCCTATGCCATTTTTTTTTATTTTGGCACAAGGTTCCCCTTAAAATCCATACCAGACCTGAAGGTTCTGTTATGGATTATGGAGGGGACCCCTATGCAATTTTTTTAAATTTTGGTTCGGGGTTACCCTTAATATTCATACCAGACCCAAAGGGCCTGGTAATGGACTGGGGGGGAACCCATGCTCTTTTTTTCAATGAGTTTGATCTATATTGCTGAGACCCAACAATTTATTACAGCCGCGATCAGTTTTAAATGACAATTTTTTCTTTAGAAATGTCATTTTGCTGTGGTACTGTTCTAAACATGGGAAAAATGCGCCACTTTGAGGGCATAATATAGACACCCCCTAGGCACGATATTTAAAGGAATATTCAATTTTTATTGTTTCACTTTAACCGCTTCAGCTCCGGAAGATTTTACCCCCTTCCTGACCAGAGCACTTTTTGCGATTCGGGACTGCGTTGCTTTAACTGACAATTGCGCAGTCATGCGATGTGGCTCTCAAACAAAATTGACGTCCTTTTTTTACCACAAATAGAGCTTTCTTTTGGTGGTATTTGATCACCTCTGTGATTTTTATTTTTGCGCTATAAACAAAATAAGAGCGACAATTTTGAAAAAAACGCATTATTTTTTACATTTTGCTATAATAAATATCCCCCAAAAATATATAAAAAAAAAATGTTTTCCCTCAGTTTAGGCCAATCGTATTCTTCTACATATTTTTGGTAAAAAAAAATCGCAATAAGCGTTTATTGATTGGTTTGCGCAAAAGTTATAGCGTTTACAAAATAGGGGATAGTTTAATGGCATTTTTATTAATAATTTTTTTTTTTACTAGTAATGGTGGCGATCAGTGATTTTTATTGTGACTGTGACATTATGGCGGACATGTCAGACATTTTTGACACATTTTTGAGACCATTGTCATTTATACAGCGATCAGTGCGATTAAAAATGCACTGATTACTGTGTAAATGACACTGGCAGTGAAGGGGTTAACCACTAGGGGGCGGGGAGGGGTTAAGTCAGTACTAGGGAGTGTTTTCTAACTGTAGGGGGGATGGGCTAGCTGTGTCACTACGCTGATCACTGCTCCCGATGACAGGGAGCAGAGATCAGTGACACTTGTCACTAGGCAGAACGGGGAGATGCTGTTTATATCTCCCCGTTCGTCCTCTCCATGAGGCGATCGCGGGCATCCCTGCGGCGATCGAGTCCGTGGGACCCGCGACCCGACTCACGGAGCTCCCAGCCGGCGCGTGTGCGATGGCACGGCGGGGAATTCAAATGGACGTACCTGTACGTCCATTTGCCCAACCGTGCCATTCTGCCGATGTACATCGGCGTGCGCCGGTCGGGAAGAAGTTAAGCATTAAAAAAAATCACTGCTCCCGAAAAAACGGCCGTTTAAAAAAAAAAAAAATTTGCGTTGACACATGTCCCTGTCCTAACTTGCATAATAGCCTTTAAAATGGGCACTTTTAATTTTTCATATTGGTGTCCCATAGACTTTAACGGTGTTCCGGCGGCTTTCGAATTTTCAGCGAACACCGCATATTGTTCGCTGTTCAGTGAACAGGTGAACATCCGATGTTTGAGTCAAACGTACGTTCGACTCAAACATCAGGCTCATCCCTACTCACATGTATTCTAAAAGTGGCACAGCATGTTTCATATTATTCAAGTACAGGTTCTAGAGGGGTACATAAATTTGGCCCACCCTGCTCCATTTTTAGAATGTACATGAGGCACTTTTACAAAATCTGTCTGAACCAGCCTTTATAAACTTTAGGGACTGTGTTGTAAGCCCATAAGAAAAAATTAGGAATGGTGTGCACCCCTGCCAGATCAGCAAGCGTTTTTTTGTTTTTATAGAGTCTTTAAAGGGATAAAACACAGAAAAATGTGAATGTAGTGTAAAGATGTATTACATTTTTTAAATTTGTCTTGACATAAATAAAAAATAAAACACACCTAAAACTTCTTCTGGTGTTGAATTGGACAATTGTCACTTCTTAAAATAAACATTTAGACTGGACATGCATACATTATAATCCCAATGAGTGTAATACCATTATTAAAGGAAGGAGGACATGCTGCCTTGACTGATATCCACAGTGGCTGAAACTGGTATTAGTTAATGGCTTTTAAGCTTGTATATTTGTGTTTGTCTCATAATAACCCCCCTCTTTGCCCTATACAGCATAACTGAGACCCTCAAAATATTTCCTGTTTGCTGGAGGCTTTTTTTGAGTGTTACACATGAAAGAGGGATGTGTCTCTTGTGCATGTGAGTGTGATTGGGAGCACTTAAGAAACCACTTCCACCAAATGGGATTTAAATCAAGCAAATAGAATAAGCTGAAATGCCTGGAGCAACAATCCATAGCGTAAATAAAGGAGTTCTCTTTTCAAAGAAAATGTGTTTATAAAAAGGGATAAAGCTTAAGTTACCGATTCACCTCCCTATAAAGGATGGGTTAAATAAACAAAGGATTCTTCTCATCTTACACAAATTGTATCTTTATAATGCTCGTCACTGATTCCACTTGAGGAAGATCCCATCTCAGCTCGCACTTCCAATTAAGATTTATTTTTTAACCTGTCAATCCATAACCTAATTATTTTCTTCCCAACACAGAAAAGAAAAATGTATTTCTATGATGAACAGCTTTTTAAAGCTAAGCAGCGCATCATTAAAATTTGAAAGCTACTGTAAATACATTAATTATACCCAAGTGATACTATACTGTAATAAGCCAATCAAACTTATTAATAACCAAAAAATGAATAATAATTATGGGTAAACAATACTGAGATGAAAAAACATGACTAAAGTTCATGTGCTATGATTAGAACAGATGGGTTCTAAGTTAAAGGCACTCATACATGCTAATAAATAAAATTGTCATAAACATGCAACCATAGAACATCCTTCCACTATCTGATCAGTCATGGTGACTTAGGCACTTCAAGGTCACCATAAAAGATACATTTTTTTTGCTGGAAAAAAAAAATTGTAACCTTACATATAGAATGTGTCCTTTCTTGTAAGAGCTGTGGAATTATACGATCCTTTTCTGCAGCAGTTTATTTCAACATATTCAGTGGATGTGTTTGTAAAGAAAAAAAAAATCTATATTGTTGTTAATATTTATAAGAAGCACATTGTAGAATGATGATCCAGTGAGTTATCACTGTGACTTTTGAGATCAGGAAGGGTTTTTTTTTTTGCCTGCTAGGGCTTATTCACACTATGTGCTGTGATTGGAGTTTTTCTGCACTGAATAAACACTAGTCACCGCAAGAAATATAGAAAACAATTGATTTCCATGTGCCTGCATCATACAACACTGCAGTGAAACACACTATGCTGCTGTGTGGAGGCATGAATGAAGTGTCGTTAAAACAAAAAAACTAAAAAAAGGAAAAAAAAGTGTGATGCCCTGAAAAGAACATTGCATCACTCCCTGCCGGACCTTATTTTGACAGCTGGCTAAGTGGTAGATTGCTGCATTGTAGCACACAGAATAGTGTGAATTAGTGTTAGAACAGGCAGGACCATATTTCATAGGTATTCTGTGCATTCTGCTTGATAAATTTTTGGGTTTAAGACTTCTAAGGATGCAAAGTTTTTAGGTTGAAATTAGTAGACATATCTTTTTTAGACAACATGAAATCTAAGTAACCATGTCTTAAACTGGACACAGTATCAGATTAAATTTGTTGACGTTTGGGTGTATGGACTACAATGCCCAAACAGGCAGACCCTAAACTTGCTAAAAAGTTACAATTTTGCAGTATGATCGCTGGAGGAGAGAGGACTGAGGAAATGCTTCCTTTTGCCTGCAGAAGACATTAATATGCGAATTGGATGCGTTTTGGACCGCATCTAATTCACATGACATGTGAACCAAACCGGCTTTCTATGGAGCCAGTTCACATATGTCCAGGCCGGCCACAGTCCAGTCCTGTATGTTTTTCAATCCGGTTCAGGTGTGATTTTAAGTAGAGTTTGCATCTGAATTGCACACAAACCGATGAAAGAAACTGCACTGGACTCCTTTTAAAAATCGCAATGAAACCACGATCAGACACACACTGTATTGTAAAAAGTATAGGGATACATGCACATAAACTTTAATGGCATCCCAGTCTTAGTCCATAGGGTTCAATATTCAGTTGGCCCACCCTTTGCAGCTATAACAGCTTCAACTCTTCTGGGAAGGCTGTCCACAAGCTGGGCCATCTTTAATATTGATTGGACCCTGGGCAAACATTTTCTTGGGCCCCCCCAACCCAACACCAACCCCCCCGAGCCCCGGAATGCAATTTTCTCTCCACCTGGTCTGAGGCACACAATAGATGTAAGCTAGACGCAAAATCAGTTTACTGCAGCAGACAGGAAGCAGTTGCAATAGTAACGGCTCACCGATTAGTTGCTAAAGGTTACAGCACAACATTTCTGCTCACTGGCTGGTTGCTAAAGGTTACTGCACATCCTTACCACTCACCCATAAATTGCTAGAGGGTACTGCACATCATTAACACTCACCCATTGGTTGCTAGAGGTTATGAACATCCTTACTGCCCACTGATTGGTTGCTAGCGGCTACTGCATATCATTACTGCTCACCCATTGGTTGCTAGGGGTTACTCCGCATCATTATCACAGGCTGATTGGTTGCTAGAGGATACTGCACATCATTATTGCTCACACATTGGTTGCTAGAGGTTACTTTAAATCCTTACTGCTCCCACTCACTGATTGGTTGCTAGAGATTACTTCACACCATTACCACTTATGGATTGGTTCCTAGAGGTTAATTCACATCATTACTGCTCACCCATTGGTTGCCAGAAGTTACTGCACATCATTAACACTCATTAATTGGTTGCTACAGGTTATTGCACATCATTAACACTCACTGATTGGTCGCTAGTGGTTACAGCACATCATTATTGCTCCCTCATTGGTTGCTAGAGGTTATGACAAATCCTTAATGCTCCTGCTCACTGATTGGTTACTAGAGGTTACTGCACATAATTACTGCTCACCCATTGGTTGCTAGAGGTTAGTGCACATCTTTACCGCTCACTGATTGGCTGCTAGAGTTTATTGCACATAATACTGCTCACTGGTTGCTAGAGGTTACTGCTCATCATTACCACTCACTGACTGGTTGCTAGAGGTTACTACACAAAATTATCACTCACTGATTGGTTGCTGGAGATTACTGAACATTATTACTATTAACTGATTAATTGCTAGAGGTTACTGCACATAATTGCTGCTCACTGATTGATTGCTAGATAGATTATGCTACAAACTCACACAGCAGTCCCCTTGCCAGAGTAGAAATGTTGTCTTGCACTGCAGCAGAATTTAACTTGCGGCAGAAAATATGGGGTTAATGGAGCAGACCAGGATTACATTCAAAACAGTACTGTCAAACAGCATAGCAAGCAGAGAGGCAGAGATAAGTGACTTTAGCTGCTAAAGCAGTAAAAGTTCAACTCAGCAGAGCAAACTAGCAAATTTAGATTGCTAATCACAAAACATACCAGCTGTCTGCTTGTCTATGCCGACCAGTGTATGTACAGGCATTCCTAGTAATGTTAATAGCAAGCAAATGTCAGCTCAGCCAAGCACATGTTCACATTGTAACTTTTCACATTGTAACATTGTAATTCACATTGTAACTTTCACACTACTGGCTTTCCTTATCTTTGCTGCCTTAGGAATGTCATTATCTCCTCTATGCGATCCTCCCTCACTCCTCCATTCTCTGCCACTGCTTGTCAGTGTGTCTCTCCACTCTGCCAGCTCCACTGTCAGGCATGGACACCTCCGATCACTGCTTCCCTTTCCCTTCAGCTACAGCTGCAGGTACCAGGGAGCGATTGTTAGGATGTAGGGCCCCACAACACTGACAGGGCCCAGAGCAGCTGCCCCATTTGCCCCTCCTTAAAGACAGCCCTGTCCACAAGGTTTAAAAGTGTGTCTATGGGAATATATTGGACCATTCTTCCAGAAGTGCATTTGTAAGGTCAGGCATTGATGTATGATGAGAAGGTCTGGCTCGCAGTCTCCACTCTAATTCATCCCAAAGGTTTTATATTGGGTTGAGGTCAGGACTCTGTGCAGGCCAGTCAAGTTTCTCTACTCCAAACTCACTTATCACTTTGTGCACTGGTCTACTCCAAACTCACTCGTTGCTTTGTGCACTGGTCCAAATCATTTGGTAGAGTAGGGATTATCGTGTGGGGTTGTTTTTCAGGGTTGGGTGTGGCCCCTTAGTTTCAGTGTAGGGAACTCTTAAGGCATCCGCATACCAAGACATTTTGGACAATTTCATGCTCCCAACTTTGTGGGAACAGTTTGGGGATGGCCCCTTCCTGTTCCAACATGACTGTGCAACAATAACAGACTTGCTGGATGGATCAACAGATAAAAATAGAAGAAAGAATGCCTTAAAAAGGAAGAATTGGTAAGCTGCAATATAATAAAAAGGTTTGCTTTTGGGTTTATTACCACTTTAAAGATTTACTAAAGAAGTTTGTAATCTTCACACAAAAAATTATGTGAATATTAACTTTAATTATCCAATCATGTGAAAAGCAAAGTTCTGTTTACTAAATTCATCTGTACATGATTGGATATTCAAAGTGCACAGGAATTTGCTTTTCATATGATAGGATAATTAAAGTGACTGTTCACACAATGAATTGTTTGAAGAATATTAACTCCTTTATTAAATCAGCTCCAGTATTTCAGTCTAGGCAAAGTCACTGGACTGGAGCTCAAGGATTGCTTTTATAAGTGATGTTAAACCTTCACTGTGTTTTTTCTTTACATAAAATAATAAACAAGTTATATTCTCCTGTGCAGTGCAATTTGCACAGAGCAGCCCTAATCCTCCTCTTTTGGGGTCCCCCACCAGTGCTCCTGGCTCCAGCTGTTCGTCAAGTGCCCCCATAGGAAGCTGCTTGCTCCCAAGCTACACTGTCTGCATCCATTGACTCGCCTGCCAACCCTCCATCACAGATTTTGATTGACAGCAGAGGCAGTCAATAGCTCCCGCTGCAGTCGATCTGCCTAATGAGGAGGGAAAGTGCCAAGAGATCTGCTGCTCTCATGCACAGCACTTGATCAAGATTGGTTTAGATAAATATAGTATAAGGGCAGTCGGTGGGGTTCTGTGACACAGAAAGATTTTAAACCTTAATGCATAGGATTTACTAAAACTGGAGAGTGCAAAATCTGGTGCAGCTCTACACAGAAACCAATCAATACAATACAAGAGGGTTAAAGCAGAGCTTCAGCCCCCCCCCCCACCAAAAAATTAAAAGTCAGCAGCTACAAATACTTTAGCTGCTGACTTTCAATATTAGGACACTTACCTGTCCAGGGATCCTGCGATGTCGGCACCCCAGCCAATTTTTCAATCTGCTCTCGGGTGGTGCCACCACCATTCCTTGTAAGGGAAACCAGCAGTGAAGCCCTGCGGCTTCACAGCTGGCTACCTACTGTGCATGTGCAAAGCGCGCTGTTCTTTGTGAATGGCCTGGTGGTGGCGGAAGGAGGAGGGGGCCGAACTGTTGAAAGCAGATATTCGACCCCCCCCCCAAAAGGTGCCAAATGTGGCAGCAAAGGGGGGAGGAAGCAAACAAGCAGAGCTTCTCCTTTTGGGTGAAGCTCTGCTTTAAAAGGGCGCTGCTCATAAGAGCCCACAATCTAAGATGGTGGGACAATTGCTAGGCATTCAGATAGCAGAGGATCAAAGCAGCAGACAGAAATTACACTGAAATGTGCAAAATCTGGTGCAGCCGTGCATAGAAACCAATCAGCTTCCAGGTTTTTTTGTGAAAACATAATTGAACAAGCTAAAGTTAGAAGTTGATTGGTTGCCATGCACAGCTGCACCAGATTTTGTACTCTCCAGCTTTAGTAAATCTACCCTATTGCGACATGTCATGAATGTATTCATGCAGGCTAACTAGTGGATAAATATAGCGTGCTAGAAAGTAAGAAAAAAAATGTTTTTACAGAAATAATCACATAATTTCAAATATATATATCAATTTTATAGATACATATGCAAACAAAAAAAAAACATATAAAACATTAAAGTTTCATTTTAAATGAAATAACAAACACAATAATGTCAATTAAGTTAGGTGATATTGGGCATTCAGAAATACATTACACTGAAAACTAGAAGCATTATTACCAAATTAATCTGCAAAAATACAGAATATTCATACAACATATTTAATTAATGATATTCCTTTATTAAAGGAGTAGTGAGTGTCCACTTTTAGTAAATAAGGTGAAGCTGCATTCACTTTGAATACCCAATCATATGTAGGCCAGTTTATGGGAAAAAATCCTTGTTTAAGGCTGGCTTATCAAAGTGAACATGGCTTTACTTATTTAGTAAATCAACCTCAATACATTTTATGACAGAAAGAAATATGTGAATTATTTGTGTCTCTGGGGCTACATACTGTATATGCATATTCTGGATGAAGCAACATTCAGTGAAGCCAAAAAAATGAAGTTTTGTTCCACTTTTTCCACAGTATATACTAAACACACACACTCCTAAACTAAGAAGAAAAGAGTTCAGCGGTGCGATAGAGTTATTTTACTTACTAAAAGGCACTTTTACCTTCTCATAAATTGCTTAGTAAAAACAAAATATATACATCTCCTATGCTACACAATTTAATTCTATTTTAAATGACTATTTTCAACAAACTAAACTGAAATGAAAACTGGAGCATATTACATTTTCCAGTCTTTGGTGAATTTTCGGTGTCATATCTGATTAATTCTAAGAATTAAATGTTATTTATTATTAAAATTCTAGCTTTAAAAGGAATGATTTTTGTAGGTCATGATTCAGGTATTTGTTACAATAATCATTGTGTGTACGGGTAAGGAGTGATTGCAAGCAAATGTTCTAAAATGATGAAAATCTGTTGTCAAAAAATTTGAATCTGTCTTCGGAGAACCAGAGGCAATGAAAAGTTTGCATGCAAATGGCAATTGTTGAAGTTTATAATTCATTTCACTAATGAAAAAGAAAATTATATGATATACTACACGACACAAAACTCCACCAAAAACTGTACATCTAACTTTTTTTTTTTAATGTGGTTGTGTTGTAAAGAAATTCTGTCAGGGTTTGGATCTTTGTAATAATGTAAAAATATTATTATGGATGCTGCTAAGCCACTCTTATTTTTCGGAGCTTTAAAGTGTATGTCCGGGCAGAACTTTTTTCGTAAGTTTGGGTAGAATGGGGAAGAGTTTTTTTTTTAACCATAGTTTTTATTGAAGTTCTAGATGCAAAAAAACAATGAATAGGTAGGTATGTTGTACACATTCATTGTACATTCAAGGAACAGAATATACAGAGTAAACAAAATAAACATAGACTATTGCTGTTCTCCGCTAGAGTTCCTAGGGATATATGTTGGAATGCCTGCTTTATGAGGTAAAGCCTGTTGGGAACATACTGTGAGCAGGCTAATAAAAGGTACGGTTAGGAACCTCCCAATGGCAACCCTTCTGATGGTTGCTTGGGGTAGTTAGTGTAATATATCAAATAATAGTAATAATAATAAAACAAAATAATAACTATAGTGAACTAAGAGAAATACAGAGAATTGTCAGTTCTTCTTCTTTACATCAGTTTGTGATGTGAAATATTCTTTGTGAAACCACAGGATGGGTTTTCACTAGTCAAAATTATTTCATTATAAAGTGGGGAAGAGTTTAACCCCTGTTGCGTTTCATTGCTATTAATGAAAAAATGCATTAGAGAAATTTTGCCTCAATTTCTGTTTCACTGACAAGATTTTCACCAGAGAGATAGCGAGGGAAAATGTGCAACAGGAAAATAGACAGCAAAAAAACAATCTACCAGGAGTTCTAGAATTCCCCTTCTCTACCAAAATGCTTATTTTCTCCTGTCTGTGTCACCTTTTAAGATTTACCCATACCTCTTTTTTGATAAAACTGTTGTCAGAAGAATTGGAAGTAAGCAGAAATCTCTTTATTTACTATGTATTTTATGAAGTACCAGATGTCAGTAAAACCTGACGAGGGTTCTAGACCTTCCCAACTCTATTCAAAACTGCAAAAATGTTTTGGTTGGAAATACATTTTAATTAAAAATCTTTAAATCCAATGATTTGCCAGTGTTGATTATTTGGCTGTATGAATTTGAATCACTTCTATCTTTTAGGACATACCTATAAATCCGCTGGTTAAAGCAGTTATATCAGGATCATGACTGCAACTGCAGCTATGATCCTGATACTAAAACTTGTAAATGGCAATGGGCTTTACTGTTGAAAGTGGCTCTATAGCTGCCCAATTAATTTCACAGGGTGTGGAAGGCCCCCACTTCCATTCCTGGACTCTCCCATTCCACCAGGGAAACCAGGACCATTACACATATTTAGGCCAGCTGCATAAAAAGGACAGGGAAAAACATCCATTCCTCGTCTTCCTCTGTGACAAATGAGCCCGGAAAAAACAAGGGTTTTGTCACTTTCCATTTGATTTATTGCTACCAGCAAGATAGGCATCTGATCAAACTGATCCCAGTTTGATTGGATGCTTTGGAGGGTAGAGAAGGAAACAGGGGGTCTTACTCTACTCTTAATAAAGAGCACCTGTCCCTGCCTAGCTATCACAAGGGATATTGTTCATATGGATGAATTAAAAAAAAGAAAAAAGAAACCATTTAAAAAAATCTAAATTAATAACATGCTAAAAAAATGAAGCACCCTAAAATTCTTTTAAGTGTATTTTTTCTTGACATTTTGCATTTGATAAGCGGCTGCACAAATATTGTGTGACATAAAAAATATAAACAACTACCATTTTATTTTCCAGGTCATCTGCTGTCACAAAATATTGAATTTTGAGGGTTCTAAATAATTTTCTAGCCCAAAAAAATGCACATTTTAACATGCGAGAAATGTCAGAATTGGCCTGGGCAAGAACTTTTTAGAATGTCTGCTCTACAAAGTTATGATTTTTTCATCACATGTGACAGATTGACATCAAGCTATCTACGTATAAGTTAGTGTTTGGAAAATATATCACCCTCTTCAAACCGAAAATGCCAATAAACCACCTATGGATATTAATGACTCTCTTGCTTAAACATTGCATATCTGGATATCAGATATACAGAATGTAAAATCTTGGTACATGGTGTTTGCCCTGACATTTGTATGTAATTATTGCACATTGCACATTATGTCCTGGTAAATCCAAAAATTTAGTACAGTTGTAAAACATCCTGTTCAGCAAGAATTGGTAATGCACTTGCATATTCTTTTGAAGATTAGGTTATTCACTATTATGTGTTAGATCATATAGAAAACGCTTTGTATACCCTGCATAATATGATCAGAGCAACTCAGAAATTATGTTAGTTCAACTGATCACAAAAGGGCATATCTATTTAAGGAAACTAACTACATAGCAAATCTCAAATGTCAATACAAATTTAGAAATCCATACAAGGGATAATTATTTGGCAGGTTAGACCTAATCTGATAATAAATAGCTAATAGATGTTTAAGAAAAAACCTGCTCTCTGGATCAATATTCACTCCTGATCAATAGCCGCTCTGGATAATAGAAAATCCAGTTGTATAAAGATGAATAAGCCTGCTAAGAGAAAGTCACAACATCCAAGTTTAAAGGACAACTATCATTTTCAATACTTACACATTACTGTGCAGAAGTTTAGGTACAATAAAAAGCTGCAACGTGAGGATGCTTTTACAAATAATGTAAAAAAATTGTTTTTATTCATTGATTAAAAAGTAACAAAGTGCATAACAGAAACAAAAAACTAAATTAAATCAATATTTCTTATGTCCACCCTTTGCCTTTCAAACAGCGTCAGTTTTCCTAGGTATATTTGCATACAGTTTTAAGGAACTTGACTGGTAGGTTGTTCCAAACGTCTAAAAGAACTAACCACAATTCTTCTGTGGATTTTGATTTAATTTGAATTGCTTCATTTAAACCCAGACATATTCAATTATATTAAGAGCGGAAAGGTCCCATAGGTGTCTCTGGGACCCATACCACCTCTCCCAGGATTCCATGTTCTTTTTTCACTGAAGATAGATGTTTTTTTACTTCAGCATCATATTTGGGGTTAATATCCTGCTTCAGAATGAATCTGGGACCAATTAGATACCTTTCTGATGTTATTGCATGATGGATACGGTAAGGTCTATAGTTTTTAGTATTGAACAGACCGAATCCTTACCTTAAAGTGCAGCAATGCAGCCCATATCTACAAACTTTACTAATAATTATAATTCTCCCATGGGGTGGGACTTTAAAGGCTGAAGAAGTTATTTGTTTTTCTTATAAAAATGTATACATTTTATTAAAGATACAGTAAAATTGGGCACAGAGAACAATATTTAAAATTCCATATGGAAAAGCGAACACAGCATCATATAATATGATACATATAGACTAATGTTTATGCAGAGGTCGTATATTATGTCCAATGCATTTCAAAGTCAACTGGCTTCTTCTTCAGGGACAACTCTGTGAATATTATGGTGTGACAATTAGATACCTTTCTGATGTTATTGCATGATGGATACGGTAAAGTCTATAGTTTTTAGTATTGAACAGACCGAATCCTTACCTTAAAGTGCAGCAATGCAGCCCATATCTACAAACTTTACTAATAATTATAATTCTCCCATGGGGTGGGACTTTAAAGGCTGAAGAAGTTATTTGTTTTTCTTATAAAAATGTATACATTTTTTTAAAGATACAGTAAAATTGGGCACAGAGAACAATATTTAAAATTCCATATGGAAAAGCGAACACAGCATCATATAATATGATACATATAGACTAATGTTTATGCAGAGGTCGTATATTATGTCCAATGCATTTCAAAGTCAACTGGCTTCTTCTTCAGGGACAACTCTGTGAATATTATGGTGTGATAAAGTGTTCTTAAACAAGTGGAAATGAATAGCGATCTTATTAAAAACAACATGTGAAACCACACATTTGCCACCTTCCTCAGAAACCAACTGCGACTCCCCAAGCCAGTATGGACATGTAGGGGGGGGAGGGAGAAAGAGGGTCACCAGTTCCTCAGCCAGAGCTGGCCAGTTAGGTGTGCACTAAGACTATCACAAATTGAAGCATAAAGTTCCCAAGTAGGTTTTTTGGAAAGGGGTAGAAGTTTGTGTAGGTAGGTGTTATACATACATTGAAAAAGGTATCTACAAGCTCATCATGACTGGATCAGATCTATAAAGCAGTAAGGATGAGCCGAACCCCCCCCTCCCAGTTCGCTTCACACCAGAACATCTGAACAGGCAAAAAATTCGGAAGAACACACAAACACCATTAAAGTCTATGGGACACGAACATGAAAAATCAAAAGTGCTCATTTTAAAGGCTTATATGCAAGTTATTGTCATAAAAAGTGTTTGGGGACCTGGGTCCTGCTCCAGGGGACATGTATCAATGCAACAAAAAAGTTTTAAAAACGTCCGTTTTTCGGAAGCAGTGATTTTAATAATGCTTAACGTGAAACAATAAAAATTAAATATTCCTTTAAATATTGTGCCTGGGGGATGTCTATAGTATGCCTGTAAAGTGGTGTAGTTTTCCTGTGTTTAAAACAATACCATAGCAAAATGACATTTCTAAAGGAAAAAAGTCATTTAGAACTGATCGCGGTTGTAATGAATTGTCGGGTCTCGGCAATATAGATAAAACTTATTGAAAAAAAAGCATAAGTTCTCCCCCCCAGTCCATTACCAGGCCCGTTGGGTCTGGTATGAATATTAAGGGGAACCCCGAACCAAAATTTAAAAAACAAAATTGTGTGGGGGTCCCCCCAAAATCCATACCAGGCCCTTCAGGTCCAATATGGAAATTAAGGGGAACCCTGCACCAAATTAAAAATAAATGGCGTAGGGGTCCCCCCCAAAATCCATACCAGACCCTTATCTGAGCACGCAACCCGGCAGGCCACAGGAAAAGAGGGGGCGAGAGAGTGTCCTGAACTGTACCAGGCCACATGCCCTCATGTTGATGGGGACAAGGGCCTCATCCCCATAACCCTTGCCCGGTGGTTGTGGGGGTCTGCGGGTGGGGGTTATCGGAATCTAGAAGCCCCCTTTAACATGGGGACCCCCAGATCCAGGCCCCCCTATGTGAATTGGTTACGGGGTACATTGTACCCCTACCTGGTAATGGACTGGGGGGAACCCATGCCATTTTTTCAATGAATTTTATCTATATTGTCGAGACCCGACAATTCATTACAGCCGCAATCAGTTTTAAATGACAATTTTTCCTTTAGAAATGTCATTTTGCTGTGGTACTGTTCTAAACAAGGCCACTTTACAGGAATACTATAGACACCCCCCAGGCATGATATTTAAAGGAATATTTCATTTTTATTGTTTCACTTTAAGCATTAAAAAAATCACTGCTCCCAAAAAAACGTCCGTTTTAAAAAATAATTTTTGCATTGATACATGTCCCCTGTCATAATTTGTATATAAGCCTTTAAAATGAGCACTTTTGATTTTTCATGTTAGTGTCCCATAGTCTTTAACGGTGTTCCGGCGGCTTTATTATTTGCCCCGAACACCGCATATTGTTCGGTGTTTACTGAACATCCGAACAACCAAAGTTTGCCCATCCCTGGTAGGCAGCCCATATCTACAAGAATTTTTCTGCACACAAGTTCTTGTGTTTTTACTCATAAACAAGTAGCTTGGCCTTGTTTCACATTGAAGGTATGACTTTTTAGCCACAAGTCTTCCATGAAGGTCACTTCTGACCAGATCTCTCTGAACTGTAGATGGGTATAACAGGGTCCCACTACTTTCTGCCAAGTCTGAGCTGAAGGACCTTTTTCCAGTTGCAAAGGAAGTCAGCTTTCTGTGTATGTAATCTCCGGCACTAAGTTTCCTTATTTGGCTACTGTGCTTTTAAACATTAACATTTTCTCTTTGTTTTGTCTTTAGACTTCAACTTGTTAGTAAAGCAAGGCTTTTCCTTACACAGCTTCATGCTATCTTATTGACTATTGCATATGTTTGGTATGATTGTTTAGTCATACCTTGGACCATGTGCCTGACAAATCCTTAACTGTGAGCAAGTGTACCTGGGAGAATTGCTAAACAAACAACACATAAACAAAACTAATATGTGCGCTGGTCTTCTCATCCCCCCAATAGCTGGTATACACAGTTCATAAGTGCATGAAGTCCAAAAATAAACTTGGCAGCTGCAGCTCTCAAGGATTCCACCAGGTTGCAGGAACACTCTAAGAACAAAGACAAAACAGAAGAGAGCACAATTGCCCTACTTTTCAAATATTATAAACAAAATCCAAAGCAATCATATTAGGTGATGAATTAAGTGCAAATTATTTAGCTGCTTGCCACCTCTCCTCTGTACTCACAAATCCAATCCGTGGGGGAGATGACCATGTTAAGCAGGAAATGCAGGCTGCTACAGAGCAGTCCTCCATAGACCGCCAATACTGCCGCCACCACCACACTGCCCATAAGGGACCTGCTGCACATGCATCTGGCTGATGACAGAGCTCTGTTAACAGCTGATGATCCAACTTGCGGTGCGACTTGTGTGCTGACAATCTTGAAGGGGAACCCCGCAAAAATGTAAAAAAATGTTTTGCGTGAGGTTCCCCCCAAGATCCATACCAGATCCTTATCCGAGCATGCAGCCCGGAAGGTCAGGAAAGGGGGGGACGAGCGAGCGCCCCCCTCCCTCCTGGACCATACCAGATCACATGTCCTCAACATGGGGGGGTTGGTGCTTTGGGGCAAAGGGGGCCCTGCGCCCCCCACCCCAAAGAACCTTGTCCCCATGTTGGAGGACAAGGGCCTCTTCCCGACAACCCTTGCCCAGTGGGGGCTTATCAGAATCTTTAAGCCCCCTTTAACAAGGGGGCCCCCAGATCCCGGCCCCCACCCTAGGTGAATGAGTATGGGGTACACATTACCCCTACCCATTCACCTAAAAAAAAAAAGTCTCAAAAATAAACACAGTACACAGGTTTTTAAAGTATTTTTATTAAGGCAGCTCCAACTCTTCTCCCTCTGCCGGTCCTTCTCCCCTCTCAAGTTCTTCTCCTCTCTGTGCTGTCCTCTCTCTCCGCTATCTTCTCACTCTTTTGCAGGGTCTTTTCTTACTCTTTTGCTGGCTCTTCTCCCTCTGTTCTTCTTCCGATGTTGACTCAACGCGATCTCCTGGTGTAATGCTGGGTCCGTCGTGTGCAATGACTTATATTGGCATGGGGCGGGGCCACCCAATGACGTAAGTTGGAGGACACACCCCTTGTGATGTCACCGCCCAGGGTGGGGGCCAGGATCTGGGGGCCCCCTTTGTTAAAAGGAGCTTCCAGATTCTGATAAGCCCCTGCCCACAGACCCCGACAACCACCGGGCAAGGGTTGTCGGGAAGAAGCCCTTGTCCTCATCAACATGGGGACAAGGTGTCTTGAGGTGGGGAAGCACCCACTCCCCATGTTGAGGGCATGTGGTATGGTATGGATCCATACCAGACCATAGGGTTTGGAATCGTCTTGGGGGGGAACCTCACGCAAAATTTTTTTTTACATTTTGGCGGGGTTCCCTTTTAAGATTCTCAGCACACAAGTTGCACCGCAAGTTGGATCATCTTCATCAGACTTCTGGTGCGGCTTCTATTCATATCAATGGCCTCTTATAGGGAACCAGTGATTTTAAATGGAGATAGAGAAACGCTGGTTGTGGCTTAATGCTGTGTATACAGCGTTAAGCCTCATTAAATCGCGTTTAACACCTTTTACCGGCGTCTGCCATTTTTATAGCTCTAGCGCTGGAACCTCAGAACGCACTGGTCCTGGGTTTTTTTGGAGCTTAAAAATGCCTATGCCACTTACTAAATGCCTTGGTGGGCATGAGGCCATAGGCTAACATGGAGAGGCGTTTTTAATCTGTGAAAAACGCTCCTAAAAGTGTCTGTAATAACATCCATGGCCATGAGGCCTTATTGATAAATACTGATACTTCTATTATCTCCCAAATATATAAAAGAATATGCAACTTTCCAAGAGGACCTACAGTATATTTAGTGGAATAAATGTTATCACATTGTGTTTGGTGGAGTATATAGATTTTTTTCTGGAACCCCTGGTACAACATACTAAAGAGTATCTGAAGCATTAGAAACACCTTATACCCACGGGAGGGAGCAGATGTTTGGGGCCACCTTTTTCTAAATAGGGCTTCCAGATTCCCATAAGCCACCCCTCCTCAGAAACCTAAACATTCTTTTTGGAGGACAGAATGCGGGGAAGAGGCTCTTGTCCCTCAACACTGAGACATGGTGCTACTTGGCCTGCTGAACCAGCTCCCTTTACCGCCAGTACAAT
Organism: Aquarana catesbeiana; assembly: GCF_042186555.1. NCBI lineage: Eukaryota > Metazoa > Chordata > Amphibia > Anura > Ranidae > Aquarana > Aquarana catesbeiana. Next base: position 285,287,010 of record NC_133325.1, read on the forward strand.
ATGTAAAATATTTCCAAAGAATCAACACATCCTAAACTAAAGATATTGTGCAAGACTTTATTATTTTAAACATTTAAAAACCTTCAAATACATGCCCCTATTCATTGATTAATGCACTTTTTGTAGGCACCTAAATTTGAATTTGCTTTCAGCCTCTTACAATTCCCTGTAAAAAAGAGTTTAGACTAGGAGAATGAAAGAGAGCACTAGCAGCCAGTCAGGTAAGCTGCAGTGAATATGTGGCAAAAGGTAACATGCTTACAGGAGGATAAAGCAGAGTAACCAGATAACTAAGATGATCAGTCTATTGTTGCTCTCTTTTTGTCAAATCACAGCCTGGGAACAGAGAGGTGATCAACTGGATCGATTAATTGCAGCTTACAAAAGTCAGGTCACCAGCCTCACTTTGCACTCTGACAGGGCTGATGTAAACATCAGAACAGGCTGGACAGAATTGGAATAGTTGGAATTATACAGTATAAGGAACCCCACACCATTTTTCTATACCATAAAAAATACATGTTTGAGCCTGGCTATAACTTGACGCAGGTAGATCTTATATATATATATATATATATATATATATATATATATATATATATATATATATATATATATATATATATATATATATATATATATATTGTATGTATATATTGTATATATCAACCCTTAGTTGAAATAAGTTGTAGTTTTACTCCCATTTTTAACGGCCTATGGATTCTGTTTATGTGGCATGTTTATGATTCAGTCTGTTTTCCAGAAGCATTGCCAAAGTATTGTCTTTTATTTTTTACAGCTTGTATTCAGGTGGTAACCTTCTGCATAACCTTACACTTCCAAATAATTACTTCATTACTGGAAAGCAGCATTTCACAAATCATATTTATATATTGTATCTTAACAAGGGATTAGTCATTAAGGAGTTAAACAGAACTGTGGATACACAGCTATTATGTTATCTTGCTAAATTGGAATCACCTGCAAGCTGTTTTGTGACTTCCCTTCTTGTTCTGAATGAATAAAGAAATGTAATGCTCCCTAATACAAAACAAATGGAACACTGTATATGTTTTAATGATCCTTTACAATTTATAGTACCAGACCCGTAGCTAAGAACCATGCAGAGATTTATTCATAAAAGCTCTATGAATATACTGAATGGCCATATTGTATTTTGTATTTCTTAAAATTGCTATGATACGTCTATATGTTTATTGTCTCATTAACCCACAGCAAAATTACTCGCACATTTCAATGCTGTAAGTTATGTTTGTGTGTTCTGCTTTTTATTTCATTGTATGCTTTACTTCAAAAAAGATGGGTGTTTAAAGCTGAACTTAAGGATCAAAGAATACAATAGATGCATTGGTGATAGGTGCACTGAGGTGACTGTAAGGGCTCATTTACACTTGTGACAACCCTTGTCACCCCTCTGAAAAGTGATCTACATTGAATCAGATGTCATTAACTAGAAAATTGTGAGGTAATTTATTGCTTCCCACCGCCTTTTTTATCCTTGTAAGCAGTGGCGGCTGGTGCGTTTTTCTGTTGGGGGGCAGCAAACAACCAACCCCCGGGCGGCCGGCAGTGCGGCACTACCACCCCCAAACCCCCTCCCTGGGCGTTGCAGCACTACTAACCCCCGGGGAACCGGTGGTGTGGCACTACCCCCCTGGGCGGCGTGGCATTACCACCCCCCCACCGTGTGCGGCCAGCGGTCTGGCACTTACCCGATTTGGTGGTGGGCTGTGGTGTCCCACCACATGGCCCACCTGCCATGTGGGCTGCGGAGTGTGGGCAGCAGCTCCAGTGTCCTTTTCTCCAGCAGCTTCCTCCGCAGTGTGTCTTCTCTCTTCTGCCTAAGTGCTAGGCATCCAATAGGATGGCCTGACGCTTTGGCCAATCAGGAAGCAGGTCCCACGACCTGCCTCCTGATTGGCGGGGAGGAACTTTAGTGTGAAAATAGAGAAAATTTATTTGCTATTGTCACACAACTGGGTGGTCCGGGGCGCAGTGGTCTGTGCCCCGAGCCCACCCTTTTTTGAAGCCTATTAGAGACTCTGGCTTCAAAAAAACACTCCCTCCCATTGGAATCCAAGGAAAAAAGGATTTTTTGGGGACTTTAAATGAGATGCATGTTGCCATGCATCTCCATCCCTAAATCTGATACATAGAGGGGGTTTCGGGACTTTGAATGTGGTATAGTGATAGGACTCGGCAAGTAAAACAAGGTAATAAGCAATGTATTTATTGTCTAAATCTCACAACAATGACATGCAGCAGTGGACAGAGTATAGTAAACACACGAACAGCATATTACAAACCATCAGCATATAATTGTCAAATCGTACATGATGTAGTTGAAAAAATAATCCTCCATTAAAAATCCTGAGAACACAAGGTAGTGGCCTATAAGTATAAAACATATGCATTATTGTAAGCCCGACGTGTTTCATGGCAATGAAGCCACTCTTCAGGGGAAAATGTGTAATAATTTAAAATCTGTAGAGAAATTTATAAACATCACATAAAATTTCTGATCATGCGACCCACTAAGGGGAAGCAGGGACATGAAGTGGAGAAAGTAAAAAGGGGTGTCAGTCTCCTCTGCTACTTATTTGTTAGCAGCTTGTGAAGATATCTGTACTGGAGCAATTGGGCTAGCATAATTGTCTGTACTGGGAGATGAGGTGGAGTCTGTAGCAAAGCAGGGAACATGAATGTGATTCCCAAGGACAATGTATGTCCAACCTGGGGTGCAGCAGGGACTCGAATCTAGGAATAGATGATAATGTATAATAGTATATAACCCAAGAGTGGGGTAGAGGTAGAAGAGACCCCTGAGCCAAGTGAATGTGATATAGAGAGTTCAAAATGGCATGTCTGTATGAATACATACACACATACCAGTAAGTGTGGGTGAGCAAGTGGTGGTGGTGAATAGGGATGAGCCGAACACCCCCCTGTTCGGTTCGCACCAGAACATGCGAACAGGAAAAAAGTTTGTTCGTTTACACCGTTAAAGTCTATGGGACACGAACATGAATAATCAAAAGTGCTAATTTTAAAGGCTTATATGCAAGTTATTGTCATAAAAAGTGTTTGGGGACCTGGGTCCTGCCCCAGGGGACATGGATCAATGCAAAAAAAGTTTTAAAAACGGCCGTTTTTTTCAGGAGCAGTGATTTTAATAATGCTTAAAGTCAAACAATAAAAGTGTAATATCCCTTTAAATTTCATAGCTGGGGGGTGTCTATAGTATGCCTGTAAAGGGGCACATGTTTCCCATGTTTAGAACAGTCTGACAGCAAAATGACATTTCAAAGGAAAAAAGTAATTCAAAACTACTCGCGGCTATTGCATTGCCGGTCCGACAATACACATAAAAGTTCATTGATAAAAACGGCATGGGAATTCCCCACAGGGGAACCCTGAACCAAAATTAAAAAAAAAAAAATATGACGTGGGGGTCACCCTAAATTCCATACCAGGCCCTTCAGGTCTGGTATGGATATTAAGAGGAACCCCGACCAAAATTTAAAAAAAAAATGACGTGGGGGTCCCCCTAAATTCCATACCAGACCCTTCAGGTCTGGTATGGATTTTAAGGGGAACCCCGCGCCAAAATTAAAAAAAAAAACGGCATGGGGCCCCCCCAAAAATCCATACCAGACCCTTATCCGAGCACGCAACCTGGCAGGCCGCAGGAAAAGAGGGGGGACGAGAAAGCGCCCCCCCTCCTGAACCATACCAGGCCACATGCCCTCAACATTGGGAGGGTGCTTTGGGGTAGCCCCCCAAAAGACCTTGTCCCCATGTTGATGAGGACAAGGGCCTCATCCCCACAACCCTGGCCGGTGGTTGTGGGGGTCTGCGGGCGGGGGGCTTATCGGAATCTGGAAGCCCCCTTTAACAAGGGGACCCCCAGATCCCAGCCCCCTGTGTGAAATGGTAAGGAGGTACAAAAATACCCCTACCATTTCACTAAAAAAGTGTCAAGAATGTTAAAAATGACAAGAGACAGTTTTTGACAATTCCTTTATTTAAATGCTTCTTCTTTCTTCTTTCTTCCTTCATCATCTTCTTCTTTTTCTGGTTCTTCTGGCTCTTCTGGTTCTTCCTCCAGTGTTCTCGTCCAGCATCTCCTCCGCGGCATCTTCTATCTTCTTCTCCTCGGGCCGCTCCGCACCCATGGCATGGGGGGAGGCTCCCGCTCTTCTTTTCATCTTCTTCTCTTCTTCATCTTCTTCTTCATCTCTTCTTCTCTTCCTCATTTTTTTCTCCGGGCCACTCCACACCCATGCTGGCATGGAGGGAGGCTCCCGCTGTGTGACACGTCTCCTCTTCTGACGGTTCTTAAATAACGGGGGTGGGGCCACGCGGTGACCCCTGACGCACGGTGACTTGATGGGACTTCCCCGTGACGTCACGGGGAATGCCACAGGGAAGTCCCATCATGTCCCGTGCGTCAGAGGGGGCGGGGTCACGGGGTGGCCCCGCCCCCCGTTATTTAAGAACCGTCAGAAGAGGAGACGCGTCACACAGCGGGAGCCTCCCACCATGCCAGCATGGGTGCGGAGCGGCCCGGAGAAGAAGATGAAGAAGAGAAGAAGAGAAGAAGATGAAGAAGATGAAGAAGAGAAGAAGATGAAGAGAAGAGCGGGAGCCTCCCCCCACGCCATGGGTGCGGAGCAGCCCGAAGAGAAGAAGATTGAAGACGCCACGGAGGAGATGCTGGACGAGAACACCAGAGGAAGAACCAGAAGAGCCAGAGGAACCAGAAGAAGATGAAGGAAGATAGAAGAAAGAAGAAGCATTTAAATAAAGGAATTGTCAAAAACTGTCTCGTCATTTTTAACATTTTTGACAGTTTTTTAGTGAAATGGTAGGGGTACTTTTGTACCCCCTTACCATTTCACACAGGGGGGGCCGGGATCTGGGGTCCCCTTGTTAAAGGGGGCTTCCAGATTCCAATAAGCCCCCACCCGCAGACCCCCACAACCACCGGCCAGGGTTGTGGGGATAAGGCCCCTTGTCCTCATCAACATGGGGACAAGGTGTTTTGGGGGGCTACCCCAAAGCACCATCCCAATGTTGAGGGCATGTGGCCTGGTACGGTTCAGGAGGGGGGCGCTCTCTCATCCCCCCCTCTTTCTTCTCCAGGCTGCTCCACACCCATGCTGGCATGGAGGGAGGCTCCCGCTGTGTGACACGTCTCCTCTTCTGACGGTTCTTAAATAACGGGGGCGGGGCCACCCGGTGACCCCTGACGCACGCTGACTTGATGGGACTTCCCCGTGACGTCGCGGGGAATGCCACAGGGAAGTCCCGTCATGTCCCGTGCGTCAGAGGGGGCGGGGTCACTGGGTGGTCCCGCCCCCATTATTTAAGAACCGTCAGAAGAGGAGACGCGTCACACAGTGGGAGCCTCCCACCATGCCAGCATGGGTGCGGAGCGGCCCGGAGAAGAAGATGAAGAAGAGAAGAAGAGAAGAAGATGAAGAAGAAGATGAAGAAGAGAAGAAGATGAAGAGAAGAGCGGGAGCCTCCCCCCACGCCATGGGTGCGGAGCGGCCCAAAGAGAAGAAGATAGAAGACGCCGCGGAGGAGATGCTGGATGAGAACACCGGAGGAAGAACCAGAAGAGCCAGAGGAACCAGAAGAAGATGAAGGAAGATAGAAGAAAGAAGAAGCATTTAAATAAAGGAATTGTCAAAAACTGTCTCATCATTTTTAACATTTTTGACAGTTTTTTAGTGAAATGGTAGGGGTACTTTTGTACCCCCTTACCATTTCACACAGGGGGGGCCGGGATCTGGGGTCCCCTTGTTAAAGGGGGCTTCCAGATTCCAATAAGTCCCCACCCGCAGACCCCCACAACCACCGGCCAGGGTTGTGGGGATAAGGCCCTTGTCCTCATCAACATGGGGACAAGGTGTTTTGGGGGGCTACCCCAAAGCACCATCCCAATGTTGAGGGCATGTGGCCTGGTACGGTTCAGGAGGGGGGCGCTCTCTCGTCCCCCCCTCTTTCTTCTCCAGGCTGCTCCACACCCATGCTGGCATGGTGGGAGGCTCCCGCTGTGTGACACGTCTCCTCTTCTGACGGTTCTTAAATAACGGGGGCGGGGCCACCCGGTGACCCCTGACGCACGGTGACTTGATGGGACTTCCCCGTGACATCACGGGGAATGCCACAGGGAAGTCCCGTCATGTCCCGTGCGTCAGAGGGGGCGGGGTCACCGGGTGGTCCCCTTCTTTTCCTGCGGCCTGCCAGGTTGCGTGCTCGGATAAGGGTCTGGTATGGATTTTTGGGGGGACCCCACGCCTTTTTTTTTTTTTTATTTTGGCGCGGGGTTCCCCTTAAAATCCATACCAGACCTGAAGGGTCTGGTATGGAATTTAGGGGGACCCCATGTCATTTTTTTTTTCAAATTTTGGCCGGGGTTCCCCTTAATATCCATACCAGACCTGAAGGGCCTGGTATGGAATTTAGGGGGACCCCCACGTCATTTTTTTTTTAAATTTTGGTTCGGGGTTCCCCTGTGGGGAATTCCCATGCCGTTTTTATCAATGAACTTCTATGTGTATTGTCGGACCAGCAATGCAATAGCCGCGAGTTGTTTTAAATTACTTTTTTCCTTTGAAATGTCATTTTGCTGTCAGACTGTTCTAAACACGGGAAACATGCGCCCCTTCACAGGCATACTATAGACACCCCCCAGCTACGAAATGTAAAGGGATATTACACTTTTATTGTTTGACTTTAAGCATTATTAAAATCACTGCTCCTGAAAAAACTGCCATTTTTAAAACTTTTTTTTGCATTGATCCATGTCCCCTGAGGCAGGACCCAGGTCCCCAAATACTTTTTATGACAATAACTTGCATATAAGCCTTTAAAATTAGCACTTTTGATTTCCCCCATAGACTTTTAAAGGGTGTTCCGCGGCATTCGAATTTGCTGCGAACACCCCAAATTGTTCGCTGTTCGGCGAACTTGCGAACAGCCAATGTTCGAGTCGAACATGAGTTTGACTCGAACTCGAAGCTCATCTCTAGTGGTGAAAGCAATGGGGAAAAATAAACAAATAATTACCTGAAGTACTAAGATAACAGTGATCAATAGGGTAGTGCTCGGTGTATAAAGTGAGCTGGTAGTACAGTGACCCGTGACACATGCAGGAGGAGTGTCATACCCGGCGTAGCAAAAACAGGACTCAACCAGCATCACACTAGCATGCCATGGAGGGGAAGCGCCAGAGGCAGAGCGGTGGCCGCCGCTCATATAAATGCCGTCACAGCTCCCCATTGGTCAGCCAAGGTCAATAGTCACTCCCCAGCAAGAAACACCACAAGGATGTCAGATGCATGGGGCGGGTGCATGGCACCGATGTGCAGAGGAAAAGACCTGCCCACCTCCCCATGAATCCATAATCCAGTGCCTTGATATATAGATCAGGGGGCCGGATGCATGGATAAGGGGGGCGCCACTGCTTGTAAGCCTACACTTAAATAGGTCGAGTTCAGTGGCAGTACTGCGAATCAAAGATTTTCGTTCACAGCATGTGCACAAGCCCTTAAGGCCGCTGTTTTGGGTAAAGGCGGATGGTCAGGGAGTGATAAAACTGTGGTTCAACCACCTATTTTTTCCACCCCCAGCCGCAAGCATAAAGTAGGGTCAACAGACTGTATATCTTCAGGTCTTTTTCAATGCTGCAATGGTCCCAAAGGTAAAAGTCCATGGGGTATCTGACCTTACAGTGACACATACTTGTCACTCTACTATCTATTAGTCGTATTGGGCAGTGCTATGATGTTACTGTCACTACTTACAATTTTTATCACCAGCTTGTATTGTACCCCTTCTATAGCTGGCCCTTGAGCAGAACTTCTAAGGTGAAATGATTTAAAATGTTATAACCACTTTCTTTATTAAAGCACAGACTAAACTTCCTATAGCATATATTATGTTGAATGTGGAGCTATTTAAATGTATTTCAGAAACATAGTTAAAGGTAATGTAAAGAATATTTATTAGAATTATTTTTTCTTTGTTTATTAAATTCAAGAATAAAATAGAACTAAAAAACATCTTATTCAGTACTTATTCAGTTATATATGAAATAGCTCATAAAAACATTTTTCCTGGCAGAATGTGGATATCTACCCTTCATTTACATGTTTACATGTCTTTTCTTAGCTGCTCTGCTCAAACAGTTTTCAGAGATCAGTAGTTGTAACTCAAATTTACAAACACAAGTGAATGAGTTTGAGTCTCCGTTCACATTGACTTTGGCTTTGAAATTGTGTGACTTCATCTGAAATCGCATGATGTCAAAGTTGCACGTCAATGTGAGTTTGGGTATGACTTGGAAGACATCTCTGCAGCTTCATGCACAGATGTCTATGCAAGTCGCACCCAAAATCGCATAATATAGTGCAGGAACTACTTTTTCAAATTAGTGCGTCAGCGCAAAGTCAGTGTTGCATTGATTTGAACACTGTGATTGCCAGCAATAGGGTGCTACTTGTCATGCCATTTGATCTGTTAAATCACAAGTTTAACAGATCAAGTTCACAAGTTGCTCCAATGTGAACGGGGGCTAAGGCCTAAGTCACACATTGTGAGGTGACAGATATTTTACTGCATTGTTTCCTGTGTATCTAATTCATACTGCAATGCATGACAGGACGTGCAGCATTTTATTGCAATGCACTGTACAGAATCGCATGGCACTGTACAGTAGCATAACCAAGCGTATCACACTGCTGCACAGCATCATGAATAAAGTGTAGGTTTTGTACACTTCAAATAAAGTTTGTCCAAAAAAAAAAAGGAAGCCATATGACGTTCTGAATCGCGCACCACACTGCCCTCTGGTGCGGTCAGGAGTGGACAGCTGACAGACAGGGGGACCCCAAAAAAGGACCCAGATAGCAAGCAACTGTGCTGCAAGTTTAAAAATGGCTTGCTAAGCTATTGCTAGACTTGCCAGTTTGTTGCACAATTTACAGAAAGTCCACATTGCACAACTCCAGATCATCTTTCTTTGCAAACATCCTGCAAGTCCGTTGCAAGTTCTGGTTCAGTTATGTTGTATAATAGTAATCCCACCACAGGGGTCACTGTGGCTGAATTTTCATGCTGTAGACTTGCAGGGCTCTTGCTGTAGACTTACCACTGCAACTTTGCTCTTGCTAGAGACTTGCCATGAAAATTTGCTACGATTTGGAAAAGTATCAACTAGAACTTGTGCTTCAAGTGCTCTGCAAGTCTACAACTTGGCAGTGAAAATGTGCAGCAAGTTAACAGACTTACAATTCAATACTTCCACAAATTTGTGGCTAGTTGTCCTTGCTATTTGGGGAGGATTGGCGTTGCTCTCAAAACCATTGTACAGAGTAGTTAATTATAACATATTTGTTATTTTAGTTATTTAAAAAAACAAAGGTTTAATATCACTTTAGATAATAAAGCGTCCCCTATTATAGTTTTCGTTTGAAGTTTCAGTTGTAAAACTGATGTTTCAATTATAAGCAGAATCACCCCCAGACTACATATATTTTCTGCAAGATCCAGATCTTCTTGCCATGATTCCCTAAATTGTTCCTGAAAACATAGCATTTTACTGCTTCTAATACAATAATGGTGTTTCTCTGTGTTCCTAATCCTCCTGGCACTTTATAATAATAAGTACATTAAAAATTCAAGAAGAAGAGCAGGGATCCCCTCTACAACTTTTATCTCCTATTACTATCAACTAATAATTGCCTCAAACTAGAAGACACTATTGGGTACATCTATTGCTGTTAGAACGTGAAAGTAAAAGGCAGTACAAAAATAAATAAATAAATAAATAAACAAACTATACAAATAAACAAAATAAAAAAAGGCCAAAATAAATTACAAAGCAAACTTTTTTCCCTTTACTTGTGTTACATTGAGCTGTGTTGACCTGCTTTTTGCATGCATTGACTTGTTGTGTTGCATTAAAATGCATACATGTTGCATTTTAACACAGTGCAAAGCAAAGCATGATTGTTTTCAGCTGTCCTTGTTTTGACTTGCGTTTTACAGCGGCACTAATAAGCAGATCAACGCACTAGTTTGAATTAGCCCTCACTCTAATGTTATTATTGTGATTACCATTTTGATTTTCACAGTTTTAACCTGAATTGAAGAAGCATTGTCTACAGTTTACCTAGATCATCATATCTCAGTGCCATCCATCCTTTGGTGTAAATCGCTTTTCTTTTGTTGTTATTATTTTTGCATATAATAGCACAAAACTAATATGCCCATATTATTCTTTTGATTTTGAGTGGTAATAATATGATTTTTTTTTAATAACTACATAAGAGCTGAAGACCTGAGTTTGCAGATACAAGGATTACACAATGACTCAGAAAGGTCAGAACAAACTCATGATGTACACCTATGTTGTGTAGGCACATTTTCTAAGTAATGTGCACCTTACCTGCACTGGGATGCTGGAACTTGCAAACCATTACCAGGCTGTTAAGACTTCTGAATATTTACACAGCTGCAATTTTTTTTTCATTGTACATCATAATGTATCATATCTTCTTCTATTGTTATGGCGTGTGCCCTTGGTTTTGGGGAGATAGAAGATCACATATTTTTTGCATAGACAGGTTAGTGAAGCTGATAGCTATCAACACCCTATCATTGTTTATTGTCTTTTCTTTGTACCGGATCAAAGAAGTTAATCTTAAATACACAAGTCTTTAGGTAAACATTCTGTTAATGTCTAGTTGGAAATTACTACACATTCTTCCCAAGTCCCTAAGAGATAACCTTCTGTGCAAGGAGCAACCTGGGCATCACCATCAGATAATAATCTATGTAGATGTTTTGGTAAGGAATTATGAATTGATGTAGTCTGTTTTTTTCTTTGTTTGTTGAGAGGCTATAAAGCAGTCTGTTTACCAGTCCTGTCATTTTATCGGTTGAACTAGATGGACTTGTGCCTTTTTTCAGCCAGATTAACTATGTAATAGATATTTAAAGCCATGGTAAATATAGGCAAGCCATGGTTTTGCTTTTAGCAAAAATGTACCATATGTGTGTGTGTAGGTTTACTTTTTTAGAAAGTGTTTCACTTAGACAGATGATTAATGGTTCCGCTTTTATTTACAGCATTTAAAGTAGGTTTTCAAAAAATGTAAATTACTTTATACCTTTTTTCATTTAGCGCATTCAACATTACAAAGCATAGATGGCTTACTATGTTATGTATTTATAGAAGTTTGTATCTTACCTGCAGATAACATGTATGGCATTAATAATATATTTTCTTTACTAGAAAAAAAAAAAAAAAAAAATCAATATGTCATAATATCCTAAAATACAACCCTGTATTCTATCATGCAGCAGCAAGTTAAATCATCAGGTCATCAGGAGGGTTATGGAAAAGGTGTTTGATCTATTGAACATATGTGGCTTAACTATTCCCATATCAGCCTACATGGCTGCTATGGGACCTGGGGGTAGGAGAGGGGCCCCATTAGGGAGGCTATTGAGGCAAATAAAAATACAAAAGCCATGCACATATAAAGATAATGCAGTCCCAGTACTGTATCTATGGGTTAGAGAGGTTATGGATGAAACTGACCCTGACCCACTGTGAAGTCTCCAGTCTAGAAGAACTGATATTAAATGCTTAGAAGAAGTCATTAGGACTGTCCCCAGATACCCTTTGCTTTATCTGTTCAGTAGGGAGCATTTGTATATCTGCTTTAGCATTGTAGATATATCACCTTCACAAGTTCTTCCACTTTAAACTAGTCTTCTGTAAAAAAAAAACACCAGAGTGCCTGTGCAACAAATACCAGATAACGTTGATGAGGTTTTAGGTCTGAATACATTGAGTTTTTTAGAGTTATAAAGTAATTGTGTGCAGAGGCACTAACAGTTTTGTTGATAAAATTATGCACAAAAACACTATGTGCAAACAACACTTGCTAACATCAAAATACCAAAATTATTACTGCAATAATGTGTAACTTCATAGTCAAGTAAAACAAATAATGTGAAAAATAGTACATTTCAAATGTTGCAATTGAGCAGAGGGACTATCTTAACAAACTCCCCACTCGCCACATACAATTATACCCAAATCTGTGTCAAAGACAAAAAACAAACAAAAAATGAATAAACAAATCTAAACAGGCATATATGTGAAATAAATATATTTATAATTAAAGCAAAGTCCCAAAAAAATATAGTGTTCTTTGGATCATCCAGTGAAAACTTTCCTCCTACATAGATCATAGGATTGGTGATTAACTAACATAATTAAATAATTAAAGATAATTTGAAATTAAAATGGTTGTAAACGTTTGTTTTTTTGTTTTTTAATTACACAAACATGCCTATACTTAACTGCTCTGTGCAATGGTTTTGCACAGAGCAGCCCTGATCCTCTTCTTCTGGGGTCTGCCGCCAGTGTTCCAAGCCCCTCCTCTTAATCAGGTGCCCCCATGGAAAGCTGCTTATTATGGGGGCACCCATGTGGACTCGCTTCCAAGTCCTGCTTCTGCATCCATTGACACAGACAGCAGGACTCGGCCCCACCCCGCATTCCCATGGCATAGCTTTTGATTGACAGCAGTGGGAGCCAATGGCCCTCCCTGCTGTCAATCTGTCCAATGAGGAAAGTGACAGCAGTTGGAGCCGTTGCACTCATGCACATCGCTGGATCGGATCAGGCTCAGGTAAGAAAAAAGAGGGGATCTGGGGGGAGCTGCAGCACAGAAGGTTTTTCACCTTAATGCATAGATTGCATTAAAGCAGAGTTCCAGTCGTTTTTAAGTTTATTAAAAGTCAGCAGCTACAAAAAGTGTAGCTGCTGACTTTTAATAAACAGACACTCACCTGTCCCGCGATGCGGCCGCCCAAAGCCTCACTCCTTTCCCTTGCCTCTCCCCGGTGGTGGCATCACAAATCAGGCACCCGGCTGTGACAGCTTGCGACTTCATAGCCTGATGCGCACTGCACATGCTCGAGTCGCACATGCTCAAGTCGCACTGCACCTCTTCAGTGGCCGGGCAATCTTCTTTTTGTGACGTGTCCCAGAAGATTGCAGGGAGGGGGGAGAGGAGAACTTACGCTTGAGTCGCCCAGGCGGCCCGAGTGGAAGTGGGAGCTGAGTACCTGTCAAAACTAGGTACCCAGTCCCCTCCCCCAAAAATGACATGCCAAATGTGGCATGTAAGGCGGTGAGGGGTGCTTAAAGCGGAAGTTCCACTTTTGGGTGGAACTTCACTTTAAGGTGAAAAACCTTAAGGCTTTACAACTACTTTAAGGTTAAATGATTCAAAGTTATGTGTTGCAAGTAGGTCGCTAATCATAGTGATCAAGCTGCAGGTTTCAATGCTAGCAAATACTTTCCTGATTTAAAAGAGCAATAGACTCCTGAGAGAGACATAGTTTTCCACCAATACATATCATTAGTAAGACCTCATCTTAAATATGCAGTTCAGTTTTGGGAACCATTTCACAGAAAGGATATTGGGAAACTGGAAAAAGTGCAGAGAAGGGCAACCAAACTAAAAATAGACATGGAGAAGCTCAGCTTTGAGAAAAGCATAACTGAACTGAATATATTCTCTCTTGAGGAGAGGCAGTAAGGGCAATAGAATCACCATGTATAAATACATAATATTATTTAAGGTACTTATATAGCGCCATCAATTTTCGCAGCGCTTTACATATACATTGTACATTCACATCAGTTCCTACCCTCAAGGAGCTTACAATCCAAGGTCCCTAACTCACATTCATATACTAGGGCCAATTTAGACAGAAGCCAATTAACCTACCAGTATGTCTTTGGAGTGTGGAAGGAAACCGGAGTACCTGGAGGAAACCCATGCAGGCACAGGGAGAACATGCAAACTCCAGGCAGCTAGTGTTGTGGTTGGGATTCAAACCAGCGACCCTTTTTACTGCTAAGCGAGAGTGCTACCCACTAAACCACTGTGCCGCCCCCACTGTGCTGACCACATGGGTGGTCCATATAGTGACATAACAGAGGATGGGGGGGATTTTCCCCCCCTTTGGAAAAAATTGGCCATGCTTTATTGTGTTTTTTGCCTTCGTCAGGATCAACTGTGACTATAAGATTGTGTATATGTAGGTTTTCTATTTATTTGTTCTTTTCTGTTGTTTGAATTAGACAGACTTATGTATTTTTTTTTAACCTGACTAACTATTTAACTGTACTGCTCTTCTCTAACAATTTAAGTCCACTACACTGGTTCTTATGAGTGAACTGGCTATGCCAACAGCTTTTCTGCTGCCTGCCCTCGATTTGGGCATAATATTGTTATTGATCCTAACATAAAGTATCAGAGTTGTTACAAAGGTCTGAAGGGGCCTCTATTAAAATTTTGCAATGAGGTCCTATGACTTGTAGTCACATCCTTAACTTAACAGCTGACAAGTCAGATCATCAGCTGCTGAGAATTAAATCTATGGGCAAATGAAATATTAAAAAACCTGCCTTAACCACCTTTCTCAGATGTCCAAATACAGATTCAACCTAATTTTGTTTGTCATACTAGAATTTTTAGATGTAATTACATAAACTGGATATTCATTTGTGTGATAGGGCAGTGGTGGTCATTAAATAATACTTGTATCTTCATTTCATTTTCCAGTAAGGCGTATAAAGCTCATAAACAATGTATAATTTAATTGGATTCCACATTCTAGACCAAGTTCGAAACCATGACATACTTGAATCTTACCAGTGGTGGCCCGTTCTTTAGGGGCGCCCCCTCCCTAATCCATGTCCCAGCCCCTAATCTACATGCAGGGTGCCAGACGCAAGGGTTCCAATTGGGTTTTTTTTTTAGAAGCACATAAATAGAGCCTAAAGCTTCAAAAATGGTGTTCTCGGGGCGCAAAGCACTGCGCCCTGAGCCCACCCAGTTGTGTGACAATAGCAAATTAATATTCGCTATTGTCTTCCTGATTCTCCTCCCAGCCAATCAGGAAGTTGGTCTTAAGACCCGATTGGCAGAGAGAAGAAGCGATCATAATGCCGTTGATGAGGAGGAGATGAAGGGGAAGCCACCGGGGGGGTGGCGGATAGTTTTTTTGTCGCCCCCCCAAAAAAAAAAATGGAGCACCAGTCGCCACTCAATCTGACTGCCTCTTTCTCACCCCTTGGACCATGTAATTATCCTTCCTCTGACCTTTGTCCATAACTTTTACTTTCAAAACTAATATTATTGGGTTTTAAGAAAAATGTAAAAACTGTTAATTAATAAATGATTGCTACAAAATAAACAAAACAGCCTATTTGTTATGCTACACACTCGATAAATTTCATTATATTGCTGATTTGCTCTCATGCTGTTTTTCAATAATATAGCATGCAGATATAAATTACGTTGCTTTAAATGGCATTCTATATTCCCTTGGGCAACTGTTTTATAGATTTGTATCTCCAGCTAAATGATGGTTACAGTAATAAGCATAAATGCCGTTAAAGTATCTGTCCCTGCATGGTGCCATCTAACTACCCTCATTAGCAATCACATTAATATAATCAATTAGTCTTACAAACAATATTTTTTTTTGCTGGAAGCAAAAAAAACAACATATCTGGAAAGACCAAGTTGAAGTTATTTTGACTATGACAGGTTCATTATAACTGCATGCATTACGTTGAATACAAGGATAAGCAAAGTAGATTTTGGCCTGGGTTAAGCCAAGTCCCTCAAAGCAGACATCTGAAAACATTTGGGGGTTTGCTACAAACCATATGAAATATCTGATAAGGTTCAGTTTAAGCTGGCCACATCTGGTTTATGTACACTTATGCCGCGTACACGCGATCGGACATTCCGATAACGAAATCCTCGGCTCAAGCTTGTCTTGCATACACATGGTCGCACAAACGTTGTTGGAAATTCCGATCGCCAGGAACGCGCTGACGTACAACACCTATGACGGCAGTATAAAGAGGAAGTTCAATAGCCAGTGTACCGCCCTTTGGGCTCCTTTTGCTAATCTCGTGTTTATCTTGTGTTCGTAGAAGTTTGGTGACAGAAGATTCACGCTTTTCAGCCTCGTGCTTTTCAGATTGTTACTGCTCTTCAGTTTGTGCTTGTGGGTTCGTATCTGTTCTTCAGTGCGTGTAGTCAGTTCATATCTGGTTTTCAGTGCGTATTTTTATATTACGTATTTGATTCTCAGTGCATTCTTGTCCGCTCGTTTCTGAATTTCAGCTCACTCTTCTCAGGCCTTTCTGATTTTCAGTGTGTTCTGTTAGTTCGTTCTGACCAGCAGACCATTTTCAAGCCATGTTGCGGGTGCATACTCATCGTAGAGTTCGTGCTGTGCGGGGGCTTGGTGTTGGGGTTCTTACTTTGACCCAAGCCCAGTCCATGAACAGGTCGAGGAGGAGTTCATGGATGAAGAATTGGTTGCTCCAGCGTGACCAATTCTCGCATTTGCCTTTATTGCGGGAGATCCGTGAGAATAATCCTGATGATTTCAGGAATTATCTCCGGATGACGGACCCCGTTTTTCACCGTCTCTTGGCTTTGCTGTCCCCTTATATTACAAAGCAGGACACCTGCATGCAGCAAGCCATCACTCCTGAACAAAGCCTAGTCGCCATCTTGCGGTACTTGGCGGTGGAAAGCCTCAGCCAGGAGGAGACTGTGGAAAGTGGCAGCCAGGAGGTGGCTGGGCCCAGTAGCCTGACCAAATCCCAGGTCCCTCCCCTCCTCCTTCAACAAAAAAGGCCCAGGAAAAGGAGGA
Source organism: Aquarana catesbeiana (assembly GCF_042186555.1). Taxonomy (NCBI): domain Eukaryota; kingdom Metazoa; phylum Chordata; class Amphibia; order Anura; family Ranidae; genus Aquarana; species Aquarana catesbeiana. Next base: position 285,303,816 of record NC_133325.1, read on the forward strand.
GCATGGAGGAGTCAGCACTTGGGTTAATTCGGCAGGCTTCTGCGGTCCTCAGAACCCCCCAGTCTTCTTGAGGCCTATGCCTGCATGGCTACCAACAAAATGCAGGAAATGGAGGTGGGCCAACGCCTCTTTTGTGAGGAAGTGATATATATGGCCCTAAATAAGGGGTTTAGGGGCGGACTCACAAGCAAAACCCACCTGTGTGAGTTGGACCATCCTCCTCCTCCTCCACCACCTGCCACAACTCCAAGACAAGGGCCACTGCCTGGAAGCAAGCGTGGAAGGAAGCGTGTAAGGAAGACAAGAGTGTGATGGCTTGGGTTCGGTCTGGTCTGGCAAAAGATGCAGGCTGTTGTAAGACCACAGCCTTAGGACATATATGTCACCTGCTGCTGTTCCTGATCTCTCGGAGTCCTAGACCTGATTGTGCTCCCTATTAAATGGACTCCTCAGGCTCCCAATTTTGCCTGTCAAATAGATGATGTGTGCCCTGGGGTACAAAGGCTTCGCTAATTTCACCAGTTTATCCAGCATTGCCTTCCTCTTTATTTTGTTATGACCCCTAATAAATGTCTATTTTTTTCACAAATACTTGCCTATGTGTTTTAGTTCAAAAAGAACAGTTTGTTTGTGAATAGGCAGGTACATTTCAAAAATAAAATGTTAAATTAACAAGGGACACAACACCAACCAACCTCCTTGAGGTTAAAAAATACAAGATAATAATGGTGTGGTGGTAACTTGACACACAAAATGAGAAAAAAAATGTTATGGAGATCACTAGAAAAAAAAAAAAAACAGGAGATCTTGATTTCCAAAAAAAAAGGAGATCACTATAAACAAAAATTATAAACATTATTCTGGAGATCTGGCTTAAAAATAAAAAAAGATTATTCATGAGATCACAAGAAATAATAAAGAAATCAGTTTGTCAGAACAACAGCAAAACAACTTCATAATTCTAGCATTATAAAGAAGAGAATGCGCTGCATTAAAAGAATAAAAAATGTGCAGCGTGATGAATGTGCTATCGCCATTATGAACGCTAGTTTTACCAGACCGAGCGCTTCTGTCTCGTACTTGATTCAGAGCATGCAAATTTTGTGCGTCGGAATTGTGTACACACGCTCAGAATTTACAACAATGGATTTTGTTGTTGGAAAATTTGAGAACCAGCTCTCAAATTTTTGTTGTCGGAAATTCCGACAAAAAATGTCCGATGGAGCCTACACATGGTCGGAATTTCCGACAACAAGCTCCCATAGAACATTTGTTGTTGGAAATTCCTATCGTGTGTAAGCAGCATTAAAGTGATTGTGGATCACAAGGTGAGAGTGAAGGAAAAAAGCCCTAAAAAGAAAAATAATGCAGTCCCCAAACTCCAGGGACAAGCTTTAGGTAAGTATATCATCACCAGGTTACAAACTGCTGAGTGTCTACAGACTGAATTATGGACCATGAACTGGTGCCATTGGATTATTTTCTGGGGCTTGTGATACCCTCTCTTACCGCTCAAAGTTTGCAGTTATGATTTTTTTTTCCATTAAAAGTTTTATTGGAAGTTAATGACATACAGAAAAGGTAGGCATGCTGAACAAAGACAGGTACTTACTCCAACATTCCTGGTTATTACAGGCAACAACAACAATATTGTGTGCATGAATATCAAGCAGAACCATGAGGTTACAAACTAGGTAGTGCCAATATAAATACAAATACCTAAATATCTAGATATCCATGTAATGATAAATATAAACTGTAAACATGTAGGAACCCAGGACATCTTACCAAGGCATATGATTTTTTATATTCCTGAAAATTGTAATATTTTTTTTGCACTATTGTAATTTTCCACCTTTTGTTTCCCTCTTCAGGCCTACTCCCTAATTAAAGAAAACGTTAGTCTGATACACATGGCTGACAATTCCTCTGCATCTCTGTAGGGCATGTATTTTTTCCCTTTTTTTTCTTATAATATTTATATTTTTTAGATTTTTGAGGGTTTTTTTTAGCATTTTGGGTGGGGGCCTATGAGGTAAGCTGAAATTGCACTCCCTCACAACGTCTGCTTTAAATACTTTTGATGTCACACAAGTATTTTCTCTATATAGAGTGATGCCAGCATATGATATCATTTGAACTGATTTTATTTGTAGTTGCAGTGTATGTGAACTTTCTGCTGTATGCTGGCATAGATGAGTAACAGTTATACCCTTCATCAAAGACATCTTTATGCAGAGTTGTAGTAAAGAGCAAGAGGGGGGTGTGTCTGATGAGGTCTAGTTATTATGTACATTGCCAGAAGTATGTGACTGTGAAAATGCTTAGTTGTAAAAATGAGGAACATCTTTTTCTATTTCACTAGTAGTGTTTCTTGTACTAATAACCACTTATTCAGGGCAAGGATTTTCAAATATGTTTTCATCACCTGCTTTTATGAGCTTACTGAATGGTGTTCTCTGTTACTGCTGTGCTGCATGCTAAGAGCTTGGCATACGTTGCACCAAATGAATTACATTCAAGAATTTGAATTCTCTATCTAACTTCACCTTCTTTTTTTCACATTGTGAGTAGGGAAGTGAAGCAATTTGCCCTGTGTTTGATTTGCAAGCTGCTCAGTAAAATCATCTTAAAGTCCAAAAACTGCAAACTAACTTGAGGCAGCCTCTGCCACTACTTCTCCTCCTTCTAGCAATCAGTGGATTAGAGAGAAATAACAGCCACTCTCTGTAAATGTGGTCAAGAGATTCTTCTGAAGCACCTCCTCTAAGTGGCACATTGTTACTCCCTCTTAGATGTCACTGTGGGATATGCCATTTTTCTCCTTGTATCCAGGATTCTAAATGGTCTCTTATTCTCATGGCCCAAATTGTGGGGACCTTGTGCAGGCATCCCAGCCTGAATGAGTCTATTCTCCACAACTGCCTGCAGCAGAGAACCTTAAAGTGATTGTAAAGGTAAAAAAAATAGAATAAAATAATAAACATGTCTATACTTACCTGCTTTGTGCAATTGCACAGAGCGGCCATGAGCCTCCTCTTTTCGGGTCCCCTACCTACTCCTAGCCCCACCTCTCTGTCCAGTGTGTGCTTGCTCCTGAACCCCGCTGCAGCGTTTGTTCCTGGCTCCTATGTTACTGGCTTTGATTGACAGCACCGGGAGCCAGTGCCCCAGTAAAGCCAGCAAGACCCCCAGAAGTGAGGGGATAGAAGAGGTGCAGATTTGCACAGCACTGGATTGAATAAGGGCTCAGGTAAGTAAAGTGGGGGGGGTGAGGGGGATGCTGTTACCTAAGCATTTTTACCTTAATGCAAGGAATGCATTAAAGTGGGAGTCCGGCGACCAATCTTTTTTTTTTTTTTTTTTTAGGTCATTGAGACACTTTGCTAATCCCAAAATAATACTCACAGTTTGGGTGTAATATTTCCACCTCTGTCTGTTTTCGTACTGAAGAATAACTTTAAAAATGTGATGCTGGCTGTTTCCATCTTGCTTGTGGGCATGTGAAGCCCACAAGCATTGATTTCCTGGGTGCGGTGAATGCTGTTCATTCACAGCTTGTTCACAGCATGATCATTGTTCCCGCATTGAATCTTGGGAAGCCTGACACTAAGCTCCCAGGAGACAGAGCGGCGCCGGGGAAAGGCAATAAACACGCCTACTCCCATGGGAGGAGAGACAGGAAGTGCCACAATAAAGTACAATATAAAGGTAATTACAGCGATAAAAAAAATTTTCGTGCGGCATTTGAACATCTATGCAATTAACTGAAGGGGGTAAGATTAAGTTAAAAATTTGAGTGGAACCCCGCTTTAAGGCAAAGATTTTTAGGCTTTACAACCAAGTCCTTGGTGTCATTGAGGGCAACAATATCCTCAGTAATCTCACTGTGCTCATGTACAACTCATCATACTCCTGCCTGCCCCATTACCTTCTCCTTGTTAGTGGGGTTGTCAACACCATGATTAACCTCTCTGTCCTTGGAGACCTACAATGTTCCCTTATTGTTAATTCCCCTGGGGTGTGTTTACCACTCTTAGAAAGTCTACCACACCTCCCAACTGCTGTTTTTAATTATGATTTCCTATCAAATGACTTGTCTGGCTTAGGTAGCTGCCATGGAGGACCCAATATATAAACAGGAAAGACAGCTGACCAACAGGCAGGAAAGGTGCTTAAATAGAGTAAGTCTACAGACAGATGGAGAGAATAGGAAACTGACAAAGTCACCAGGCCAAATAAGCACAAACAAACAGATTACAAAACAGACTCCAGAGTTCAAGCAGGTGAACATAAGCACAGACAAGTAGCCAAGACAGACAGAAATACAATAATACAAACACAGTCCAAACAATTACCAGAAATAGTTTTGAGCCTGAAGGGTCAAAGAGAAGTCAGACAGACCTTTATCTAGAGCAGGGGTCTTCAAACTACGGCCCTCCAGTTGTTCAGTTACTACAATTCCCATCATGCCTAGTCATGTCTGTGGATGTCAGAGCTTTACAATCCCTCATGGGATGTGTAGTTCCGCAACAGCTGGCGGGCTGTATTTTGGAGATCCCTGATCTAGAGCATGGGCAAACAGATTAACCTGTTGATCAGACAGAGGATGGATTTCCAGTAGTCTTATTAGGCACTTCCCTGATTGGAGCAAGTGTGGGCTGTAGAAACCTAAGATTTAGAAGTTTTAATGAATCATGTCCATGTTGAGATGGAAGGGAAGGGTCCAAGAGCCAATTATGACATGAAAATATTTATATATGCATAACATAAAGTGTATGTATAACCAAAACTTTTTTTGTTTTGGGTAAGGTAGACAAGGGTTAAAAGCTTCTCTATTTATTTTTCTATATCTCCTTTGGAGAGACTTCCCCTGACTTCTTGTATCACAGATAGAAAAGTTCAGGAATATTCTGTAAAGGGAATATCCCTCTTATGTAGTTGTCAGTGGAACAGATGTTTTAGTTTAGTCCCTATTGTATCTTAAACAAAACAGTTTGGCTTTACACACACGTTAAGGCACACATAAAGAAATGCAATTTCCCCTATTAAGATTTTCCCTTATTTCAGGTACTTATGATGCCCTCTAAAGTCTTGATTAGGGATGAGCTTCGAGTTCGAGTCGAACTCATGTTCGACTCGAACATTGGCTGTTCGCAAGTTCACCGAACAGCGAACAATTTGGGGTGTTCGCGGCAAATTCGAATGCCGCGGAACACCCTTTAAAAGTCTATGGGAGAAATCAAAAGTGCTAATTTTAAAGGCTAATATGCAAGTTATTGTCATAAAAAGTGTTTGGGGACCTGGGTCCTGCCCCAGGGGACATGGATCAATGCAAAAAAAAGTTTTAAAAACGGCCGTTTTTTCAGGAGCAGTGATTTTAATAATGCTTAAAGTCAATCAATAAAAGTGTAATATCCCTTTAAATTTCGTACCTGGGGGGTGTCTATAGTGTGTCTGTAAAGGGGCGCATGTTTCCTGTGTTTAGAACAGTCTGACAGCAAAATGACATTTTGAAGGAAAAAACTCATTTAAAACTACCCGCGGCTATTGCATTGCCGACAATACACATAGAAGTTCATTGATAAAAACGGCATGGGAATTCCCCAAAGGGGAACCCCGAACCAAAATTAAAAAAAAAAAATGACGTGGGAGTCCCCCTAAATTTCATACCAGGCCCTTCAGGTCTGGTATGGATATTAAGGGGAACCCCGGCCAAAATTTAAAAAAAAAATGACGTGGGGTTCCCCCTAAATTCCATACCAGACCCTTCAGGTCTGGTATGGATTTTAAGGGGAACCCCGCGCCAAAAAAAAAAAAAAAAACGGCGTGGGGTCCCCCCAAAAATCCATACCAGACCCTTATCCGAGCACGCAACCTGGCAGGCCGCAGGAAAAGAGGGGGGGACGAGAGTGCGGCCCCCCCTCCCTCCTGAACCGTACCAGGCCACATGCCCTCAACATTGGGAGGGTGCTTTGGGGTAGCCTCCCAAAACACCTTGTCCCCATGTTGATGAGGACAAGGGCCTCATCCCCACAACCCTGGCCGGTGGTTGTGGGGGTCTGCGGGCGGGGGGCTTATCGGAATCTGGAAGCCCCCTTTAACAAGGTGACCCCCAGATCCCGGCCCCCCCCCTGTGTGAAATGGTAAGGGGGTACATAAGTACCCCTACCATTTCACGAAAAAAGTGTCAAAAATGTTAAAAATGACAAGAGACAGTTTTTGACAATTCCTTTATTTAAATGCTTCTTCTTTCTTCTATCTTCCTTCATCTTCTGGTTCTTCTGGTTCTTCTGGCTCTTCTGGTTCTTCCTCCGGCGTTCTCGTCCAGCATCTCCTCCGCGGCGTCTTCTATCTTCTTCTCCTCGGGCCGCTCCGCACCCATGGCATAGGGGGGAGGCTCCCGCTCTTCTCTTCTTCTTTTCTTCTCTTCTGTTCTTCTTCATTTTCTTCTCCGGGCCGCTCCACAATCCATGCTGGCATGGAGGGAGGCTCCCGCTGTGTGACGGCGCTCCTCGTCTGACAGTTCTTAAATAACGGGGGGCGGGGCCACCCGGTGACCCCGCCCCCCTCTGACGCACGGTGACTTGACGGGACTTCCCTGTGGCATTCCCCGTGACGTCACAGGGAAGTCCCGTCAAGTCACCGTGCGTCAGAGGGGGGCGGGGTTCACCGGGTGGCCCCGCCCACCCGGTTATTTAAGAACTGTCAGACGAGGAGCGCCGTCACACAGCGGGAGCCTCCCTCCATGCCAGCATGGATTGCGGAGCGGCCCAGAGAAGAAAATGAAGAAGAACAGAAGAGAAGAAAAGAAGAAGAGAAGAGCGGGAGCCTCCCCCTATGCCATGGGTGCGGAGCGGCCCGAGGAGAAGAAGATAGAAGACGCCGCGGAGGAGATGCTGGATGAGAACGCCGGAGGAAGAACCAGAAGAGCCAGAAGAACCAGAAGAACCAGAAGATGAAGGAAGATAGAAGAAAGAAGAAGCATTTAAATAAAGGAATTGTCAAAAACTGTCTCTTGTCATTTTTAACATTTTTGACACTTTTTTCGTGAAATGGTAGGGGTACTTATGTACCCCCTTACCATTTCACACGGGGGGGGGGGCGGGATCTGGGGGTCACCTTGTTAAAGGGGGCTTCCAGATTCCGATAAGCCCCCCGCCCGCAGACCCCCACAACCACCGGCTAGGGTTGTGGGGATGAGGCCCTTGTCCTCATCAACATGGGGACAAGGTGTTTTGGGGGGCTACCCCAAAGCACCCTCCCAATGTTGAGGGCATGTGGCCTGGTACGGTTCAGGAGGGAGGGGGGGGCGCACTCTCGTCCCCCCCTCTTTTCCTGCGGCCTGCCAGGTTGCGTGCTCGGATAAGGGTCTGGTATGGATTTTTGGGGGGACCCCACGCCGTTTTTTTTTTTTTTTTTTGGCGCGGGGTTCCCCTTAAAATCCATACCAGACCTGAAGGGTCTGGTATGGAATTTAGGGGGAACCCCATGTCATTTTTTTTTTTTTAATTTTGGCCGGGGTTCCCCTTAATATCCATACCAGACCTGAAGGGCCTGGTATGGAATTTAGGAGGACTCCCACGTCATATTTTTTTTTTAATTTTGGTTCGGGGTTCCCCTTTGGGGAATTCCCATGCCGTTTTTATCAATGAACTTCTATGTGTATTGTCGGCAATGCAATAGCCGCGGGTAGTTTTAAATGAGTTTTTTCCTTCAAAATGTCATTTTGCTGTCAGACTGTTCTAAACACAGGAAACATGCGCCCCTTTACAGGCATACTATAGACACCCCCCAGGTACGAAATTTAAAGGGATTTTACACTTTTATTGTTTGACTTTAAGCATTATTAAAATCACTGCTCCTGAAAAAACGGCCGTTTTTAAAACTTTTTTTTGCATTGATCCATGTCCCCTGGGGCAGGACCCAGGTCCCCAAACACTTTTTATGACAATAACTTGCATATAAGCCTTTAAAATTAGCACTTTTGATTATTCATGTTCGTGTCCCATAGACTTTAACGGTGTTCGCATGTTCGAACAAACTTTTTTCCTGTTCGCATGTTCTGGTGCGAACCGAACAGGGGGGTGTTCGGCTCATCCCTAGTCTTGATACACAGGATGTCACAAGCACAGGAAGTGAGGGAAAATCTCTCAAGTGTGGATAGCAACAAAAACCCTGACAAAGTTTAAAACCCTTCTCCAAGATATTTTGATGTGTGTGTCTTTGTTTGTTTCAACACTGGGACTAGGTGCCTTGCAAGAGTGGCACACACTTGCTGTCCTTTCCTGGCCACCCAGGCTTCATGCTTGGAAAGGTTCTTGTACGAATTTTAAGGGAAACCCATGCCCTATTTTAACAATATTTTGTCTATTGGTCTTAAAGAGGTTGTAAAGACTTATGCTTTTTTTTAACCTAATGCATTCTCTGCAATAAGGTAAAAACCTTATGTAATGTTGCTCCCCCACAGCCCCCTCTAAATACTTACCTGAGCCTGAACTCAGTCCAGCGTTGTGCCTGAGAGCCGCATATTTCTCAGCCCTCTCCCTCCTCACAGGGCAGGTTGATAGCAATGGGGGCCATGGGTGCTGCTGTCAATAACAAGGACAAGGGATGGAGGGGGTGAGACACATTGTCTGTGTTTACAGATGCATGCAGGGTAAAAAAGGATTGAGTGCCCCCATAAGAAGTGGCTTCCTATGGGGGCACTTGCAGAAGAAGTGGAGCACCAGCGAGGGGCCCTAGACGAGGAGGGTCTGGGCTGCTCTGTGCAAAACAGGTATTTATGATGTGTTTTTTATTAAAAAAAAAAAAAAAAACACCTTAAAAAAGACCAGTAAAGTAGCCAGTTTAGTCCTCTATGGACTTTAATGCGATGCAGTGCTATGTTAGGGGTTAATGGATTTCCTGCTGGGTTCAGCAAACTCTGCTCAAACCAAACTCAACTAGGTTTGATCATCCCTAATTGTAAGCTATTTTTAATAACCTGGTCTTACATAGCCACAATTAGCATTTTGGATTCCTTAGTATTATATCAGTGTTCGTATTAATATTCAAGTTTAAAACAAAAAAACATTATAACTTTAATAAATGTATTCAATTGCCAGTTACTTTTCACTGTAAAATCACTGCATGACAAGGCAGAGAACAGTGAAATGATATGCACGGACATCTATAATGAAAATGAACAACATGTTTTATTTATTTGGCAGCCCTACAAAAGGAATAAATTATTGCTGTTTGTGACCTTCATAATTTGTTAAAAAAGAAAAAACCTGCAGCTGCATCATCTGGATATTTAATGCAAATAAGAAGGTGAAGCATACAAAGTAAAACAATGTAGATAAAGAAAAGACTTGTTATCATGTTCCTCTTTTAAGGTTAAAATAAATAATTATATAAATAATGAAGTTCATTAATTTGACATTTAATTCCACAAAATAATTTAAAACAAGCCACGTGCTAATGTAATTAAACCCTAGTAGATGTTTTTTTCTTACACACAAGTTTCAATTGACGTATAATATACCTTTCATTTGCACTTGATTAGGTTAGTTAAGATATATTCAGCTAATCAGCTATCACTACCACACTGCTTGAACCCTCCCCAATTCTACTTTAAAGTGATTGTAAAGCCCTGAAATGAAAAATTAACAAAGTATATCCTCATATACCGTAGGGATGGGGAAGCGGTTTGGCCCGAGCATCAGTTCGGACTGAACATTTGCCATTCAGCTGTTTGCCGAACACCCAGCTACATTACCCCGGTGCCCCCATTTCACATCACATGACCAGCATGCACCAGTCTGATGTCAGAAGGGGTGGTGCCACCGGGAATTAGACAGGTGGTCCAGCCCTTACGTATATAAGAAATGTCAAAGCGCAGAGCAGGCAGTCAGTGGGAGGCCTCCCAGGAGGCAAGAGCGTTTTTTTTTTTTTTTTCGGGTCCAGCAGGTAGCATGATTGATGATGGATTTACATCAAGAGACACAATTTTTTAATTTAATTTTTTAATAAAGGATTTGTCAAAAACTCTCTTGTGTTTATTACTTTTTGCCATTTTTTGGTGAATGGTTAAGGATACTATGTACCCGATACCCATTCACATAGAGGGGTGGGATTTGGGGGCTTCCAGATTTCAAAAAGCCCCCTGCCCGCAGACCCTGACAACCACAGCCCAAGGTTGTCATGAAGAGGCCCTTGTCCCCATCAACATTCGGACAAGGTGCTTTGGGTGGGGGGGCAGAGACCCCCCCCGCCTCAAAGTACCCATCCCCATGTTTAGGGCATGTGGCCTGGTATGGTTCAGGAGGGGTGGAGCGCTCGCTCTTTCCCCCCTGCTTTCCTGACCTGCCAGGCTGCATGCTCGGATAAGGGTCTGGTATAGATTTTGGGGGGCCCACTCCATTTTTTTTTTAAATTTTGCTGTGGGGCTCCCCTCCAAATCCATACTGGTCCCGAAGGGTCTGGTATTGACTGGGAGAAAGGGGGGGGGGTCTATGCCATTTTTTTCTTTATTTTTTCAATAGCCGGATGACTCTTTTTTTTTCTTTAGCCTGCCATTTTTGCTGCAGCGTATTTTATGCATGCTACAGATTTGATACTTTACAGGCACATTAAGGGGGCCCACCAGGCACTATATTTATTGTTGTACTTTAACCACTTGGCGTCCGCGCTATAGCCGAATGATGGCCACATCGTGGACCTGAATTTCCGGGAGGCTGTCATATGATGGCCTCCCCTTTGCACGCTCCCTGCGCGTGACCTGCAGGGCGCGCACGGCGCGCGCTGTGATCCCTGAGCCACTGAGACTCGGGTGATCACAGATCCGAGTAAGGGGCCAATCCCGGCCCCTTACCACGTGATCAGCTGTCAGCCAATGACAGCTGACCACATGATGTAAACAAAAGATCGGTAATCATTTTTTTTCTCCTCACACTGACAGCATGAGGAGAAAAAAAAGCCGATCACCAGCTTATTTGCAAGGGACATCGGTCCCGAAGAGGAAGAGGCAATTCTGCCTCATCTGTGCCCACCAGTATCCCCTGCCAGTGCCACCTGCCATTTCCACCTGCCAGTGCCCACAGTGCCCACCAGTGCCACTTATCAATGCCCATGAGTGCCACCTATCAATGTCCACAATTGCCCCCTATCAATGTCCACCAGTGGTGCCAATCAGTGCCACCTGATAAATAGATAGAGTGGTGCTGTGCTAATCCCAGCAGGAACACAGATGATAATAATGAAATGCTCCTAGTAGGCTTGATAGAACATACTAAAGTACAAATAAATCTTAAAAAAACTAAATACACCAATAATAAATAGTAGTGATCCCTTGAAAGGATCAATCACTAAATAGGAAGTGAATGAGCAATAAATTGTGACTATATAAAGTGCACTAGTGCTGTAATGCTGTAATAGTAACAGTGACTCTGTGTACCAAAATATCAATATAAAATACCAAAATAGTACCAGCAAATGTAGCAGTAGCAACTCCTGTATAAAGTGCAACAAAAATCCAATATCTAAGTGGATTCCGACGTGTAGCATACATGCAACACACAAAGTCACTATGTGCAAAAATAAAAAAGCAAAATCAATGTGACACTGAAATAAACAGTTCAATCAAAGTGCTTCAGTATATAAAAGTCCTCCTTCATTAAGTGGCAACAGTTCCTAGCATGCAAATAATGCAGTGGAGTGCTCAAATGTGACACAATAGTGCTCCTCTTCGTGTTCACACACACACTAGTGGGTAGTGGCCCCTTACCTTAGTGTAATGGGGTAACAGCAAATGACCAGTATTGGGAGTACCATCCTTTACATTCCTTCTCAATCCTCACGGTCCTAATCCCGGAGCATGTTCCCTCAGATGATAGGGGGGCACGGAAATGGAAAAAAGGAAGGTCCCACAATAGTGTAATATTGTATGGCTAAAACTGGTTTTTATTGACAAACAGCATGGGTACTCACAGTAAAACAGATAAAAAAGGCTTATCTCCAACGAGCGGTGAGCTCGTTAGCCACGATCAGCATCGGTACCTGTCCTGTCCCTACGCGTGACGTCACAGCACACGTGACTTCATCAGGGGATAAGTATAGGCCCGACCAGTGTCTTTAAATAGTTATCTCATAGCAAACAATGTGCGGCCATTTTCTAGTAGTCCTGTGTAGGTTAGCTTAGCGGCCATCTCCCCATCTTCATTATGGTGATTGTTTATTATATGACTGAGCGGCCGTAGAGGGGGAGTGTGCAGGTAACACCAGTCAGCTGACCAATAGATCCAATGAGCAAATTCGGGCATATCTAGTTCTCTCAGCTGTCAGCAAAGGAGGAAAGTACGCAAACTGCTCATCCCAAGTGTCATCCTGCTCTGTATTACAGGTTTGTCAGAATAGACAAACATCGACCAGTGATATTAAACAGAGTAAACATCCTCATGGGAGAACATCCCCAATAGAGATAAAGAGCTATATAAATAGAGGAATAGAACAATTTAGAAATAAAGAAAAATAAAAATAAAAACACAAAAGTTTAAAAAATACAAAAAATAATACAGCGGTGGGAAAGGAAAGACCCTAATGCTGATATAGGCAAAATAAGCGCACAGAGGTGAGGGGGTACATCTCTGAGCGTAAATCATCTGCATAATGTGGAGAATAAACATTAAAAAACTAAATAAACAGCGTAGAAATAGGCTTAAAAACAATACTCAAAAAAATTTACCTGATATGCATAGCAATAATATAATACAAAGAACCGAATGTGTAATGTTTCACATAATAAGGTGGTCAGGTGCATGAAGAAGACCTTATTCAGTTATTGAAATGAAAAACTGCAAGGTATATATCAAATGGATAAATAGGGGATAAGTTAAAAATCTAAAAAAATCTGAAAAAATATAAAATAAATATAAAAGGTATTTTTTTATATAAAAACCACATAAGATGTAAAGCAGATGTCAAGATATGTGAGGGCAGATAGGGAACAAATTGAAATAAATAATGTATAAAAAATGATAAAAAATTATTAAACACTATATTATTGAAAAATTATTAAAAATTGTAAAAAATCACTGAGGAAACAATTGAGGTCAAATTCAATATTTCCTCAAATGTGAGTCTACGCCATTTTTTTTCTTTACTTTTTCAATAGCCGAATGCCGACAATTGCAGCCACAAGTCATTTTAAATGGGATTTGACCCATTTTTTTTCTTTAGACTGTCATTTTTGCTGCAGCATATTTTATGCATGCTACAGATGTGCTACTTTAAATATAGTGCTTGGTGGGTCCCATTAATGTGCCTGTAAAGGAATGTTTCACTTTTTTATTGTACTTTAACCACTTGGCGTCCGCACTAAAGCCAAATGACGGCCACAGCGCGGACCTGAATTTCTGGGAGGCCGTCATATGACGGCCTCCCCTTTGCACACTCCCTGTGCGTGCCCTGCAGGGCATGCACGGCGCGCGCTGTGATCCCCAAATCACTGAGACTTGGGTGATCACAGATCCGAGTAAGGGGACGATTCCGGCCCCTTACCACGTGATCAGCTGTCAGCCATTGACAGCTGATCACACAATGTAAACAAATGCTCGGTAATCGAGCTGATCACCGGCTTATGTGCAAGGGACATCGGTCCCGAAGAGGAAGAGGCAATTCTGCCTCATCTGTGCCCACCAGTACCCCCTGCCAGTGCCACCTGCCATTGCCACCTGCCAGTGCCCACAGTGCCCACCAGTGCCACCTATCAATGCCCATGAGTGCCACCTATCAATGCCCACCAGTGGTACCTATCAATGCCCACCAGTGGTGCCAATCAGTGCCACCTAGCAGTGCTGCCTATCAGTGTAACCAACTAGTGCCGATCAGTGCCTATTGTTGCCACCCATCAGTGCCCATCACTGCCATCCATCAGTGCCCATCACTGCCACCTATCGGTGCCCATCAGTGCCGCCTCATCAGCATACATCAATGAAGGAGAACAATTACCTGTTTGCAAAATTTTATAACAAAATATAAAAAAAAATTAAAAATTTAAAAAATGAGGTCTTTTAAATTTTTTTTTACAAAAAATAAAAACCGCAGAGGTGATCAAATACCACCAAAAGAAAGCTCTATTTGTGGGAAAAAAATGATAACAATTTCATTTGGGTACAGTGTTGTATGACTGCACAATTGTCATTCAAAGTGCATCAGCGCTGAAAGCTGAAAATTAGTCTGGACAGGAGGGGGGTTTAAGTGCCCAGTAAGCAAGTGGTTAAGCATAATTAAAATCACTGCTCCTGCAAAAATGGTTGTTTTTTTTTGTTTGTTTTGTTTTTTTATTGATACATGTCCCGCATACCCCTTTTATGGCCAATTACTTGCCTACAGTATAAGCCTTCAAAATGGGCACTTGTGATTTTTCCTGTTCGGCTCACATAGACTTCAATGGGGTTTGTGGTTTGAGTTAGAACATTTCCCATTTGCCCTGTTCAAGAGTTCTGCTGTGAACTGAACAGTGGGGTGTTCTTCCCATCCTTATCCTCATATAGTGTGTACTTGATTCAGTAAATACCACTTAGTGAGTTGTGTTGCATTTAGAGTTTTTAAACTCACATTTACAAGAAGTGGAGATTGCACTGATTGTATTTATTGATACATTTGAGGCCACAAGATTGCCTTCCATGTGATAAGCCACCCTGGAAGCTGCAGTGGACTGTGCACTAGTCTCTGCTTGTGTGATAGAGGATGAGGAGAATGGTTTAGTAAGCCAGTCCAACACCTCCTCTGCATGCTGTGGCTGGATAGCATGGGCAACATTGCTAAACTGAGAAAATGATTCCCTGCCTGTGGACTGACCACGTCCACCTTTGCCTGTTGACACAGACGCTGCTGGCCCCCTGATAGTAGCATGGGAAGGTCTGCCTCTCCTTGTCTCCTTCCAGACATGATGGGGGGGATTATTACCCAAATGTAAGAGACAGGAAAATATGTAATTGGATACACTTTAATCATGGAAAGTGGTGTTTGGTGCACTTTAACTTGAGGACTGCCACTGACAGAAATGTCAAAACTATAAAAAAAGAAAAAGGGGGGAACAACCGTGCCACAGTCCAAAAAACTGTTGCTCACAATTTCAAAAAAGGGGCAGGCACGGGACAAAAAAACCCATAAAAAATAACACAGCAACCAAAAAAAGGGGGGGTATACAGCATTGTACACAGCACTAAATGTTATGTAATGCAATGTAAAACACTGCACTACACAGACACACTCCACTGACGCACATCAATATAATGCAATAAATCTGCACTGACACACTTCCATATACTGCAGTAAAACTGCCCTGATGCACTACACTGACACACTTCAATATACTGCAGTAAAACTGAACAGACGTACTACACTGACACTGCAGTAAAACTGCCCTGACACACTACACTGACACACTTCAATATACTGCAGTAAAACTGCACGGACGCATTACACTGACACTGCAGTAAAACTGCCCTGACACACTACACTGACACACTTCAATATACTGCAGTAAAACTGCACTGACACACTTCAATATACTGCAGTAAAACTGCACGGACGCACTACACTGACGGTGCACTATCACTATATGCACACCACACTGACACTCTACACTCACAATAGATTTACAATAGCACATTATAGCACACTAACTCACTAGTAGCAATGAACAGAGCCCTGTTATATCTATCTCTACTCCAATATCACACTGCAAATGGGTCCTCTGGGAAGGAACCTTTTATTATTATTATTATAATAGAGGATTTATATAGCACCAACAGTTTGTGCAGCGCTTTACAATATCGGGGAAGACAGTACAATTACAATACAATTCAATACAGGAGGGATCAGAGGGCCCTGCTCGTTAGAGCTTCCAATCTAGAAGGGAGGGTCAAGTGGAACAAAGGGTAGTAGCTGTGGGGATGATCATGTGGATAAAATGAAAGAATAGTTGTTAGGTGGGAGTAGGATAGGCTTCTCTGAAGAGGAGAGTTTTCAGGAATCGTCTAAAAGCTAATAGAGTAGGAGATAAATGGACAGATTGGGGTAAGGAGTTCCATAGGCCTGGAGAGGCTCTGGAAAAGTCCTGGAGGCGAGCATGGGTGGAGGTGATGGGAGACCTAGAGAGAAGAAGGTCTTGAGAGGAATGAAGAGAACGATTAGGTTGGTATTTTGGGACTAGATCAGTGTTGAAGCTGGGGGCAGAGTTGTGGATGGCTTTGTAGGTAGTTGTTAGTATTTTGAATTCAATTTGTTGGGTGAGCGGAAGCCAGTGGAGGGATTGACAGAGGAGTAGCAGACACAGAGCGATTGGTAAGGTGGATGAGTCTGGCAGCAGCATTAATGATGGATTGAAGGGGAGTATGTAGAGGTAAGTTGCAGTAATCGAGGCGAGAGATGACCGGGGAGTTAATTAAGAGCTTTGTTGTGTCATTGGTTAGAAAGGGGCGTATTATGGAGATTTTGTGTGGGTCTATGAGCAATGAGCCATGATTGGGCTAAGTCATGCCAGTGTTCGCCGAATGGACAAACAGCCAATGTTCAGGCCGAACTTATGCTCGGCCCAAAGCATTCGACAAACACTTATTCCAATGTGGGTAAAACATGTCAGAGGGGTGTGACTGATGGGCTGGGTTCGGAGCTGAAGCCAGTTTTTCATTCACCTTACATTGGCGGTATCTGCATGCAATATTATATTTTGAAGTGAGATGTGCTCTATTTCTGCCAGCACCTGAATACAGAGTGTAAACCTGGAGAGACTGACAATATCATGCCGTTCACTGTATGTATAGTGATGCCATCAAGACTTTCTCCATATAAATGAGAACCCACATGCTTATGTACCACTTACCCAATGTACACATACCAGTTTACGAATTGGCAGAACGGCTGCAGGCTTCACTAACAGGAAGCCCACTCTCATGCCTTAGCATGATCCAAGCATGATCAATTTTTGAATGGAAACTACTATAATGGTTTTGCGGTAAGGCAAATTCTTTTTCTTTTTTTTGTTATAAGTATATACATTTTTATACTTCAGATTTATACATTTTTGATAGGAACACTGGGTTTTTAAATTTTGTGAGAGGAGCATTGGGAAAGACAGTTTTGCAAGGAAAGGATGCAGTTAGTTTGAACGTGGCCTAATTATGGCCAGTTATGCCACTGCTGTGATTGATCCTGATAGAGAAAACAGCTATCACATGTAGACAACTACTGGCACTGAGGGAGTTAATAGCTCTGAGTCTGATAAAAATATCCAATGCCGGTTCTCCCCTTCCTTACTCCTTTGAGAAAAGCTTGTGCATTGATTACATTGTGTGTACCATGATCTAGAATGTCAAAAAGTCAAATAAATGACAGCATTCTATCGCCAATTCCCTAGGGCACAGGGTTATCACCTCTATTCCCTAGGGCACAGTGACTCCTATTGGAAACTTAGACACAAGTGATCAGCAGGAGGGGAAGGATGAAGGTTAGAATTTTGGTTTGAGCTACTGATCTCTGTAATATGTTCTAGATATACAGTGGGGATGGAAAGTATTCAGACCCCCTAAATTTTTCACTCTTTGTTATATTGCAGCCATTTGCTAAAATCATTTAAGTTCATTTTTTTTCCTCATTAATGTACACACAGCACCCCATATTGACAGAAAAACACAGAATTGTTGACATTTTTGCAGATTTATTAAAAAAGAAAAACTGAAATATCACATTGTCCTAAGTATTCAGACCCTTTGCTGTGATACTCATATATTTAACTCAGGTGCTGTCTATTTCTTCTGATCATCCTTGAGATGGTTTTACACCTTCATTTGAGTCCAGCTGTGTTTGATTATACTGATTGGACTTGATTAGGAAAGCCACACACCTGTCTATATAAGACCTTACAGCTCACAGTGCATGTCAGAGCAAATGAGAATCATGAGGTCAAAGGAACTGCCTGAAGAGCTCAGAGACAGAATTGTGGCAAGGCACAGATCTTGCCCCTATGGCTATTAATTTGCCCCTAATAACAGATTTATGCGCCTCCCATATAGTTGCTTTCGATACCTCTGGTGTATCGTTTTCCTCAAAATATCTTTTAATTTCTTCTATGATACTTTTTTCGGTCTCGCTGTCTTCTAATAAAGTTTCGTTGATTCTCCATGGACCCCTTTCAAAGACTGGAATCTGTTATTAGGGGCAAATTAATAGCCATAGGGGCAAGAAAAAAACAGGAAAGGAAAACAAACATGCAACAAATAATTAAAGAAATTTATGAATTGGAACAAAAACACAAAAATCAAGTAAACAACAAAATCTTCGGCCTATTATCTCAAAAGAGAGAGCAATTAAAAGACTGGATGGAACAAGAAGAAAGGAAGGAGTACAACAGAGTAGTACAAGAAAAATACAAATGGGGTAACAAACCAGGAAAATACCTAGCAAATTTGGTAAAAAAAAAGAAGTCTTTGAATTACATTGAGAAGATCAAAAATGAAAAAGGAGAAGTGGTAAATAAAACTACAGATATAGCGATAACATTTCAAAAATACTTCAGCTCCCTATATGCAATAAAAGGACAGGAAAGTTGGAAAGAAGCGAATACAAGAACAAAGAGGATACAAGAATATCTAAAAAAAGCAAATTTACCAAAAATAAAAATAGACCAACTAGAAGAATTGGAAAAAAATATTACGCAAGAAGAGGTAAAACTGGCATTAAAGGAAACTCCCGTAGGAAAAAGTCCAGGACCAGACGGGTTCACGGTCAAATACTATAAAAAATTTGAAGAACAGCTGACTCCAAAACTATTAGAATATATTAATTCCTTAGGGGAAGATGAAGAAAAAAGAAGTGAATCGCTACTAGCTCATATTACAATACTACCAAAAGAAGGGAAAGACAAAGTTAACTGCTCAAGCTACAGGCCAATAGCCCTATTGAACGCTGATACGAAGCTGTACTCCAAGATCCTGGCCACTAGGATAAAAAAACTAATCCCACAGTGGATCAACCCGGACCAGACTGGTTTTGTCCCGGGGAGAGAGGGGCGGGACAACAGCCTAAAATCATTACTGATGTTGCACAAGAAGGTGCAGAATGAGACCCCAGTTCTATTCCTGTCATTGGATGCAGAAAAAGCATTCGACAGGGTAGACTGGGGTTTCATGATGGATACATTGCGGCACTTGGGTATCGGGACAAAAATTATGAAGTGGATAACAAATTTGTATAATGGCCCGACAGCAGTCGTAAAAGTAAACGGTAGACTCTCTCCAAAAATTAAGATGCAGAACGGAACACGGCAAGGCTGTCCACTGTCTCCACTATTATACGTATTGGCTTTAGAACCATTATTAGCAACACTCCGCAATAACAAAGAGGTAGAAGGAGCGAGACTAGGAGGAAAAGAGCATAAGATCGCAGCTTACGCGGACGACATCTTGATGTACGTATCCAACCCAAGAGTGTCACTCCCAAACATATTGAAAGAAATAAAAAAATACGGAGAACTGTCAAACTTCAAAATTAATCCAATAAAAACGGAAATATTAAACATAGGACTAGAGAAAAAGGAAGTTCAGTTTTTACAAAAAGAATTCCCATTTACGTGGGTAAAAGAACTAAATTACCTTGGAATCAAAATAACTCCTAGAGTGGAAAAAATTTACCAGGCAAATTTTATCCCATTGATCAATGAGGTCAAAGAAGAAATGAAAAAGTTAAGAATACAGCCACTTTCATGGATTGGAAGAATAAATATGTTCAAGATGATGATACTACCCAAAATAAATTACAGATTACAGATGTTACCAGTAAAGATCCCACAGAGCTTTTTTAAAATAATTAAAACAATTTTGTTAAAATACATATGGTTTAATAAAAAACCAAGAATCAAATACACGCTGATTACAAGGAAAAAGGAGCACGGAGGTCTGGCCGCTCCAGATATAAGTAGGTACTATAAAGCCATAGTTTTAACACGAATGTTAGAGTGGACAAATGAGAAAAGTGAAAAAAAATGGGTGGAAATGGAAAACATAATAAGCGGAGTCACATTACATAAGAATATTTGGATTCCACGGAAATATAGAACATTGGACACTGACACACACGAAATAACAAAAAATGTATTTAAAATTTGGGACACCATTCACTTAAAGAATGAATGGAAATATAATTCACCACTATTAGCACTCACAGGATCGAATTTCTTCACCCCTGGGAAGGAAATATTTGGAATTCAAGGAATACGTAACCCACAATTGAAAGATATCACTAGAAATGGCAAAATAAGAACACGAGTAGAAATAGAGGAAAGGAATGGATGGAAGATGAATGAATGGAATTATAATCAACTAAGGCACTTAGTAAGCACAATACCACACCCACTGAGAGACGAAACGAAATTAACCGCACTGGAAAAGCTATGTAGCAATGAAATACCATTGAAAAACGGAACATCAAAAATTTGTAGTACACTGACAGATTTGGAAGCACAAGAAAGACCAGAATACATAAATCAATGGGAAAAAGAAATGAATATAAAAATAGATAACCAAAAAGTGGAAAAAATGATAGAAATGGGATATAATAAGGCCTGGGACATGAAGACTATTGAAATGAATTATAAACTAGTATCAAGATGGTATATGACCCCAGTAAGAATACACAGATTTCATCAAGACAAAACCTCTTTGTGTTGGAGAAAATGTGGTCAAATAGCAACGATCATACACATATGGTGGGAATGCCCAATAATAATGGAGTACTGGAAGGAAGTGTTAAATAACACAAAAGAAATAACTGAAGAAGAAATAGAACAAAACATCTGGACTTGCCTCTTCCATATCTATAATAAACCTAAGAAACAATATAGAAAATCAATAGTACCTAACCTCCTGAATGCGGCCAAGGCCTTAATTTCCAAGAATTGGCTAAAAAGTGGAAAACCAGACATTAGAAACTGGCTAAAGGAAATAGATTATCACTACAAAATGGAAGGAGGAGAGAAAAGGGATAATAGTAGATGGGAAAGTTGGAAAAAATACAAAGTCTCAGACATTTATTTAGATAAGATAAAAGAAAGAATAGGTGCAGAGCCAAGTGGATAAATAAATAACATAAAGGAACGGACCAAACACGGGAGGGGGAGGGGGGGTGGGGGGAAATAAGAGGGACTGAGAGAGAATAAGATAATAGTGGGTTCATATTTATAGGAGGCGTTTTGTCGTCGATTTTTAAAATTATTAAATAATATCCTAGAAGGGAAAAACAATAAAGATGTGACGGAAACAATCCACAATGATGTGAAAAATGAGAAGAGATAAAGTTTGACAAATAAAGTTGAAATAATGTCTCTCAGAAAAATTTTCGCTGAAGTGGAAAAAAAAAAAAAAAGGCACAGATCTGGCCAAGGTTACAAAAAAATTTCTGATGCACTTAAGGTTCCTAAGAGCACAGTGGCCTCGATAAGCCTTAAATGGAAGACGTTTGGGACAACCAGAACCCTTCCTAGAGCTGGCCATCCAGCCAAACTGAGCTATCGGGGGAGAAGAGCCTTGGTGAGAGAGGTAAAGAAGAACCCAAAGATCACTGTGGCTGAGCTCCAGAGATTCAGTTGGGAGATGGGAGAAATTTGTAGAAAGCTAACCATCACTGCAGCCCTCCACCAGTCGGGGCTTTATGGCAGAGTGGCCCTACGGAAGCCTCTCCTCAGTGCAAGACACGTGAAAGCCCGCATGGAGTTTGCTAAAAAATGAGAAATAAGATTCTCTGGTCCGATGCGACCAAGATAGAACTTTTTAGCCTTAATTGTAAGTGGTATGTGTGGAGAAACTGCTCATCACCTGTCCAATACAGTCCCAACAGTGAAGCATGGTGGTGGCAGCATCATGCTGTGGGGGTGTTTTTCAGCTGCAGGGACAGGACGACTGGTTGCAATTGAGGGAAAGATGAATGCAGCCAAGTACAGGGATATCCTGGATGAAAACCTTCTTCAGAGTGCTCAGAACCTCAGACTGGGCCGAAGGTTTACCTTTCAACAAGACAATGACCCTAAGCACATAGCTAAAATAACGAAGGAGTGACTTCACAACAACTCCGTGACTGTTCTTGAATGGCCCAGCCAGAGCCCTGACTTAAACCCAATTGAGCATCTCTGGAGAGACCTAAAATGGCTGTCCACCAACGTTTACCATCCAACCTGACAGAACTGGAGAGGATCTGCAAGGAGGAATGGCAGAGGATCCCCAAATCCAGGTATGAAAAAATGTGTTGCATCTTTCCCAAAAAGCCTCATGGCTGTATTAGATCAAAAGGGTGTTTCTACTAAATACTGAGCAAATGGTCTGAATACTTAGGACCATGTGATATTTAAGTTTTTCTTTTTTAATAAATCTACAAAAATGTCAACAATTCTGTGTTTTTCTGTCAATATGGGGTTCTGTGTGTACATTAATGAGGAAAAAAATGAACTTAAATGATTCTAGCAAATGGCTGCAATATAACAAAGAGTGAAAAATTTAAGGGGGTCTGAATACTTTCCGTCCCCACTGTATAGACATCACTGACTGTAAGTCTATATTTGGTATTAGTCTAATATGAACAATAATGTAATAGTTACACATGCTGAACTGGTTAGAAGTACAAAACACACATAAATATATTGAACTGGTTAAAGTGGTTGTAAACCCACAAAAAAAAAAACCCTAGATAAAAGCCCCCGCAGCGGTCCCGGCACACCGCTGGGGCCGGCTGCATGTCTCTCAGAGTTAGCTTCGGGTATCGCCGGCTCCAGTGCTGTGATTGGCCGGAGCTGCGATGTCGTCACTCCCGCACAGGTGCACGGGAGCAGTCAGTAATGGCACAGCATCTGAAGAAACGGCATGAGCGAGACATTTCTTCAATGCATTTGTGTCGATGACGTCGGTACATGCTGATACAGTGAATATCTCCTAAACGGTGCAAATCTAGGAGGTATTCACAGTACCTAAGGGTAAGCATTATTATAGGCTTACCTGTAGGTAAAAGTGGTGTGTAAGGGTTTACAACCACGTTAAGGTTCCTAAGAACCTCTAAAACCAGTTAACTAAAGTCATCCATAGATGGTGCGGTTTTCTTTCCTGCAACCGCCCTCCTTAAGCCTTCCATGCTGGTACAATTTCTTTGGGGAGTTGGAGGTGCTGAAGAGTCCAGTTATATCAGCATTAGCACTGGCACTTTGGGAAAGGTAGTCAGTTTTTTGTGCACCTGTCTAAAATCATACTCCCAGTACTAAAAAGCATGAAAACTGGTATTAGCACATTCACTACACAGACACCTAAAATAAAATTTGCCAGGCTATGGTGGTCATTGCATTTGAACTGACATGCCTTTTGTGACAAGAGGGCACCAAAGTAGTTGTACCAGCCCACTTTTTATAAATATGCCCCAATAAAAATACAACATTCTTTCTGCTATATTTAAAGCAATAATACAATTGGGTTATTTTTTACTAGCCTAGATACAGTCCATGAAAAGGTCATTGCAAATTCCTGTATTTTTTCCTAAAATTTGAATGTATAAAAAACATCGCTTGGACCATTCATAGAAATCCCTTTATTGCAAAATGTTTTGTGCAGTACTGGCAATTAGGTTCTTTTTGCAGCTGCTTAACTACTGGAACATATGGACAAAACAAACAAAAAGATTTAACATGTCTTGTCATAATGCGCTGAATGAGACATGCACCTGACTTTTCTAAGGCAGCTATGAAGCAGGAAATCACTACAAACTCATTGTTGGCTTTGCTGATTGGGTGTTGTAACACATGTTTGAAAATTGACATCATTTATGGGCTAACGAGGAGCTGGGGAAATTCAGTGTGATGCTATTGTTAAAAACCATGTTATTTCATTAGTACAGATTTGATAGTATATTGTTATGGTAAGTGAACTGACACCAAATTACAACTAATGTAGCCATTTTTGTACTAAGAAAGTTAATACAGCATGGTTTTCATTAAGAGAAACATAAAAAAGTGTATGAATAGCTCATCATCTTAATTGTACTAAATTAAGAAAACAGTACAACAGTATGTTACACAATCATTTTATATTGTTTGAGCAAAATTCTAACACTCTTTTAAAGGGAAATAAACTAACTGTACACAGAACACTTCAATTATTTGTAAAAATAACCACAGTACCACAGATTAAAAGGCCGAGATTCAGTTATGTTGGCCACTTACATGACAGCAGCAGAAATGTCTCTGGCCCCATCATGTTTTACTGCAGCAAAATATTGTTTTTAATTGTAATATGTTGTTAATGTTATTACCAAGCAACAGACCAGTGTGGTAGTGATTTTTGCTCTAGTGTCAATAAGAGCAGAGTCAGCTCACCCCCATGTAAAGATGGTTGCTGAAGCTCACAGGAAGTTGCAGTGAGGCCAAAACACTTTTCTATTAAAGAATAACTAAATGCAAGAAAAAGTTATATAATGCAGCTTATTGGTCCTTTAGATGTGCTCGCTGCTAATGATGAGCCAAACATATCTGGCTTTGGTTCGAATAGGGGTTTGGCGAACATTACTAAAATTTGGGTGCCAAACACCACTGATATCAATGGGAGCTGAATGTTAAAAAAAAAAATTAATGGCTATTCCATAGCTCAATAGGCAAGGTATTGTCAAACAAAGGGCATTTGGGCTAGGCACTTTCCAGGGAGAGATGTACGAAAGCAAAAAGATTTTTTTTGTTAAATTCCACTTGGTGGGGAGCAGCAATTTTAGTAATAACCTTAATGTCGGGTGACAACTGATATACATATACTTGAGAAGATCAAAGTCAGACATGTTTGAAGTCCAGCTGCAGTGGCAACCATTACTCTCCAAAGATACAGTGGAGGAATGAGCATAGCCACCCATGGGCAGGAAGTGTGTTAATATGAGGATTACCAGATGAAAATAAAAGAAAAAAGTAAAACAAATGTTTTCAAAGGTACCTCATCTATGGGCGTGTAAGCATTTTTGCTTAAGGGTTTTTCTGATATACTATAAGTACAATGCAAAACATTAGGGGAGACAAACAGCAATCAGTAAACAATCAGCTTCATCTTAAGCAAATTGGTTACCATGCACAGCTGCACCAGATGCTGTGTGCACCAGTTTTAGCAAATCCCCCCAATTGTGTTGCAGTCTGAGTCCATCAAGTCCTGGGCTTAGCCCTGGACTATTGCTGGGGATACACATATGGCTACACATGCTATACCCTGCAGATGAAGGAATCTCCCACTGTGACTATTGTACTCTGACGGACACGGCTGGTGCCTGGCAGGATACCTGAACAATGATTGCATTGGAATGGATGCAGCCACTGTTCAGCTGAGAATGTTCCGCCGGATTGGCCAAAGTTTGCATAGTGTACGCATTTTCACTGATAACCAGCGATCTTGACATTAAACCCTGCTGAGACAGTTTCTCTGTTACATTACCTTTTGAAATGTTAACAGCTTTAAAAGCACAGCAGGATCTAGCAGAATGTGAAATGGATTTTTTTTTCCTAAGTAAACCAATTAGTCAACCTTGACAGGTACCTTATACTATAGTTATGTGGAGGGGTTATTTACTTTTAAGCCTAGACAGAATTTTGAATTTCTCATAACTATAATCTGATACAGTATATATTCTTTAACAGCTACCTTCTATGGACTGTAAAATAAATAGCACACTTTTGATCCTTAAAGTGATACTAAAGTCTCGTTTTTTAGGTAAAAATAACAAACATGTTATACTTACCTGCCCTGTGCAGTGGATTTGCACAGAACAGCCCAGATCCTCCTCTTCTTGGGTCCCTCTTTGGTGCTCCTGGCCCCTCCCTCCTGTTGTGTGCCCCTCAAAGCTTGCAGCTTGCTATGGGGGCACCTGAGCCGAGCTACAGCTCCCTGTGTCCATTCAGACATGGAGCCCCCATTCTGGCCCAGCCCCCTTTCTCTCATCATTGGACACCTGACTTTGATTGACAGCAGTGGGAGCCAATGGTGCCACACTCTGTCTCAGCCAATAAGGGGAATCGCAGGCAGCCGAGACAACATCGCTGGATAGAGATGGGGCTCAGGTAAGTATTAGAGGGGCTGCTGCACACAGAAGGTTTTTTATCTTAATGCATAGAATTCATTAAGATAAAAAGAACTTCTGCCTTTACAATCTCTTTAAATTTACCTTCACACATTCAATTTTTGCTGATAAGGCCCCCTTATTAGGTGATTTGTTGGGTCTTTCTCTCTCAGGCATTCCACCAGATGACATATCTACACAGAATCCAATCCACCTGGTAACATATCTATATAGAATCTAATCCATCTGGCCTTCTTTAACAGAAAAAAAGGATAATGATATTATTGCTGTCATTCTTACACTACACAATATGGCCAATCTCACAAAGTTTGGCTATTATTGTAGCAAATTTTATACTTTTCAAAGCACCCTTTCTCAAAGGAGAAGCCCTTGGTGATGGCTTATTAGCCACAGCATGTTAGGTGAAGTTTTGGATGAGCAACGTTTCTTTCTATATGCTACCGCCAGCTTTGTGAATAGATTTTATTGTTTTAACTTTTTATATGTTATTGTTTAATAAATGTGTTCTGATGCAAACAATCCAGTTTGCTTCTTTTTTTGTACCCCTCCTTGGACCGGAAATTCATACCTTTACAACTTCTGTGATACCAGGATATGCTGGCCGATTCCAGGGCAGTTAAGCTGCAAAAAGGGTGAGTGGACCTCCCACATATATGAGGTCTAATAATCTGGTAAACAGTGAATTACAGTGGTTATAGAGTGGTGAAGACACCAAGGTCCTGTGCACACGTTGTCAGTTAAAAAGGACTGCTATTGACAGTTTAACCAAGGCCTTGGGTACTCCTGATTGTAAGCTGTATTACTATTATATTGTCATGCAAGGTCTTTCCTTTAAAATATGAATCAATATATT
This sequence comes from Aquarana catesbeiana, assembly GCF_042186555.1. Classification (NCBI taxonomy): domain Eukaryota; kingdom Metazoa; phylum Chordata; class Amphibia; order Anura; family Ranidae; genus Aquarana; species Aquarana catesbeiana. The sequence continues at coordinate 285,330,793 of NC_133325.1, forward strand.
GGGAGTTTTTAATTAAATTTTTATTCAGTATGCAGTTGCCTTTATATTTTACAAGTGTATGAATTGGATGTTTTGTGTATATACACAGTTATATGTATTTTCTAGTTTAATTGTCGCTATTTTATTAACTCTGTAGTTGTTGGGGAGGGTTTATATACTACATTGTAGTAGGGTGCTGATTAATTACTCACAGGTGGAGTAGCACAGCAAAACTGCCCTTATTTTAATCATAGGATCTTGCATACCCGCATCCTTTGGGAACACCTAAGGAAGCCAGCTTTATAATGAATTCACAAACTGCACTCTTTCTTTTTTTTGCATTTTAGTCTAATTACCTTACTCCTAATGGAAGCAATATTTTGGGGTTTTGTAGCCCAGTCATACATACTTACTTGCCATGCCATCTAACTGCTGCTGTCTGATTGTTTGCCATTTTCAGGGTCCCCTTAAAGTGTTATTAAACCCACAACAGTAAAATCAGTCTGTGAATGTAGTAACACATGCTTGTTATACTGTGGAACCTAAGGAGTAATCCTCTGCATTGTGTCAAAAAGCTGTTTGATCCTGTCTTCTCTGATTCTCTCCTTCTTCCACAGTCCCCAGTCCATCCTCTGATAGTACAGAGTCTTGGGGGCCCTCTACACATGCCCAGTTTTGTGTGTTTTACTGGAGAGTTTTTTTTTTCTTTTGGGTGAGTGCATGTGATCGCCACAGGGCCAATCAACACTGACCAGACAGAGGGTCAGGGGTCATGCAGCCTCATAGGACAGTCAGAGAATGAAAACTCCTCCTACAAGTTTTAACCAGTGCTTGGCCTGACCCTGATAGAAGTCACAAGACTGCTATATACTATGATGATACTGATGAGAAAAGGTTTTTAGCAGTTTATATTTACTAAAATAACTGCATTTCCATGCTCTGTTTACTGTGGGAGATAAAATATAGTGAATGCAGGGTCCAGGGTTTAGTAACACTTTAAGACCTTTGTACACCCTAATACCCAGCAACAGACTGCTTACTAGCTAACTGTTGCATGTTTAACTACATACTAGACAAAATTCTGGAATGAATTTGCTTTGCAGCTTTGAGCTTTTCCTGGCCTGGTCTTGAATACCATCAGCAATATATGGATTGATAATAACAGGTGGTGCAACTGTTTCCAGCATAACATAAAACAAGAATACTGTGACATAATGACATTTAGAAACACACAATTTGGATAACTGTGGCTGCTTAAAGGCAAAGCAAAGTGTTTTTATATATTTTTTTAACGGTTTGAACTTTTTAAAAAATATGTTTTAATGTTTTTATTTAGAAAAATAGAATATATTGGATATTAATATTTTAAATATACATTTCCAGCCAGCGGGTGGAGATCTAAGCTTCATTTCATATGCTTTCCAGACTCATTTGTTGTATTCTGAGGTCAATAGATCAAGATTAAATTTCAAACAGAACTATATGAGTCACATTTCCACTGGCTCTGCGTATACAGGCTGTGTGGAGTTAATCTAAAAAGAAACCCAGATGTTCTGCAACACTAATGTGTGAATGCACCGTGTACTCATTTTTGATTTGTAAATTATAGATTGTATATACAGTACATAGCATGGAAAATTCTTTATGTATAAGCTTTAAAAAAATTGACCCAAACCTGTTAGTTTATCTTTATAGTTCAGGTATGTGGGCACACTAATCAGAGTATTCATGTATAGTAGCACTCTACACCTTGAAGTCTAAATCAGTGGTTCTCAACCCTATCCTCATGTACCCCCAACAGGCCATGTTTTGGGAATTTCTCTTAGTTAAAATAGCTGTCCAAAATACCAAGCCATTGACTCTGATTTAAAACACCTGTGCAAGATAAAGGAAAACCTGCAAACATGGCCTGTTGGGGTACTTGAGGGCAGGGTTCAGAATCACTGGTCTAAATAAACCTTTAATGCCAGATATTCTTGGTTAAAGATATGCGTGTCTATAAAGTATATGGGTGCCTTTGACTGAATGAGGCAACAGACAGCAATTGTGTGTTTCTCCCAACAACAATTTTTTTTTGCTATATGCATTTTTGTCTGTTTATTTAAACAATGTGCCCTACATAAGCATTTTTGCACAAATGAAATAAGAAGTAAACTAATCCTTTTAATGTATACAGCTCCTTTTACAGGATGTCAGTAAAATGTTTTTGATGGATTATTATCAGTCTACACTGATTGTGCTAATGTAAACTGATAGATTCATGTCATGTAGCTTAGTTTTGAGATTACAAAGAAGTTCCCCATTCTCACTTTGTAGCAGCTCAAACTCAGTGATGCTTTGCCCGATAATAATGTATAAATCAGGAAGGTGGTCTATGTCAGACTGAGACAGACATTTTCCAGACATAATAACAAATGATAGCATTAGATGTCCCAAAGTTATGAGGGGAATCTTCTTATTTATGCTTCAGATCGAAATCTTGGCTTAATATATGAAAGGATGAACTTTTTCCTGACGTGAAATAATGCAAGCAATCAAAAGATCTGTATGAACGTCTAACCCGTTCCTTACTGTACCACGCAGGGCTGCTTAAAAAAAAACACATAACATAAATAATGTTAATGGCAATCAATTTAGTCTTAATTCTGTAATGAGATGTAGAGATTAGTTTAGAATAATGTAGGACCCCAAGGTGAATCCATAAAATGCTCACTCAGAGGAGTTGATTTACTAAAACTGGAGAGAGCAAAATCTGGTGCAGCTCTGCATAATAATCCATCCAGTTTTTTTTTTTTTTTTGTCAAAGCTTAATTGAACAAGCTGAAATTAGCAGCTGATTGGCTACCATGCAGAGCTGCACCAGATTTTGTACTCTCCAGTCTTAGTAAATCAACTCCAGATATACCATTTTCAGGTATTTTTTTTATGACTGTCCAACTGTGTACTCGGCATAAAAGAAAAAAATCTTGGCACAATAAATGGAATAGTAAGCGGCGTGACTAATTTAGTTTTTTTAGTCCAACTTGAACCCCAGTATGCAAGTTTTAACTGAATTCTACTGCTTGTATGCCCATATAAACTACCAAGTGCCAAGCTTTATATATGAGTGTGTTGTTTAGAACCATACAACACTCTTTAACCCCTTCACGATGGAGGGTAAAAAATATCTTAACGCCTAAACACAATTTTGGCAAACTGTACATATCATCATAACTACTTCATGCACCCAGGTCGCTTATACCTTATTTTTGTTTCAGGACCAATTGGGCTTTCCTTTGGTGGTAAATGGTAATGGATATTGAAAGGAAATATTAGGTATTCTGGACGACCACCCTTCTTGTAGGTACACCAACAGAGCCCTCAGATATCTGGAGATACCGAATGAACGAGAGGCATGTTGTGCATTCATATGTCTGTCTTTATTGAGCACGAAAGTAGCTTATATTCAGTATAGAACAAAGGAGGGGGAGTGGTTAGTTTAATGCATACGTGTCTAGGGTTATACCAGTTTGTAACTTGATGTATATCTATCAACAGTTAGATAGAACATCTGGTCATTAATCACATATCTTAGCTGATTGCCTAAGGCTAAAAAGGATATACATTCCTGAGAACAGGCTTGACCACAGTGAGCACATAAAGGAGGTGGGATGCTGCACAAGCATTCTTACACAAGTTTGAACTTACAAAATAAGGGACTTCATACAAAATGACGGAGTTATAAAAATGGAGTCATGATGGTTCATTCATATTATTACATACAAAAAATGGAGTCATGATGGTTCATTCATATTATTACAAAATTTGCTGGTTCGAATCCCAACCACGACACTACCTGCCTGGAGTTTGCATGTTCTCCCTGTGCCTGCGTGGGTTTCCTCCGGGTACTCCGGTTTCCTCCCACACTCCAAAGACATGCTGGTAGGTTAATTGGGTCCTGTCTAAATTGTCCCTAGTATGTATGAATGTGAGTTAGGGACCTTAGATTGTAAGCTCCTTGAGGGTAGGGACTGATGTGAATGTACAATGTATATGTAAAGCGCTGCGTAAATTGATGGCGCTATATAAGTACCTAAAATAAATAAATAAATAAAATAAAAAACAAAAAGGCTCAGTTCATATATTAGATTACAAAACACAAGGGGCTTTTTACATGATCCTTTCAGATATCTCCTAATTTTTGTATTATCAAAGAAAAACTGTCCCAGAATAGTAAAAGAAAAATACAATTTTTAAATTGAGCTGTATTCTGCTACTACCATAATTTTCCACCAAACAACAACCCAAAATAAATTCTTCTGCTCATGGTGATCGCAGTGATACCACATATGTGTATGTTATTTGTTTGTACCCATAGTAAGGCCCAGAAACAATGGTTTGCATTTTGAATAACTGACACTGATACTAATTTAAAGAATGCTTTTTTTAAACCCTACCTAAAATATGCTGACCTTGGACCCCAACCTTTGACAAAAATACTCTGCCCTTGACATTTGACTCTGACTTCAACCCTAACTTTAACCCTTAGGCCCCTTTCACACGAACGGACCGTCTATCCGTTTTTCTTCCTTCCATAAACGGATGACAATGCAATCCTATGGGCAAACGGATGACCACCCATTACCATCCGTTAACCTCCGCTTCAGATTTTATCTGGGTTTTTTTTACGTACAAGGCTACGTCGAGATCCATGAAAACGGATATTAACTGACGTTAACGGACAATGTCTGTCAACGTCCAATCAGTTAAGATCCATTTTGAAGAAATCTTTTTTTTGTTTATTTGTTAACTCAACCTATGACCCAGGCAGTAGTCGGACAATAGGAAGTAAATTGGAAGTACCATCCCCAGTACATCCCCAAGGAGAAACATGGCCAAATATGTCTCCCAGGAGCAACCAATAAACCTGGTGCATGAAAGGCCAGACTTGTGGGACCCAACATGTTGGGACCACAGTGATAAAGTGGCAAAATTGTTGGAATCCATTGCACTACACAGATAGCACACAGAAGGACAAGGACAAAGCAATGACACAGCAAGGACATGTCACTCACTGAAAACTGCAATGCAGCATGGAAGGAGCAATGCTTTCTGGGTAATGTCATCAAAGCCACAGAAACTGCTGTAAACAGATTGAAACGGATGCAAAAACGGATGTAAATGGGTAAATTAACAGATGTGAACGGATGTTAACGGAAAGGAAGACAGATGAAAATGGAGAGTAATGGAACGGAAGATGCATGAAGATGGATGGAGCAACGGATAAGAACGGATACATTTTTAACATGGCTAAACTGGCGGTGCCCATGTGAATGAGGCCTTACACTGACTTCCATCAAATCTTGATCTAGTTATTTTTTCTTTTTTTCATTTTATTTTTTCTCTTTACAAACACTTTGTTTTGGTTTTCTCCTTCCCAAAAGTAGAGAAAGATACAATGTATCTTTCTCCCCATTCAGAGGAGAAAGCACACATGAGAGTGGGTAATTGATTATTGTGATTATTGCCTTTGCCAATCAGAGGCTATCACAGTAATCAGGTAATCGGGAACTGGGCTCGATGAGAGCCTGGTCCCCGTGCTGGGATGTTTAGCCCACTCGCAGCACAATGATATGTACACATATATGTGTACACTCATTGGCAAGGGGTTAATAGGGTTAATGAATGAATAACGATTACTTTCTGTGTGTGAGTAAATGTGTAAATGAGTAAATGAGTAAATTTCAAATACATGCTAAAATTGGAAAATAAATGCAGGCATTTCAAGAGTGCCCCAGGAGTCAGGGCTAGATTTAACACTAAGCCACAAAGGCCATGTCTTAGATGCAATGCTCGCTGAGGTCGGTACCAAGTCCACTTCAAAATCATTATTTAGAATACTGTCATTTTTCTAATACCCTGCCAAACTTGCTTCACCACTTATTGTTTAATGTGAGTTGAGGTGCCCAGTAGTTCCACTTTTATTTCCAGCCAATTGCCATTTACAATGTTTTTTGCATTTATGAGATGACTGTCTATATATGTCCATATTCATGCAATGTTAAATCATAGTTTGTGTCAATAAATACTTTATACTTTTATACTGGTCTTTACTTGCCTCACTCAAAGTCCCAACCTTTTTCCTTTTCAATGATTAGGGATGGAGGCACACATGTCTACATGTGTCCCTCATTTAAAGTCCCAAACCCCTCTCTTATAGCCTAATATATGCTACACAGCTACTACGTGGAGGTAAGTGATCCTCCAGAGTACTCCCTCCATGCTTCTTTCTTCATAGAAAACAGCAGACCATAGAAAATAGTATGACTAGAAGTTACTGAACATCATCTGCACTGCTTCTCCTTTCCTCACTAGTATTGCATTGTATTTCTAAGGGATAGTCATTAAGATATTTTCTTCTTCCTAGCTACTTGTAAAAGCTGACAAAAGCTCAGAGGCAGAAACAATCAGCATCTCCTCAGTTATCTATACAATACCCGTATTTGTGTGTGAGGTTAGAATATGATCATTTCTATTTTTCCCTATATGAATAATATCTTATATCCAGATGTTACAATCTGTTTGTGAGAAGGGCTATATTTTAATAGCAGGCCTCTTAACCACTTGCTGACCACCGCACAACAATGTACGTCGGCAGAATGGCACGGGCAGGCATAAGGGCTTACCTGTACGTCCCTGCCTGCCTGCGGGTGGGGGGGTCTGATCGGACCCCTCCTGATGACTGCGGCGGACGGCTTCATTACAGGAGCGATCCGTGCTGAGGGTGATGCCATCTATTTGTGGCCACCCCCTCGCGATCACTCCTGACAAATGAAATGCTTCCTCTGCCTCTGTAATGTAAACAGCGGCAGAGGGAGTGATGTCATCTCTCCTCATGAAGCCTTTTCGTTCTGGCTTCCGAGGAGAGAAGGCATCAAGTAAGTACACCAAACACTACACTTACAGTAGAACACTCTAGACACACATTTCACCCCCCAATCACCCCCCGATCACCCCCCTGCACCCCCTGTCACAGTGACACCAATAGCAGTTTTTTTTTTCTGATTATTGCATTGGTGTCCTTTGTGACAGTTATAAGTGGTAGGGCAGTTAGTGTTAGGCACCTTTAGGTCTAGGGTACCCCCTTAACACCCCATAATAAAGGTTTATTATCACCCCCCATCGCCAGTGTCATTAAGCGATAGTTTTTCTGATAGCTGTATTAGTGTCACAGGTGATGCTAGTTAGGGAGGTAAGTATTTAGGTTCACTGTCAGCTTTTCATAGCGTCAGGTACCCCCATATAGTACCTAGTAAAGGTTTTAACCCCCTGATTGCCCCCTAGTTAACCCTTTCACCAGTGATCACCATATAACTGTTATGTGTGACGCTGGTTAGTTTGTTTTTTATAGTGTAAGGGCACCCCTGTCGTTTATTACCTAATAAAGGTTTAACCCCCTGATCGCCCGGTGGTGATATAAGTTAAGTTTTAGGGTCAGATAGGGTCTGCGTCACCCCAGGCAGCGTCAGGTTAGTGCCAGTACCGATAACACTCACGCACGCAGCATACACTTCCCTTTGTGGTATAGTGTCTGAACGGATCAATATCTGATCTGATCAGATCTATACTAGCGTCCCCAGCTGTTTAGGGTTCCCAAAAACACAGTGTTAGCGGGATCTGCCCAGATACCTGCTAGCACCTGCTTTTTGCCCCTCCGTCCAGCCCAGCCCAGCCCACCCAAGTGCAGTATTGATTGATCTCTGTCACTTACAAAACACTAAACACATAACTGCAGCATTCACAGAGTCAGGCCTGATCCCTGTGATCGCTAACAGTTTTTTTGGTAGCATTTTGATACGGTCGCTAACAGTCTAGGAGCTTTTTTACCTGTGAGTCTCACTAGTGTACCACTAAATTTAGAGCCCAAAATGGCAAATCGAAGGTACATTAGTGAAGAGGCCTACACGTTTCTGAGCATGACAGATAGTGAAGAGAAAGTCACTCATCTGTCAGATTCAGGCTCAGAATATGAACCTGTAGAGGACAGCGGCTCTATGACAGATAGCTCTGACGACGGAGTTGTGGTCCCTGCGAAGGTCAGGCGTACCAGACCCCAATCTTCTTCTTCTTCTGCTGTTGAGGTGCAAGAACCGCAGGGCATTCGTATAGAGCAGAGAAGTACTAGTGCCGCTATTCCTTCTGGTGAACTGGCAAGCAGTAACACGTGGTGATGTGGCGAGTCCCATAAGTGCAGTTCAAGCTGGTGAGGTGGCAAGAACAAGTAGTGTCCCACTGCCACCAAGAAGACAAAGACAGGCCCGTCGTGCCAATAGTGTTCTTCCTGCAGAATTCACCAATCCTAATTGGGAACCCACCACTTCTGCAGTACCCGTACTTCCCCCATTCACTGGCCAGGTGGAAACAGTTGATTTTACGTCACTTGATTTCTATTCGCTGTTTTTCACCGAAGATCTCTATAGATCTATTGTGGACGAAAACAATTTGTACGCTGGTCAACACATCGCCGCTAATCCCCAGTCCTCCCTTGCCAGAGATTGGAGACCAATTACAGTCTCCAAATTTAAGACCTTTCTGGGCCTATCCCTCAACATGGGCATAGTTAAAATATGTACGTTGCGGTCATATTGGTCCACTGACCCAATGTACCATATGCTCCTGTTCTCTGCTTCCATGGCTAGAGCACGATACGAGCAGATTTTGCGGTTCATGCACTTCAACAACAATGAACTCTGTCGTCCTCGTGGAGACCCTGGATACAATCGGCTCTACAAAATTCAGCCCCTCGTAAACCACTTCAACCAACGTTTTGCAGACTTGTTTACTCCCCATCAAGTTGTCTGCGTTGATGAGTCCCTGATTAAGTTTTCTGGCCACTTGTCATACAAACAGTATCTTCCCAGCAAGCGTGCCAGATACAGGGTCAAGAGACCCTAGTTAACTAGTTGAGTTTTAGCGTAGGGTACAGCATTGCACAGGCTAGCTACACTTTCACAGGGTCTCCCAAGATGCCATCGCACATTTTGAGAGACCCGAATCTGGAACCGGTTACAGTTAGTTACAAAAGTTAGTTACAAAAAAAGTGTAAAAAAAAAAAAAAAGTAATAAAAAAAACCAAAAAAATATAAAATAAAAAAAACAAACATAGTTGTCGTTTTATTGTTCTCTCTCTCTCTACTCTCTCTATTGTTCTGCTCTTTTTTACTGTATTTTATTCTGCAATGTTTTATTGTTATCATGTTTTATCCTGTTTGCTTTTCAGGTATGTAATTTTTTTATACTTTACTGTTTTCATGTTAACCGTTTTTTTGTTTTCAGGTACGCCATTCAGCTGCAGCGCGGATTTATTTATCTTGACAGCAACAGCGTTGGCTCCCACGATACATAAAGCCTTGACTCCAGTGCTGTCGGAGGTGATTTCACCACCACAGTTACCTACTTCGGCATATATGCCGAAGCATGGGGGCAGCAGGGGCGGGTGGATGCCCCCATGCTTCGGCATATATATATATATATATATATATATATATATATATTTTAGGCACAGGTTGCGTTAAAAAATGTTTTATTTTTTACTATGTTTTTTTTTGTATTTGCTTTGCAGGTTTGGTAAATCTTACTGTTATACTGTAATGTCACTTTGTTTTATTGTTAACCATCATTTGCTTAGCGGGTACGCCATTCAGCTACAGCGCGGATTTATTTATCTTGATAGCAACAGCGTTTGCTCCCACGATACATAAAGTCGTGACTCCAGCGCTGTAGGAAGTGATTTCACCGCCACAGTTAAAAAAAAGAGCATATATGCCGAAGCATGGGGGCAGCAGGGGCGGAGATGCGATTTGCCCCTACCTTTTGGGGCGGATGCCCCCATGCTTTGGCATATATAAACGGTGCATGTATGCCCATCACTATAAGTGGGTGGATGAAGGGAGGTATTCTAATGGTGGGTATACCCACCGGTCAATCTCTCTTTTTCGTTCAGCCCACAGGCTGCATGAAAAAAAAGATTACAATATATGCCCAACAAGAACCAGCACCGTACCGGTATGTTGCTGGATTTTGAGTGATTATACCAGAATGATGCCTGTGGGTTTAGGTATCATCTTGGCATCATTCTTTTCAGCCAGCGGTCGGCTTTCATGTAAAAGCAAACCTAGTAGCTAATTAGCCTCTAGACTGCTTTTACAAGCAGTGGGAGGGAATGTCCCCCCCCCCACCGTCTTCCATGGTTTTCTCTGGCTCTCCTGTCCCAACAGGGAACCTGAGAATGCAGCCGGTGGTTCCGCCAGCTGACCATAGAGCATCAGAGACCAGAATGGCTCCAATCATCTCTATGGCCTAAGAAACCGGAAGCTACGAGCATTTCATGACTTAGATTTCGCCGGATATAAATAGCTCCATTGGGAAATTGGGAAAGCATTTTATCACACCGATCTTGGGGTGGTCAGATGCTTTGAGGGCAGAGGAGAGATCTAGGGTCTAATAGACCCCAATTTGTTTCAAAAAAGAGTACCTGTCACTACCTATTACTATAACAATATAGATAACAATAAAAATGATTAAAAAAATATAAATGAAAGGAACAGTTTAAAAATAAAATAAAAATTAAAATAAATAATTAAAAAAAAACAAAAAAAAACACCCTTGTCCCCCCCTGCTCTCTAACAAAGGCGAACGCAAGCGTCGGTCTGGCGTCATATGTAAACAGCAATTGCACCATGCATGTGAGTTATCACCGTGAAGGTCACATCAAGGGAAGTCATTTTAGCAGTAGATCTCTTCTGTACATCTAAAGTAGTAACCTGTAAAGGCGTTTAAAGGCATTTAAAAATGTATGTAGTTTGTGCACGCAATTTTAAAGCATGTCTCGGCCTAAGATCATCTTTTTTTATTTCATCAAACATTTGGGCAATATAGTGTGTTTTAGTGCATTAAAATTTAAAAAGTGTGTTTTTTCCAAAAAAAATGCGTTTGAAAAATCGTTGCGCAAATACTGTGTGAAAAAGAAATTAAACACCCACCATTTTAATCTGTAGGTCCTTTGCTTTAAAAAAAATATATAATGTTTGGGTGTTCAAAGTAATTTTCTTGCAAAAAAAAATATTTTTTCATGTAAACAAAAAGTGTCAGAAAGGGCTTTGTCTTCAAGTGGTTAGAAGAGTGGGTGATGTGTGACATAAGCTTCTAAATGTTGTGCATAAAATGCCAGGACAGTTTAAAACCCCCCCAAATTACCCTATTTTGGAAAGTAGACACCCCAAGCTATTTTCTGAGAGGCATGTCGAGTACATGAAATATTTTATATTTTGACACAAGTTGCGGAAAAAAGACAATTTTTTTTTTGCACAAAGTTGTCACTAAATGATATATTGCTCAGCCTAACCATGTACGGGACCCCGAAAACCATTCACCACCTTTCTAGGCTTTCTAAGGGTGTAAATTTTTTATTTCACTCCTTACTGCCTATCATAGTTTCGGAGGCCATGGAATGCCCAGATGGCACAAACCCCCCCCATGACCCCATTTTGGAAAGTAGACACCCCAAGCTATTTGCTGGGAGGTATGGTGAGTATTTTGCAGATTTTGCTTTTTGTCACAAAGTTTTGAAATTTGAAAAAAGAAAAAAAAAATACAATTTTCTTTTCTTTCTTCATTTTCAAAAACAAATGAGAGCTGCAAAATACTCACCATGCCTCTCAGCAAATAGCTTGGGGTGTCTACTTTCCAAAATGGGGTCATTTGGGGAGGGGGTTGTGCCATCTTGGCATTTTATGGCCTTCAAAACTGTGATAGTTAGTGAGGAGTGAAATCAAAAATTTACACCCTTAGAAATCCTGAAGGCGGTGCTTGGTTTTCGGGGCCCCGTACACGGCTAGGCTCCCCAAAAATCCCACACATGTGGTATCCCCGTACTCAGAAGAAGCAGCAGAATTTATTTTGGGGTGTAATTCCACATATGCCCATGGCATGTGTGAGCAATATATCATTTAGTGACAACTTTGTGCAAAAAAAAAAAAGTTTGTCACTTTCCCACAACTTGTGGCAAAATATAAAATATTCCATGGACTCAACATGCCTCTAATAAAATAGCTTGGGGTGTCTACTTTCCAAAATGGGGTCATTTGAGGGGGTTTGTGCCATCTTGGCATTTTATGGCCTTCAAAACTGTTATAGGTAGTGAAATAAAAAATCTGCGCCCTTAGAAATCCTGAAGACAGTGATTGGTTTTTGGGGCCCCATATGTGGCTAGGCTCCCAAAAAGTCCCACACATATGGTATCCCTGTACTCAGGAGAAGCTGCAAAATGTATTTTGGGGTGCAATTCCACATATAACCATGGCATGTGTGAGCAATATATCATTTAGTGACAACTTTTTGTATTTTTTTTTTGTCATTATTCAATCACTTGGGACAAAAAATAAAATATTCAATGGGCTCAACATGCCTCTTAGCAATTTCCTTAGGGTGTCTACTTTCCAAAATGGGGTCATTTGGGGGGGGTTGTACTGCCCTGCCATTTTAGCACCACAAGAAATGAGGCAGTCATAAACTAAAAGCTGCATAAATGCCAGAAAATGTACCCTAGTTTGTGGACGCTATAACTTTTGCGCAAACCAATAAATATACGCTTATTGACATTTTTTTTTACCAAAGACATGTGGCTGAATACATTTTGGCCTAAATGTATGCCTAAATGTATGACTAAAATTGAGTTTATTGGATTTTTCTTATAACAAAAAGTAGAAAATATCATTTGTTTCAAATTTTTCGGTCTTTTTCCATTTATATTGCAAAAAATAAAAATCGCAGAGGCAATCAAATACCATCAAAAGAAAGCTCTATTTGTGGGAAGAAAATGACACAAATTTTGTTTGGGTACAACATTGCATGACCGCACAATTACCAGTTAAAACAGTGCAGTGCCATATTGTAAAAAGTCATCTGGTCTTTTGCCAGCCAAATGGGCTTCAGTGGTTAAGATTGTTGTTTGGACTTGTTAACACAAAAGTTTAAAGTGGAGTTCACAATTAGTGATGAGACAAAAAATAACCTGAGTTTGGTTTTGGGTGGGTTCAGCAAACATTAATAATGTTCAAGTGCCAAATACAAAGCCTGTTAAATTTAATGTAAGCCAAATGTTAAAAACCATTAGGGTAATTTTCTAAGGTAATAGTCAACAATTGACATGGGGGGCTGGGCACCTCCCTGGAGGACATGTAAAACAATTTGAAATTCTGTTTGGCTGGGAGAAGAGATTTTAGTAATGCTTAAAGTGAAACATTAAAATACAAAACTCCATTAAATAACATGCCTAGGGGGTGCCTTGATCCTGCCTATGAAGTGCATCATCTGTGCCAAGTATACAACCTACTACAGCAAAACTGATATTTACAAAAAAGTAGTGTTTCAATTTAAAGAAAAATTAGAGCTTTAAGTTGCTTTGTTCTGTTTATAAACAGAGCGGCCGAGGATTCCCTTCATCTATATTAGATTCTTATCCCAGATTAGAGACTAATATGAATGTTAATGGGGACCCCCTTGTGACGTAATTGCTTGGGCACCCCGCTTGGGTGCTTAGTTTCGAAAACAGTGCCTCCTGCCCTCCAAACCATTCCAGCAGATTGAGAGCTAAAACCAGCATTTTTACCCCAAGTGTCGTATACAGACAGATGTTGAGGTAAAGTCCAAAGGAATGACTCTTTATTGAACAGAAATAGAGGTTTTTATACACTTCGAAAGTAGGTCAGTCAACACATGAACAATAAAATTAACCAAAATATCACACAATGGTTTAGATAAGGAGGTAGAGCTGACACAAAGCTAATCACATCATAGATACCTCCAAGAGATAGCCAAATTAGCCAACAGACAGAAGCAATATATAGTTACATATTTACATAGTTAGGTTGAAAAAAGACACAAGTCCATCTAGTTCAACCAAAAAAAAAAAAAAAACAATCCCATATACACAATCCTTCACCCACAGTTGATCCAGAGGAAGGCGAAAAAACCCAGCAAAGCAGGCTCCAATTTGCTACAGCAGGGGAAAAAATTCCTTCCTAATCCCCTGAGAGGCAATCGGATTTTCCCTGGGTCAACTTTACCTATAAAATGTCAGTACCCAGTTATATTATGTACATTTAGGAAAGAATCCAGGCCTTTTTTAAAGCAATCTACTGAGCTGGCCAGAACCACCTCTGGAGGACGTCTTTTCCACATTTTCACAGTATTTACTGTGAAGAAACCTTTCCGTATTTGGAGATTAAATCTTTTTTCCTCTAGATGTACAGAGTACCCCCTTGTCCTTGTTAAAGTGAATAACTCAACACCAAGTTTACTATATGGGCCACTTATGTAATTTTAGATGTTGATCATATCCCCCCTTAATCTCCTCTTCTCAAGAGGGAATAGATTCAGTTCCTCTAATCTATCCTCATAGCTGAGCTCCTCAATGCTTCTTATTAGTTTAGTTAGCCCTTCTCTTCACTTTCTCCGGTTCCCCAATATCCTTTTTGAGAACTGGTGCCCAAAGCTGAACTGCATATTCCAGATGAAGTCTTACTAATGATTTGAACAGGGGCAAAATGACATCTCTCTCGAGTCCATACCTCTCTTAATACAAGAAAAAGGACTTTGCTAGCTACGGAAACCGCAGCTTGGCATTGCATGCTATTGAACTTGTGATCTACCAAAACACCCAGATCCTTCTCCACTACGGATTCCACCAGTTGTACTCCCCCTAGTAGGTATGATGCATGTATATTCTTAGCACCCAAGTGCATAAGTTTACATTTATCAACATTAGACCTCATTTAACACTTAGTTGCCCAATTAGTGCATTGATGTCAGCTTGTAAATTGGAGACATCTCCTTCCACTGCATAGCTTAGTGTCATCTGCAAAGACAGACATGTTACTTTTAATCTCAGATCCTGTATAACTTTATAAAGATATTAAAAAGTAAGGGTCCCAACACTGAATCTTGGGGTCCACCGCTGATAACCTTAGACCATTCAGAGTAAGACTCATTAACCACTACTCTCTGAATTTGGTCTTTTAGCCTTTTCTATCCATTTATAAATTGATCTTTCCAAGCCTGTAAAATTTACCTTAGACATGAGCCTTGTGTAGAGAACTGTGTCAAACACTTTTCCAAAATCCAGGTATACCACATCCACAGCCACCCCTCTGTCCAAGGTTTTACTTACCTCTTCATAAAGAGGAATCAGGTTTGTCTGACAACTTCTGTCTTTCATGAATCCATGCTGTCTGTTGCTTAAAATATTTTTTTCCAGCAAGAACTCGTCTATGTAGTCTTTTTATTAAACTCTCCAGTATCTTCCTGACTATAGAAGTTAAACTAACAGGTCTATAGTTACTTGGTAAAGACTTTGATCTCTTTTTAAATATTGGCACCACATTGGCCCTGCGCCAATCAAGTGGTACCATTCCAGTCATTAACAAGTCCTTAAATATTAGAAACAATGGCCTTGAAATGACAGAGCTCAGTTCTTTTAGGATCCGTGGATAGATGCCATCTGGTCCAGGTGCTTTATCCACCTTTATTCTGTCTAAGTATTTCATGGACCATATCACTTTTGAGCCATTGGGGATCATTGGGGCTGTGCCACTACCACCCCCATTATGGCCATGAGTTCCCCCATGCTACTTTGTATACACAGAGCTGAAGTAAGTATTTAATAAATTTGCCTTCTCTTTGTCCACAGTGACTCACTCTAGATTATTTTGTAAAGGGCCTACATTCTCAGACCTGACCTTTTTATTATTAATATATTTGAAGGATTTTTTGGGGGTTTGTCCTACTATCTTTTGCAGTCTGTCGTCGTTTTGAATTTTTGCGTCCTTGATTTCCTTTTTAAATATTCTGTTATATTCTTTGTAACAATTAAACGATGATAGCATTTCTTCATTTTTATATTTTTTAACCACTTACTGACCGCCGCACGACTATATACGTCCTGACTTTGAAGAGGGACATCTCAGTAATGGCAGCAGCTGCTGCCACAACCGAGGTATCCATCTCTTCAGGCGGTGGCTCAGTTAACGATAATGGTGGTCTCTGTGGTGGATTCACCGCGAGATCACCTTTATCGGCGGCGGGAGAGGGCCCCCCTCCCGCCGCTCTCCCGTGCCCTCCACCACTTACCGGAGCCATCAGCAGCAGCGGAAGCGATTGGGACCTGTCCATGGCTGGGTATGGAGATGAGTGAGGCTAAGATGGCCCCCACCCGTCTCCATACCATAGCAGGGCGGAAGCAACGTCAAAACGTCACTTCTGCCCATACGTCTTAAAGGCACATTTTTCTGTTGTCATTTTTTTCAAATGACAATTTTATTTATTTTTTTTATTGCATTTAAGTCCAAATATGAGATCTGAGGACTTTTTGACCCCGGATCTCATTTAAAAGGACCTGTCATGCTTTTTTCTATTACAAGGGATGTTTACATTCCTTGTAATAGGAATAAAAGTGACCCAAATTTTTTTTCTAAAAAAAATGTGTAAAAATAAATCAAATCAAATAAAATAAATAAGAAAAAAATTTTTTTTTTAAAGCGCCCCGTCCCGACGAGCTCGCGCAGAAGCGAACACATATGTGAGTAGCGCCTGCATATGAAAACAGTGGTCAAACCACACGTAATGTATCGCCGTGATCGGTAGAGAGAGAGCAATAATTCTAGCCCTAGACCTCCTCTGTAACTGAAAATATGCAACCTGTAGAATTTTTTAAACGTTGCCTATGGAGATTTTTAAGGATAAACGTTTGACGCCATTCCACGAGCAGGCGCAATTTTGAAGCGTGACATGTTGGGTATCAATTTACTCGGCATAACATTATCTTTCACAATATAAAAAACATTTTTTATTCAAAAAAGTGAATTTTTTCCAAAAAAAGAGTGCTTGTAAGACCGCTGTGCAAATACGGTGTGACAAAAAGTATTGCAATATTATTCTCTAGGGTGTTAGAAAGAAAAAATGTATAATGTTTGGGGTTATAAGTAATTTTCTAGCAAAAAAACATGTTTTTAACTTGTAAACACCGAGTCTGAAAAAGAGGTCTTAAAGTTTAAAGCTTTTTTTAAATATTTATAGCCATTAGAACTTTGGCCGTGAGCCACATAGGTTTTATTTTTAGCCTTTTAAACTCATTGCCCATGGGAATATACTTTGCAGTGAGTTTACATATAGTCACTTTGAAGAATTCCTATTTCTGTTCTGTGTCCATGGATGTCAATATTCCCTCCCAGCCTAATTCCTGGAGAGCAGCCCTCACCCTTGGAAAATTTGCTCTCTGAAAGTTAAGTGTTTTTATCTTACCCGTATGTGTTTGTTACAGCTAACATTAAATTAAATCATAAAAAATATAAGTAATACAACCCTGCATAGAAAATTGGAAGTAAATAGCAGCCAACACACCTATAGACCCAAGTATTAGAAAATATACAAAAAAGTGTAGCACTATAAACTCCGAAAATTAAGTAAATGGTGTTTAAACACAATTCAAAAAGTGTATAACATACAATTAAGTGTTAGCATAGAGAACTATAAGGTACAAATACTTTGTACATACTTTAAACAAAGTGGAAAAAACACAATGTAATATTAGTATAAACTAAATATGATACACTGTGTACATATATAATATGAAAATAATAAAAAATGAAAATAGTAGTATAAGTATAGTAAAGTCCAAAACGTCCAAATGGGGTTGACACCACCCAGAACTCTTATGACGAAAGTCCACCAATGTTGTTGAAAAAAATAAGAATAAAAGTGAAAAAGCCACCATCAAGGGTCTTAGGGGGCTTACCAAAGGCAAATGACTAGGAAGGACCTATGTCAACCTAGATGCTAAGACTGAGGGATCAACTGGATCAAATAGGTAAGTAGAGGTTTGGAAGCAACAAAGGTGAGCAGGAAAGCTGTTGGTGGTTCAAGAGCCATCACCGAAGGCATCGAGAGGCTTACCAGAGGTTGTTGACTTGAGAGGACTTACGTCATCCGAGTCAAAAAGGCTTAATGACCAACTGGTCAGAATGATACATCTTCTCAGATATCCTCAATGACTTCCAAACCAAGAAGGCAATTCGACTTCCACAGTTATCCACACGGCATAAAAATTATATTCCAATAGAAGGCCACAAACGAATATTCATATATCATGCGAGAAATGGATAAAAAGACTCACATAGCGTAATAACGTAAACACTGCCTTATTTTAAAATTATCAAAAATAGACTCACATATTAGAAGATCATCAAGGGCACAAAATTCAAATAGCAGTAATTGTGAAGGGTCCACCCAACGTGTTTCTGCTAAAGAGCCGTCATCTGTCAGATTGGACTTTTTGGACTTTACTATACTTATACTACTATTTTCATTTTTTATTATTTGCATATTATATATGTACACAGTGTATCATATTTAGTTTATACTAATATTACATTGTGTTTTTTCCACTTTGTTTATAGTATGTACACAGTATTTGTACCTTATAAAGTACATCATAGTCCTCTATGCTAACACTTAATTGTATGTTATACACTTTTGAATTGTGTTTAAACACCATTTACTTAATTTTCGGAGTTCATAGCGCTACACTTTTTTGTATATTAAATGAAATCATGTTATGGTCACTGCTACTCAGATGTTCTTTTATATGAATATTGGTAATAAGCTCTGCATGGTTTGAGATTACTAAATCCAGCAGAGCGTCATTCCAAGTTGGGGCCTCAATAAACTGGACCATAAAATTGTCTTGTAATAGGCTTTAAAATATTTTGCCCTTTAACTTTCCCAGCAGTGCCATTACTCCAGTCAATTTCCGGGTAGTTAAAATCCCCAATTACTATCACTGTCCCAGCCCTCGCAGCCCTTTCCATCTGTGCAAGGAGCTGAGTTTCCACCTCCTCACTATAACAAACTTCAATGACAATCTTTCTAGTACGCACACCCATGTACAGTTCCACCCATAATTCTTCAGACTCATCACACTCTCCATCAACTAGATCCTCTTTCACACTCACTTTGAGATTACTTCTCACATAGAGACAGACACCACCACCCCTACGTCAGGTGACTCTATTAACTTAACCTCCATGGCGGTATGATTATGTCAGATTTTTGATGCTCAAAGCGGTACAAAGTTTTGCTTGGAAATTTGGCGTTTTATATATTAGGCTTGTAATTCTTAGGAATAACACACTTAAATCTGTCCAAACAAGAGTCTAGTAGACAGCCTAGGTATGATAAAATTTGAAACACAAAATCATAAATTATAATATAATAAATAACTATAAATAATATTAACAAATAATAATATAATAATAAAAATTATTCAATAATGCAATCAAATCAAAAACACTGAAATTTGCAGAATTGTCGCTGTCATTACTTTCAGTATTTGATGACGAATTTCCCCACAAATCACTATCGCTAAGTTCTGCAAGTGATTCTAATTATTATCGCTGTTTTCTAGCTGGTCTAAAACCGCTTTTGATGTAAAGGGACACTTTTTGTTTGCTATGGGAAATCTCCGGTTTCCAGACAGAAAGAACGATATATGTAATATAAAACTGTATGCAGGGCACCGGACAAAGCATTAGGGACAAAAGGGATGTGAAATAATGTGATACTGTAATGTAATCTGTAATGTATTGTGTGTTTTTCACTTTTTGAATTTGCTGCCGTTCTCCATTCCCATGCGTCACAATGCTCACAGGGAACGGAGCCCGACACTGTGATAGATCGAGCGGAGGACACAGCTTGCACACACAGCGGAGAGACATCGCAGGATCCTGGGGACAAGGTAAGTAACTTTGCCTGGATCCTGCTGTGCAATCCAGAGTGTGGCTCGGGGTTACCGTTTTTGGTACTGAAAATTCACCCCGGGCCACACTCGGGAATATCGCTAGGGAGGTTAATTAACAATGGAAATGCACACCTAAGAGGCATACAATAGGAGAGAGACAAACGTGTGTAATCTGTCCACCGGACTAGTCATCAGAAGACAAACAATGTTCCAGAAATCTGATACAGTGGAATAGACTTCTTGAGGGAGATTGTTGATAAATATTTTTGTCCCAAGTGAAGGAGCCTCTCCAACCTACCATGCAGGGGGGGGGCAACATATTCCCTCTGACCATTATCCTGTACATTAATTATACCTCTTTCCATCCATTCCAGAAGGGAAGCTCTATTGTCCATATTCAGGGAATATAGCCAAGCCTTGCTATCAGCGTCCATTATGTGACCGCTGGTCAGGTTCAAGGGCACAGAGCACTGTCAGAGCCCTGATTGGACAAAGGGATGAAGACTTTCTCCAATCACAGCTCAGTGCTCATAGTCCCACCCCACACTATAGGAGGTAACTTCCATTAGGAAGCTTTTGCATTGTGTTGGAGTGGAGATAGATAGAGCAGGGCTCAGTTTGCTACTAGCGAGTTAGTGAGTTCCCATATTGTGACTCTGAGTATAGAGTGTTATTATAGTGTGTCAGTATATTGTAGTGTCAGTGTAATGTGTTAGTGTAGTGCAGTATTTAACATGGCATTACATAACATTTAGTGCTGTATACAGTGCTGTATCCTTTTTTTTTTGGTTACTGCATGTTTTTCTTGTTTTTTTTTTTGTTTTTGTTCTTTTGTCTTTTGGGTTTTTTGTCCCCTGCCTGCCCCCTTTTTTTTAATTTACAGTTTTTCTGACTGTGATGCTGGAGTTCCCCCTTTTTTATTAATTTTATTTTTTATAGACTTTACATTTCTGTCAGCGTCAGTCCTTAAAGTACACCAAACACCACTTTTCATTCAATAAAGTGCATCCAATTACACATTTCCCAGTTTCTATTAAATTTTAATAACAAGACCCATTCTCTGGGAGGCCAACAAGGAAAGGCAGATGTTCCCATATTACTATGGGGGGGGGGGGGCGGTCAGCAGCATCTGTGTCCACAGGCAAAGGTGAATGTGGTCCATCCTCAGGCAGTGGTGAACTGGCTTGCTAAACCATTCTCATCCTCTTCATCCTCTATGACCCAAGCTGACACTAGTGCGCAGTCCACCGCAGCTGCCAGAGCGGCTTATTCTGCCTGCTTGTCCACAGCTACTCCTGCCATAGCCCCAGCATCATGCATGGAGGAGTCAGCTGAATTATTTGAACACAGCATCAGCCACTTGCTTCTTGAGGATGCACAGACATTACTTGATACTGATGTTAGTTTTGAGGTAGAGGAAAGAAGTAACATGAGCCTACACAGAGGGGAGAACGCTGATAAATAACAAATTGGCAGTCATATTCCCCCAGCCGCCAAGTTGGTTCCAGTGATGATGAGGATGGAGGGGATGATGATGAGGTCACTGACGTGACTTGGGTACTGGATAGAGCAAATGAGGAAAGTGAGGGGGAGGCACAACCCCAACTAGGCAGGATGTCCTCCAGACCTCCAGAGGCAGCCATCATTGAACAGTAGAGGGCAGCCACCCTATTCCATCAGATTGTGAAGCTGTTATCTGCGGGAAGTTATAACTTCCCACTGCTCAGCTGTGTGGGCCTTTTTTAGCACATGTGCATCCGATCACACTGTTGCAATTTGCAATCTCTGCAGCAAGCAGATCAAGCATGGCAAACACACCAGCCATTTGAGTACCATATGCTTGATGATGTGAGATCTGTCAGCTTCACCCCCTCCTCCATGCCCTCCTCTACTGGATTGTCTTATGAACCACCAGTACCCTCTAAGCATTCAAGGGGCCATTCAATGAGTCAGGCTAAAAGATGTAATGCTGTATGCTGTAGTGCTTCAGCTGGTCTGTCTAGGGGACAGGAGTTACACTGGAGGAGAGATTCTTTCAGCTCTGCAGGGGAAGCAACAGAGGTGGTCCATGCCCCAGAAGCTTGAGCCAGGAATGGTGGTGTGCGATAATGGCACTAACCTTCTGTCCACCCTTCGACAGGGAAAGTTGACACATGTGCCATGCCTGATACATGTCCTCAATTTAGTAGTATAGCATTCCTTAAACAGGTACCCAGGTTTGCAAGATCTTCTAAGGCAGTCCAGAAGAGTCTATAGCGATTTCAGGCGGTTGGCTGAAATTCAGTGGGAATTCCACCTGCTGGTAAACCACCTGATTTATGACATGCCCACCAGGTGGAACTTTGGCAATGCTGCAGAGGCTGCACATGCAGCAGAGGGCCGTCAATAAGTACCTGTGTGAGCATGGCACAAGGGCAGACTTAGGGCAGCTTAGAGTTGAGCATAGAGTTGAGTTCAGGCACATCTCTAGGCTGATGATGTTGTGGAAAATTTTATATTAATGTATTGTCATAAGAGTCTCCCAGTGTCTGATCTCTCACAGCCAGCTCTAAAGAGCTGACTGGGGCAGACCGATGCTGGCTGAGACCTGTTAGGTAGTGGAAAACTTCCTGGTGTTTGGAGAGAGGTGTTTGCGGAGAGAAGACATGTCTGCCAGCAAAAGGGCCCCTGTGCAATGCACAGAATGACCGTCTGGTGGGGATGCGTTCGCTTTGCAAAGACATTATCGGTTGTTTCCTCTTGTCACCCCGATATATGCCTGATCAACATGTTTGGGGTGCCATGACGTACACCTGCAGATAATCCCCCTTGCACGAGGAACTTTAGTCATCATCATTTAGTATATTGTATCATGTCCTTTAGTAATTGGTTGTTTTGTGTTCTGTTGTTAAATCCTTATATGGTCAATTACATCCTGTGAGGTCATATCCTGTGAGGTCACAAGCTTTGTAAGAGATGTGTTTGGCTGTTGGAGGCCGAACCCTCGAGTTTTTGGGACCTCCTATTGATATGCTAATAAAGTGGCTCACGCAGTCAGCTGAGGCTGGCTGGCAGTGTGATCTTGGAACTGGAAGGATGAGGATGTGATTATTTGTAAGCATGAGGCACACACCAGAGGATGAGCTACACCAGAGGAAAGATATATGATCAAAAGGTGAGATGCATTTATATCATTAGACGAAATTGTTATTATGATTAGAAACAGGAGATTTGGCTGTGTGCTCTGTGTGCAGCCAAATTTCTCTAACAGAATGGCGGGCCAGGTACTTTATGGAGCAGACATAACCCCCGTCCACATCGGTTTGAAAATTCCATTCTAGGACATTTCTTTCCGATGTGTTGGGGAGCCTTTGCTCTGCAAAAGAACACATTTTTCGTCTTTTGAAATAATGCTGGAAGTTTGATCGTATGTGTGTGTGTGCCTGCGTGTGTGTGTGATTTGTATCTCGAATCTTTGAGTAAGGAGACTGTGTGTGTGTGCGTGCGTGTGACTGATGCTGTGTAACAAGTTTGTAATGCATATGAGAAATAGAAATGTATGAATTGATATTATTTGCAGCCTGCAATGTGTGTGGCTGAGTAGTTTTGTAAGTAGCTGAACCTGTTTGTAAAGATGCCATGAGTTTAGTGAAGGGGCAGGCATTGTTGTGTTTGTATTGAAAGGGGCTACGCCCTGGGGGAAGGGAACTATAATGTTCTGAACAGATATTGCAAGCATTCACTGTCTGTATCTTTCAATGTTTTGTTCCTGTGAAAGCTGATGTGAACTGAGTTTGAGGGTATGTTACAGCCGTGTAATTGTGGGTTATGTGGCTTGGTTGTTTCATTGGATAGCATGTGTTCCTAAGTTGTGTTTTTTTGTAACTTTAACACTTCTAAATGTTTGTCTAAGCGTTCATTTAGTATCTCAAATGTGTAAGTTTTTGGGGAGACATTTTTGGTTTTGGCAGGAAAATGGTTTTTGTCTGCTACTTCCTTTTGTTCTCTTGTTGTCTACCATGTGACTACGGTCAGCCATTTTCTTTTCCTTTGTGTGTGAACTTTGAAATGTTTATCCATCTTGGTCAGTTTTGGCAGGAAAATGCACCATTTTGTTGGGGTCTGGCTTTTGTTGTGGTCACCATGTGCATCGGCGGCCATTTTGAGGACCTGTGAGCCTTCCTACAGAGGAAGCTGCTCCATTGTGTATTCCTTTGTGTGTGCGAAGCCACGTGCTTTAAGCTACAATCTGGCTTCTAGGCACCATTTTGTGAATTCTATTTTTGTACTGTTTACATACTTTTCAAGGAAACTATTGCGTTTTCTGTAATGAATATTGTTTTTGAGTGAAATCTCTACTTTGCACTGAATTTCAATGGATAACAAGACTAGCTTTAACTGAGTTTTTGTACACATCGGTGTGTGTTATTTAAATTTTTTAATGTTTTGGCAGTTTCTCAGAGGGCAATTCATTGTTTTGAGGCTTGTATCACTTTAAGCTAAGGTTTGCTAGCCTGCAGTATCCCTCCCCTCTCTTTTCCTGTACATTGATATGTAAATAAACCAGTTTGAGGGGTTTTAAAGCTGGGCACACAGCATTTTATGTATCAACAGGAAGTTGTTGGGGGGGAGCTTGGAGTATCACACAAGCAAATGAGATTTGTGCTTGGAAGGACAATGGGAAAATACTGGCGTTTGAAAGTGTTTTAAATTTAATTCCAATTGTTTTAAAGAAGTTTATGTTTCTAGTGAAGATTTCTAATGTTTTGATAGACAAAATATGAAGCTATTGAAGGCTTCCCCTCCCCCTCCCTCTTCCTACTCAGGTGTGCAACAGGAAGTTGGTGGAAGGGGCTTTGGGTCTTTTGACTTGTGTTTGGAAGGACAAAATAATTTTTATTTTTAAATTATATTAAGGTTTATACTGTAATACAGTTTTGGGTAGAGAGCAAACAGGAGGCATCCATGTTATTGTTGTAATATCAAAGTACAGAGAGAAGCCGCAGTGTTTTGTAAAAAAAAAAAAAAAGCAGACAAAAGTACTCTGTGTATATTCGTCTGGCGACGCAGTGTACGGTCGTACAGTGCAATGCGCTTGTGTATGCATACACTGTGAGGGGTTGAGACATAATTCGGGGGTTGATCTATGGTTGTTGGCGAATCATTTGGCATAGTTAATAGTTTGGTTGTTAAAAGAGTGGTACTCTGTAGTTCCGTGCCAAACGTGTTGGGACAACAAGCCATAGAGTTGATGCCTCGTTTTAGTGTTTCTAGTTGAGTGACTAATTTGTAGTCTGTCAATCCACCGTGTAAGAAGGCACCGGGCGGTGGTCTCCGAAATTGGTCCAAGGGTTTTCCCTGGTTTTCCATACCAGCACATTATTTGAGGACCCCTGATGGGATTCTACACCAAGTCTTCTTACGGAGTACCATCCTACACCGCTTGACGGTACAAGCCTGTTTGACTCACCGCTAAGGGCCTGTGAGTCCACCTTCTCTGGTAAGGGCATCTTTTTGTCTTTTTTTATTGGTGTTGAAAATACCTACATAAGTGAAGGATTCATCCTTAAGGCTACCTTTCAACTTCCATATATGAAGCCGGCTTACATCTAAATGGCTGTGAGGTCCGCCTGAAGTATTGCACCTCTTCATCAAATAGACTTTTATTCTTTATACATTATATTTTTATTTGTTCACTCTTTTAGGATTTTGGACACTTTTCCTTTGAACATTTTCACATATGGACAATATGTCCTTTATAGAGTTATACACCTAATATATTGGGACACTGCCTAATGTTTTTCTTTGAATACTGTTTGATTATGGCATTTTTGCATTGTTGTTTTCTGATTAACCCAGGGTTTGCTTTTTAACATTTCACCCTTTTACACACTTAAAGTATTTACCAATATTTATTTGTATATATCCCTCGGGATATTGTAACACTTTAGGGTTACACACTTGTAGTCGCTTCTCTTACAGAGACCACTATTTTTCACTTATTTTGTTTTTCATTAGCGCCACACTTGATTATTATTTTCCCTGGACGCAGGGGTAAGACGATAAGCCAATTTGAATCGCCATGGGCAATGGCAGTCCGTGCAAGGGAAGGAATGCGAGGCTTCCCACAGTCAAACGGATGCACAAGAGCATATGGAGTCTAGTTCTGAGGAAAAAGGCCATTAAACCCCAGAAAGATTGACATAGGTGGTCCACGGATACTATTTTGGGTATCCCTCTGGAGTTAATGTTGCGCGACTGCGGCTTCAGAAATCTGTAATGTTGAGTGAGTTGATGGATGCGTAGTACACGTTTGTGTAATTAAAAATACACAGGCCTGTTTTTGAACTTTGTGTGGCTGGTCCATGCAAAGATTTCGAAATGCTCTTGTGCTTTTCAAATTGTATTCTTTTCTATCGCTAAAAGAGTGAAGGCAGCATTCCATCTGGTCATTTTAATTTTTTTTCATTTTTGGGAACTATGAAATATCTCCCCCACATTTGTATCTGAATGTTTGTCTTTGTCTCATTGTTTGTATGTGGTAACAAGATGTTTGAACCTCCCGTGACAGCCCTCTTGCGTGTCGCGGCTGTGGTATTTTAGAAAAAAAAACGTATCATAGGCTATTTCACTGTTTTATTCTGCACCATTCTCAACCCTGCATGTCTTCCTCCAGTTTGTAATGAGGAGGGAAGAAAAGGAGGGATGATAGTGGTGAGAATGACACATTTTCAAACCAACAATACTAACCGCTCTAATTCTAACTAAGTTTGTGCCAAGACTGTCTTTCTTTGATAGAATTTGAATCAGCAAGCAGCAGTCTGGTGAAGTAGGCTCCCATCCTAGATGCTAAGAACCTTTTTGTCACTGGTTCCAGGTATTACACCCCAGATGGTAAGCCACGCACAGGTTATGCAGTGACCACAGTCCCGATGTCTGGGTTATTGTCATATGAGGTTTGTTTGAAGGTCAACCAAAAACAGAATTGTACTTTCCACATTAGCTATCACCTACATTCTCAGCTGATGGGGTGGGTGCAATCACTGTAACATGAACTTCAAAAGGTCCACCACAGGGTTCACGAGTCCATCCTGGACCCTGACACAATAACCAGTTTACATTCCTTCCAACCAGGTGACTGGGTCATTGTAAAGAAGCTTGAGGGACGAGACCACGCCAGCCACTGCAAGAAGCTGATCAACCACAAAGAGTAGAGAAGTATCTTCGTTAATTTATATTTTTTGTTTAATAAATTTTGGCAAGGGTAACGATGAAAAGCATCCCAACTAGCTAAGAAAGAGAACAGGACACATGGTCGGGTATTAGTGCCCCAGCGATGACGGCGATACATGCTATATGTGACGTTCATATTGGTGTGAGGAGTTTTGACAGACTAGTAAAATCCAAACAGACACCTGTCAAAAGCACTTAACAAAACATTTCTAGAGGGTAAAATTAATTATAATTTTAACAATAGCTCTGGTTCTTGCCAGCTTTGGTATCGGGATAACTAGGTAGCCCACAAGTGTGCTTCAACTGTAGTTTGGTATTAATGCGGATCTACAGCTTATAAGGTAATTTCCCGTAAGGCAAGAGGTTCATGTGTGCTGGTGAAACTTGTCCCAGCATCTTATGTCGCAGCCGATCATGAAGATCTGATGGCGCAAGAGAAGGTAAGAATGGCAGGGACAGCTGGAAGGGAATTGCTTGTACACGGTGGAGGCTTGAGCTTATGAAACGATTGAACAATTTCTCATCCATTGAGGATGAGATGTTTTCATGTAACTGTTGACGCTACAAGGAAGTTCCCACAGTCCAAGGGTCTCTGGGAATTCATAAGTAAAGATTGTTATATCTGGATCGGGGATAGTAGTGACAAAGTTCAGGCCCATATGGATAAGGTTTAGATCCCTACAAGGCAAAGCCAGAGCTGTAGATAGTGAAGGTTGGAATACTGTTTAAGGGGTTGGGAATCATTGGAGATTTAATTTTTATCTTGCAGCGGATCATAGTGAAGGAAGTAGGGGTATATATACTCATGTTGTTTTTGTTTGTATTCCTTCTATATGCCATGACAAGGTGCCCCTATTCGGACGATTGGACACATGACCAGAGCCTGAGCAGATGACCACATCTTCCCTGATGAGATGACATGAAGCCCGACCCACGTACAAGACACAGAGGATCCCAGAACGACCGGCGACTACTACAGCTCACCACGTCATCCCCAACAGAGTCTACATGTCAAGCCGTGTTTTACTTTTTATGGACTAAGAAGAAGATCAGGATTCATCGAGGGACACATGGGATCATATGACAAGAGGAGGGAACTGTTGTGGAAAATTTTATATTAATGTATTGTCATAAGAGTCTCCCAGTGTCTGATCTCTCGCAGCCCGCTCTAAAGAGCTGACTGGGGCAGACCGACGCTGGCTGAGACCTGTTAGGTAGTGGAAAACTTCCTGGTGTTTGGAGAGAGGTGTTTGCGGAGAGAAGACATGTCTGCCAGCAAAAGGGCCCCTGTGCAATGCACAGAACGATCGTCTGGTGGGGATGCGTTCGCTCTGCAAAGACATTATCGGTTGTTTCCTCTTGTCACCCCGATATATGCCTGATCAACATGTTTGGGGTGCCATGACGTACACCTGCAGATAATCCCCCTTGCACAAGGAACTTTAGTCATCATCATTTAGTATATTGTATCATGTCCTGTAGTAATTGGTTGTTTTGTGTTCTGTTGTTAAATCCTTATATGGTCACTTACATCCTGTGAGGTCATATCCTGTGAGGTCACAAGCTTTGTAAGAGGTGTGTTTGGCTGTTGGAGGCCGAACCCTCGAGTTTTTGGGACCTCCTATTGATATGCTAATAAAGTGGCTCACGCAGTCAGCTGAGGCTGGCTGGCAGTGTGATCTTGGAACTGGAAGGATGAGGATGTGATTATTTGTAAGCATGAGGCACACACCAGAGGATGAGCTACACTAGAGGAAAGACATATGATCAAAAGGTGAGATGCATTTATATCATTAGACAAAATTGTTATTATGATTAGAAACAGGAGATTTGGCTGTGTGCTCTGTGTGCAGCCAAATTTCTCTAACAATGAGGTGGGACTACAGGTTGCAGTCAGTCCACTTCAGGCTTGGAGGGTGTAGCACATCAAACCACAATTCGGATGGTGTGGAACTACAGGTCACAGCAAGTCCTCCAAGTGCTGACTTGGTGCAGCATTAGGAACTTCCACAGAGATTGTGCACTAGTGGCTTCCAATGAAAAGTCCACTCAGTATGGGCAAATTCCCAATAAAAAGGGAGGGGGAGAGAAACGTTAAAATTATAATTTATATTTTATACGGCGTCAGGGCCGGTAACGTTTAGGCCACCTGGTGAAAGAACATCATGATTAAAAATCCAGAAAGTCTCTGGAGCATAGTTTCTTGAAACGTTCGGCTTCTATCAATGTTTTATAGGTTCGATCACATAAACTGTTAGACCAATTGTGGACTTTTTATGAAATTCAGAAAAATGTCGTGGGATGCTATGCATGTCCTTACCACCCTCAATGAGCCTTCTATGCTGGCTGAACCACTGTCTAAGGGGGCAGATAGTGCGGCCCACATAGATCAACCCACAAGGGCATGAAAGGCCATACACAATGAAATCGGATGAACAATTGTAAAAATGATCTAGTGGATAGGTTTTCCCTTTAGAGACAAAGGATTTTTTACCATGTTGAACAAAGGAGCAAGTTTTACATAGAGCTTTTTTGCATTGGTACATGCCTGTCAGGAGTATAAGGGTAGTAGTGCTGGGAATAGTATGAGTGTTTTTTAATTTACTAGGGGCAATTTTATTTTTCAGGTTAGGGTCTTTGCGATAAGTGACTCTAGGTACTGGAGGAAGAATGGTTTTGAGGTGGGGGTCTTGTTGTAGGATATTCCAATGCTTATTGAGTATCTTTTCCATTTTTTTTGTACTTAAAGTGAAACGTAGTTAATCTAGTGGAATTGTCTGTTGGTTCTTTGTTGACTTTGGCGGTTTGCCATTAGAATAGTAGTCATGTGCTTTGTCTACTAGCTCTTCAGGGTGTTCTTTATCCATGAATTTATTTTTGAGCGGAATACATATTGTAGCATAAACGACAGAACTGTCCCTTGGGTACGTTCTGTATCCATTTAGAATAATGACAACTTTTATGGTGCAGAAACAAATTACCGGCAGTTGGCTCAGTGTAGTTTTTTGCAATGATGGTGTCACTTATATGACCTAATTCAAGATCAAGAAAGGCAAGACTGGTGGAATCTGAAACATGAGTAAAGGACAGACCATAGGGGGTTTTGATTGCAATGGTCTACAAAAGGCATGATAAGGTCAGGGGGACCATCCCAAATCACAATTAGGTTGTCAATATAACGCCCAAAAAAGACGAGAACCATATGTAGGATTATTCCCACTTATATGGTTTAAGTAATTCCAAGAGATGCAAACCATCTCTAATGTAAGATTATAAATGTTGAACAAGTGGTTGTAAGTATTGGTCTATGTATTGACTGAAGCTAGTGGTCAATCTATCCATGGCAGCCACAATGGGTCTACCAGGAGGAGATGTGATGTTTTGATGGATTTTTGGTAAATGGTAAAAGTATGGGATCTGA
Source organism: Aquarana catesbeiana (assembly GCF_042186555.1). Taxonomy (NCBI): domain Eukaryota; kingdom Metazoa; phylum Chordata; class Amphibia; order Anura; family Ranidae; genus Aquarana; species Aquarana catesbeiana. Next base: position 285,361,236 of record NC_133325.1, read on the forward strand.
TAAAAGTTTTTCCGGAAAAAAGAGACTTCTATTTTACTGATAACTCCATTATCAAGGGCAGATTTGACTAAAGCATCGACCTCACGAGCAAAATCAGCAGTGGGGTCTTTTGTCAGTTTTTATATGTAGTCCTATCTGAAAGAAGTCTGTGGGCTTCTTTGATATAGTCTACTCTATTTTGTAGAACTATTCCTCCCTCTTTGTCAGCAGATTTTATAATAACATCTGCCGTATGCATTAGAGTGTCGAGGGCTCTAGTTTCTAAGGTGGAGAGGTTATGTTGATAAGGTGACACCTTGGTGGATGATTGGCACATTTTTAGGAGACCAGCGTACACTACTCTATAGAAGCTTTCAAGATAGGGGCCTTTGGACTGAGCTGGATAAAAAACTGATTTTGGCCTAAAAGATGAATGAACTATAGGGGGGAAGTGGCAAGGTGTTGTGTAAAGAGGCTCAACGAGCCATCTTCCTCAGTGAGAGTTTCTAAAATATCAATGATGTCATCATCATATTCAAAGGAGCTGAGGGGAGATGTTGGTGGAAGTGAATCTCCACAAGAAGTAGTGGGTTTGTTTTGTTTGACATGAAAAAATCTTTTGAGAGTGAGATTGCGAATGTATCCTTGAATGTGTCCTTGAATAAGAGGAAATGATTTGGCTTGTTAATGGGGGCAAAATTAAATCCTCGACTAAGCAGAGTAGTACCTGCATTGGTGAGGTTGTAAGAAGATAAATTAAATATCTTCACAGTTTGCGGGATTTTGGTGTGTTGGTTTCTGAGCTTTTTTTTTCTAATAACATTATCAAGTTATTGGTTTTATATCATTAGGCCTATGCACGTATACCCAATGATATGCTTTTTTATTTTGCATATATCTCTATTTTTTAAATAGTTTTTAACAGTCAATTGCATATTGTATATCTATTAACCTTGGTTTGCCAAATTCCTAGTTTATTTTTCCCTGCCCACTGCACGAATATTTATAACCGTTTTTTCCCCCTATCAGCCTCGCTGTTACATATGCTTTTTCTCCATCCCCGCCCCCTCTTGTATTATATAAACTGCCATTGGACTCTACACTTCTATGCTTGAAAAAGGAGCTTGGCTATTCCAACACCAATAGCACGCCACCTCTGAAACGCGTTGCATGTTAGTGACGTCACGGCCCAGCGCCACACTGTGTTTTGCTTCCCAAGCCTCCTTTTGGGTTCTTCCTCCATGGCCGTTCACCATCATACCCGGAAGCCGAAGGAGGACAGTGAGGCCGCAGCGTGGATCATTACCGGCCCTGATGCCATATAAAATATAAATTATAATTTTAACTTTTCTCTCCCCCCTCCCTTTTTATTGGGAATTTGCCCATACTGAGTGAATTTTTTATTGGAAGCCACTAGTGCACAATCTCTGTGGAAGTTCCTAATGCTGCACCAAGTCAGCACTTGGAGGACTTGCTGTGACCTGTAGTTCCACACCATCTGAATTGTGGTTTGTTGTGTTACACCCTCCAAGCCTGAAGCAGACTGATTGCAACCTGTAGTCCCACCTCATCAGCCTAGAGATGTGCCTGAACTCAACTCTATGTTCTTCCATGTGAGTGGATATTGTTTTTATTAATACATTTTTACTTGATATATATTCAGAGGCGCCCCTCTCCTTGTTAAAAAGGAAGTCTTTCTCTGAGTCTGGAGTCAATGAGGATAGCAAAGATCAACTTTTCTAGATCAGTGGGTATATCTCTGGCTGCTATTTCATCCTTGATGGTATCCGGGAGACCATGAGAAAAAGCAGCCACGAGGGCCTCATTGTTCCAAGCAACCTCTGCTGCCAGTAATTAGCAACAGTTCTCATATTCTGTTTGATGAAAATGAGGGACTTGGCAGCAGAAGTGGAGTGTGCAGGAACGTCAAATACCCTTTTAACCACTTAGGCCCCGGACCATTTGGCTGGCCAAAGACCAGAGCACTTTTTGCAATTCGGCACTGCGTCGCTTTAACCACTTGCCGACCGCCTCACGTCTATATACGTGAGCAGAGTGGCATGGGCAGGCAAAATCACGTACCTGGTACGTGATTGCCTTCCCGCGGGCGGGGGGTCCGATCGGACCCCCCCCGGTGCCATCGGCGGTCGGCATTTGGTTGGGAGCGATGAGAGACGAGGGGGAGACCATCCGATCGTGGCCCCCCCCTCGCGATCGCTCCCAGCCAATGAGAAACATCCCCTGCCTCTGTATAGTACACAGAGGCAGAGGATGTGATGTCATCTCTCCTCGGCTCGGCAGTTTCCGTTCCAGCGCCGAGGAGAGAAGACATGTAAGTGCACCAACACTCACACACAACACAGTAGAACATGCCAGGCACACTAAACACCCCCGATCCCCCCCGATCGCCCCCCGATCCCCCCCCAATCACCACCCCCCCAGTCACAAACTGACACCAAGCAGGTTTTTTTTTTTTTTTTTTCCTGATTACTGCATAGTGTCAGTCTGTGACAGTTAGCAGTGGTAGGACAGTTAGTATTAGCCCCCTGTAGGTCTAGGGTACCCCCCTAACCCCCCCTAATAAAGTTTTAACCCCTTGATCACCCCCTGTCACCAGTGTCGCTAAGTGATCATTTTTCTGATCGCTGTATTAGTGTCACTGGTGACGCTAGTTAGGAACGTAAATATTTAGGTTCGCTGTCAGCGTTTTATAGCGACAGGGACCCCCATATACTACCTAATAAATGTTTTAACCCCTTGATGGCCCCCTAGTTAACCCTTTCACCACTGATCACCGTATAACTGTTACAGGTGACGCTGGTTAGTTCGTTTATTTTTTATAGTGTCAGGGCACCCGCCGTTTATTACCGAATAAAGGTTTAGCCCCCTGATCTCCCGGCGGTGATATGCGTCGCCCCAGGCAGCGGCAGATTAGCGCCAGTACCGCGAACACCCACGCACGCACCGTACACGCACCGTACACCTCCCTTAGTGGTATAGTATCTGAACGCATCAATATCTGATCCGATCAGATCTATACTAGCGTCCCCAGCAGTTTAGGGTTCCCAAAAACGCAGTGTTAGCGGGATCAGCCCAGATACCTGCTAGCACCTGCGTTTTTCCCCTCCGCCCAGCCCGGCCCAGCCCACCCAAGTGCAGTATCGATCGATCACTGTCACTTACAAAACACTAAACGCATAACTGCAGCGTTCGCAGAGTCAGGCCTGATCCCTGCGATCGCTAACAGTTTTTTTGGTAGCATTTTGGTGAACTGGCAAGCACCAGCCCCAGGCAGCATCAGATTAGCGCCAGTACCGCTAACACCCACACACGCAGCATACACCTCCCTTAGTGGTATAGTATCTGAACGCATCAATATCTGATCCGATCAGATCTATACTAGCATCCCCAGCAGTTTAGGGTTCCCAAAAATGCAGTGTTAGTGGGATCAGCCCAGATACCTGCTAGCACCTGCGTTTTTCCTCTCCGCCCGGCCCAGCCCAGCCCACCCAAGTGCAGTATCGATCGATCACTGTCACTTTTTTTTGTAGCGTTTTGGTGAACTGGCAAGCGCCAGCGGCCTAGTACACCCCGGTCGTGGTCATACCAGCACTGCAGTAACACTTGGTGACGTGGCGAGTCCCATAAGTGCAGTTCAAGCTGGTGAGGTGGCAAGCACAAGTAGTGTCCCGATGCCACCAAAAAGACAAACACAGGCCTGTCGTGCCCATAATGCCCTTCCTGCTGCATTCGCCAATCCTAATTGGGAACCCACCGCTTCTGCAGCGCCCGTACTTCCCCCATTCACATCCCCAACCAAATGCAGTCGGCTGCATGAGAGGCATTTTTATGTCCTCCCGAGTACCCCTACCCAACGAACCCCCCCAAAAAAGATGTTGTGTCTGCAGCAAGCGCGGATATAGGCATGACACCCGCTATTATTGTCCCTCCTGTCCTGACAATCCTGGTTTTTGCATTGGTGAATGTTTTGAACGCTACCATTCACTAGTTGAGTATTAGCGTAGGGTACAGCATTGCACAGACTAGGCACACTTTCACAGGGTCTCCCAAGATGCCATCGCATTTTGAGAGACCCGAACCTGGAACCGGTTACAGTTATAAAAGTTACAGTTACAAAAAAAAGTGTAAAAAAAAAAAAAAAAAAAACACAAACAAAAATAAAAAAAAATAGTTGTTGTTTCATTGTTCTCTCTCTCTCTATTCTCTCTCTATTGTTCTGCTCTTTTTTACTGTATTCTGTTCTGCAATGTTTTATTGTTATTATGTTTTATCATGTTTGCTTTTCAGGTATGCAATTTTTTATATTTTACCGTTTACTGTGCTTTATTGTTAACCATTTTTTTGTCTTCAGGTACGCCATTCATGACTTTGAGTGGTTATACTAGAATGATGCCTGCAGGTTTAGGTATCATCTTGGTATCATTCTTTTCAGCCAGCGGTCGGCTTTCATGTAAAAGCAATCCCAGCGGCTAATTAGCCTCTAGACTGCTTTTACAAGCAGTGGGAGGGAATGCCCCCCCCACCGTCTTCCGTGTTTTTCTCTGGCTCTCCTGTCTCAACAGGGAACCTGAGAATGCAGCCGGTGATTCAGCCAGCTGACCATAGAGCTGATCAGAGACCAGAGTGGCTCCAAACATCTCTATGGCCTAAGAAACCGGAAGCTACGAGCATTTTATGACTTAGATTTTGCCGGATGTAAACAGCGCCATTGGGAAATTGGGGAAGCATTTTATCACACCGATCTTGGTGTGGTCAGATGCTTTGAGGGCAGAGGAGAGATCTAGGGTCTAATAGACCCCAATTTTTTCAAAAAAGAGTACCTGTCACTACCTATTGCTATCATAGGGCATATTTACATTCCCTGAGATAACAATAAAAATGATTTAAAAAAAAAAAATGAAAGGAACAGTTTAAAAATAAGATAAAAAAGCAAAAAAATAATAAAGAAAAAAAAAAAAAAAAAAAAAAGCACCCCTGTCCCCCCTGCTCTCGCGCTAAGGCGAACGCAAGCGTCGGTCTGGCGTCAAATGTAAACAGCAATTGCACCATGCATGTGAGGTATCACCGCGAAGGTCAGATTGAGGGCAGTAATTTTTGTAGTAGACCTCCTCTGTAAATCTAAAGTGGTAACCTGTAAAGGCTTTTAAAGGCTTTTAAAAATGTATTAATTTTGTTGCCACTGCACATTTGTGCGCAATTTTAAAGCATGTCATGTTTGGTATCCATGTACTCGGCCTACGATCATCTTTTTTAATTCATCAAACATTTGGGCAATATAGTGTGTTTTAGTGCATTAAAATTTAAAAAAGTGTGTTTTTTCCACAAAAAATGCGTTTGAAAAATCGCTGTGCAATTACTGTGTGAAAAAAAAAAATGAAACACCCACCATCTTAATCTGTAGGGCATTTGCTTTAAAATAATATATAATGTTTGGGGGTTCAAAGTAATTTTCTTGCAAAAAAAAATAATTTTTTCATGTAATCAAAAAGTGTCAGAAAGGGCTTTGTCTTCAAGTGGTTAGAAGAGTGGTTGATGTGTGACATAAGCTTCTAAATGTTGTGCATAAAATGCCAGGACAGTTCAAACCCCCCCAAATGACCCCATTTTGGAAAGTATACACCCCAAGCTATTTGCTGAGAGTCATGTCGAGTCCATGGAATATTTTATATTGTGACACAAGTTGCGGGAAAGAGACACATTTTTTTTTTTTTTTTTGCACAAAGTTGTCACTAAATGTTATATTGCTCAAACATGCCATGGGGATTTGTGAAATTACACCCCAAAATAAATTCTGTTGCTTCTCCTGAGTACGGGGATACCACATGTGTGGGACTTTTTGGGAGCCTAGCCGCGCACGGGACCCCGAAAACCAAGCACCGCCTTCAGGCTTTCTAAGGCCGTAAATTTTTGATTTCACTCTTCACTGCCTATCACAGTTTCAGAGGCCATGGAATGCCCAGGTGGCACAAACCCCCCCCAAATGACCCAATTTTGGAAAGTAGACACCCCAAGCTATTTGCTGAGAGGTATAGTGAGTATTTTGCAGACCTCACTTTTTGTCACAAAGTTTTGAAAATTGAAAAAAGAAAAAAAAAATTTTTTTTCTGGTCTTTCTTCATTTTCAAAAACAAATGAGAGCTGCAAAATACTCACCATGCCTCTCAGCAAATAGCTTGGGGTGTCTACTTTCCAAAATGGGGTCATTTGGGGGGGGTTGTGCCATCTTGGCATTTTATGGCCTTCAAAACTGTGATAGGTAGTGAGGAGTGAAATCAAAAATGTATGCCCTTAGAAATCCTGAAGGTGGTGCTGTGTTTTCGGGGCCCCGTACGCGGATAGGCTCCCAAAAAGTGCCACACATGTGGTATCCCCGTACTCAGGAGAAGCAGCTGAATGTATTTTGGGGTGCAATTCCACATATGCCCATGGCCTGTGTGAGCAATATATCATTTAGTGACAACTTTTTGTAAATTTTTTTTTTTTTTTTGTCATTATTCAATCACTTGGGACAAAAAAAATAAATATTCAATGGGCTCAACATGCCTCTCAGGATTTTCCTTGGGGTGTCTACTTTCCAAAATGGGGTCATTTGGGGGGGGTTTGTACTGCCCTGCCATTTTAGCACCTCAAGAAATGACATAGGCAGTCATAAACTAAAAGCTGTGTAAATTCCAGAAAATGTACCCTAGTTTGTAGACGCTATAACTTTTGCGCAAACCAATAAATATACGCTTATTGATATTTTTTTTACCAAAGACATGTGGCCAAATACATTTTGGCCTAAATGTATGACTAAAATTTAGTTTATTGGATTTTTTTTATAACAAAAAGTAGAAAATATCATTTTTTTTCAAAATTTTCAGTCTTTTTCCGTTTATAGCGCAAAAAATAAAAACGGCAGAGGTGATCAAATACCATCAAAAGAAAGCTCTATTTGTGGGAAGAAAAGGACGCAAATTTCGTTTGGGTACAGCATTGCATGACCGCGCAATTAGCATTTAAAGCGACACAGTGCCGAATTGTAAAAAGTGCTCTGGTCAGGAAGGGGGTAAATCCTTCCGGGGCTGAAGTGGTTAACTGACAATTGCGTGGTCGTGTGACGTTGCACCAAAACAAAATTGACGTCCTTTTTTTTCCCACAAGTAGAGCTTTCTTTTGGTGGTATTTGATTGCCTCTGCGGTTTTTATTTTTTTTGCACTATAAACAAAAAAGAACGACAATTTTGAAAAAAAAATGCAATATTTTTTACTTTTTGCTATAATAAATATCCCCAAAAACTATATATAAAAAAAACATTTTTTTCCTCAGTTTAGGCCGATATGTATTCTACATACTTTTAGTAAAAAAACCGAAGCCAAAGGAGGACAGTGAGGCCGCAGCGCGGCTCGTTACTGGCCCTGACGCCATATAAAATATAAATTATTTTATATGGCATCAGGAGGAATGTCAGCCAAGCAAGTCTTTAACAGGAACACAGGAGAGAGTCTCTAGAGATGTGAACAAGGTGAAGGCAGAGATCATCTGGGCTGGACGGCTTAAGTAGGCAGGACTGACAAGCAGGATATCTGTGACAGACCTGCCTGGGAGAGAGACTTTTGGAGGGGACTGAATGCTAGCCTCTTGCCGATCGATCGAGGGCCCTGGCATTTGAGGGAACGGTGCTCTTTGTGAGCTGTATGCCTGGGGACCCTTGAGGTGGTATTACTGTGGATTCGGGTCCTGGTCCCCCAGGACACACAGACTCTGGGGACCCTGGATTTGCCATATTAGAAATACTGGCTGATTCATAATGCTGGGTCAAATACTGTTAGGAGATGCTGATGTCAATTCCAGCCACCTGTCTGTCTGTTGTCTGCTAGAATGTGTATTGTAAATAAGTCTAGTATGGGATCTAAGAGTCATTAGATCCCCATTGTTGTTTGTGTTAATTAACTCTGCTATTGTGTGAAGAAGAGTTCGGTATTGATTTGTGATAATGTTGATTGGGTTTTCTGAGCTACAAGATGGCCAGTCTGGCCTAAAGGTCATGTCTGAGTCATCAAGGCTGTCTAAAGGGATTAGTTAATTAGCCCATGTTAATTTTGGAACAATTTGTTTGGGGTACTGTGTGGGTACAGGCATTAGAGGACTGGAACTACTGACTAACTTCGGAGTCAACCCGTCTGGGGTCTCCTCCTGTGTTAGTCTCCTGCCGAAAGGGGAGAAATGTGACAGACCTAGCCAGGAGAGAGACTTTTGGAGAGGACTGAATGCTAGCCTCTTGCCGATCGATCGTGGGCCCTGGCATTTGGGGGAACGGTGCTCTTTGTGAGCTGTATGCCTGGGGACCCTTGAGGTGGTATTACTGTGGATTCGGGTCCTGGTCCCCCAGGACACACAGACTCTGGGGACCCTGGATTTGCCATATTAGAAATACTGGCTGATTCATAATGCTGGGACAAATACTTTTAGGAGATGCTGATGTCAATTCCAGCCACCTGTATGTCTGTTGCCTGCTAGAATGTGTATTGTAAATAAGTCTAGTATGGGATCTAAGAGTCATTAGATCCCCATTGTTGTTTGTGTTAATTAACTCTGCTATTGTGTGAAGAAGAGTTCGGTGTTGATTTGTGATAATGTTGATTGGGTTTTCTGTGCTACAAGACGGCCAGTCTGGCCTAAAGGTCATGTCTGAGTCATCTAGGCTGTCTAAAGGGATTAGTTAATTAGCCCATGTTAATTAGGTTTCTGGTCACAGGTGTATGTTCAGAGTAATATGAGCAGGTGGTATACACCTCCTCTTTTACTGTATAAAAGAGCCTGTATTCCTTTCAATAAAAGAGATCCCTGTTTGAACTTACATACAGCCTGCCTGGTGTTTGTTCTGAGCTACACAACTGGATTAGAACGGCACATAGCTGTAGTTCTAGTTCTGGAGCATCGGATGACCGAACCATCAGATGTTGCGATCTGCAATCTGATTCTATAGCTGCAGAGGAGTGTCGGGAGAGTGGGACCGAGCGAGCAGGGGCTCGTTACATTGGTTGGCAGCCGTGGGATTTGCTCTCCAGTTACTGGGACACTCCAAACAAGCCTGCAGGAGAGCCATGCTGAAAGACTTACTTGAGAGCCGTGGAGGGAATGGTGGGATTGTGCTTCCTTGCCGTGAACACATCCAAACCATCACCATCCAAGGTCCAGATAGCAGGAGAGGAGAGGTACAGATACCAGCCACCATGGAAGAGAAATTCAGAAGGAGGTTGCGAGAGATGCAGAAACAGCACAGAGGACCAGTATCAGAGCAGGTCCTGCTAGGATGGTTTGATTCTATCCGCTGCGAACTCTGGAAGGAAGCGCTAGCCCATGAGCAGCGAAACCAGGGAAAAGTTCTCCCCTCCATCCATGTAAGGTACTGGTCGCAGTATGAAGTGCGAATGCTGTTATTGGGGGAACAGCCAAACCAGGAGTGGACAGCTGAGTTAAGCAGGCTGATCCGGGCAGAAATGCAGTTGGATGAGAGCTACAGAGCCCTCCAGTGGTATGTAGCCCAAGTGTGCCCGTGGACAGCGGATGACAGCCCCACGGAAGGCTTTGACTACGATGGCCTGGGATTGTTGTACTGGAGGCTGTCCAGGGACCCTGACTTTGGGAGTGATCGGGAGCGGTGTTTGGAGGAAATAATAGAGCACAGAGAGCGAAGACTGAATGTCTCGGAAGTGCACTGGGCACAGGAAGATTTGGAGTTTCTAGCCATTCAGGAATGGGAGCTTGAGATGGCCTACAGACAGCTGCTAGACTCCGCTCAGCAGCAGGGTGGGGCTCCCTTTGCCTGGGACTATCAGGAAATACCGGTTGACAACTCTGAAATCCTGGCTGAAAAGTTGACAATGTGGCAGAGTAACAGTGTGCTTTGCCAACCTGCCCCCACAGCTAGGGAGGCGGAGGTCTTATGACGGATGCAGCAAGTGCTGACTGAACTTGATGATCCTGTTTCTGCATGGGATGATCTTGGATGGAGGAATGTGCCTGTCCAGCAGCATGCCAGAGAATCGGCAGTGGAAAATCTGAAGATTGCTGTCCCCAAACCTGAAGTGCTGACAGCTGGGCAGAAAAACAACAAGTGGAGAGGCGCCTCTGGGTGCAGTCGTTTTTATAAGTTTAAAATGCTTTAATAAAATATAGATAAACTCACATGGCAGCAGTAAAAACAGGCATGATAGTACAAGTCATGGATGGAGCTCCCTATCCTGTGCCTGTAGACAGTCTCTGCGGTGGATGTATTGACAGCTCTTCCAGATGTGATAAGCCAGCTTCAGACAATGGTGGAGCGGCCTCAGAACGAGGCTTGTAACACACGAGACAGCTGGCTGCAGGGGGATGACGTCATCAGTGGTGGACGCGTTTCTTGGGCATGCGCGCTTGGATGGTTAGCAAGCCCCGCCTTTATCAACAGACAAGTCTACTCACCATGCAGGGAAGTTAAATAGGAACTGGGGGAGGGAACGGGGCGGGAAAGGGAGGAGAAAGGATGGGGAACAGGAGATATATACAAAGCCCAATGTTATTAGATGTGATCAGTGACATGAATGGGCGAAAATGGAAAACGGAAAAATGGAAGGGGGCTATGAGTGTCACCATGGAGAAATGGAAAATGTGTGACCAAGAGATAGAAAAAAGAGAGAGAAAGGGGGAAGGGAAAAAGAGAAGAAGAAGGTGGAGGAGAGGCAAAAAAGAATAGTAGATAATACCCTAAACGGAGGAAAGAAAAAGGGAAGAGGAAAGGGAAAAGGGGGGGAGGAAAAGAGGAGGACAAAGGGGAAAAAGAATGGGTAGACCAGACTGGCAAACACCCATGGCGCATGTCTGGAGGTCGATATCTGAAACATCTAAATAACATCTAAATATATAAATCAGATCTAACAGATTTATGTGAAAAGGATAATAATCATAAAAAATATGTATATGAAACAGTAAATATACAGGATGTGTATATATATACAGCATGTGTATAAAATACACTGAAATATACCAATTCTACAAGAAAAATAGATAAAATTACATAACATAACAACTGACTATGCACAGCATAGTAATAAAGTTGTAACAGTAGAAAAATGTGCATGTGTATATTAAAATTATATATTGGCTGACAAAAGTGAGTAAGGTAAACTGGTATAATAAATATGGGAATTGGTAAAATATCAGATAATTATACACAAAAAGGAAGAAAGAGGGACCAGGAGAGCCATAAATTCCGAAAATTGTGGATAATGGATAAAAGCAAAAGAATATATATATGTAGAGACCTGTATTATTATAAAAACCTGTATTATTATAAAAAATAAATAAATAAATAAATGAAAATCTATGCACTATATTTCACCAATGAAAGTGAAAAAAGGGGAAGAGAAATGGTACCAAGTTTTACAGTATAGTGGAAATTTCTATTCCTTCATTCATACCCCCAGGTGAAAGAACATCTAACTGATAAATCCAGAACGTTTAACGGGCACATAGTTTCTTGAAACGTTCTGCAGCTGGTAGAGATCTGGGGATTTGTTCAATGACCCGCACTTGTAACCCTGCGGTGGATTTCTGATGAGCTTGGGAAAAATGTTTGGGCACACTGTGTGCCACCTTCAGAGGATCGATCCCACCCTCAATGGATCTCCGATGTTCACTGAACCTAGTCCTAAGTGCTCGTATCGTGTGGCCTACATACAATAGGCCACAAGGGCAGGATAATCCATAGATCACAAAATCGGAGGAGCAGTTGTAAAAATCTTTCAACATGTGAGTAACCCCCTTGGTGGTAAACGACTTCTGGCCATGATGAACAAATCTACAAGTTTTGCACAACGGTTTACGACACTGGAACATCCCAACTAGTGGGATGAGTACAGGCTTGTTGGGAGAGCAGTGTCTCGATCTAATTTTACTGGGGGCTATTTTCATTTTGAGGTTAGGGGCTCTGCGATATGTGACCTTAGGTTTTTCAGAAATATATGGTTTTAACAGTGGATCTTGTAGTAGTATATCCCAATGATCCGCTAGGATTTTTTCCATTTTTTTAAATTGGTAGTGAAAAGTGGTGGTGAACCGTACTGTATGATGATCAAGGTCCCGGGATTGTTTCGGAGGTTTGCCTTTTAGATAGTGCTTAAAAGCTTGATCAGTAAGAGCTGGAGGGTAGTCCTTATCTTTGAACTTGTTTTTAAGCAGGGTACTCTGGTCGACGTAATCACATTCTCTGGTACAGTTCTGTCTTAATCGACAGAACTGTCCCTTTGGAATGTTGTTGATCCATTGCGGAAGATGGCAACTTTTATAGTGCAAAAATTAATTTCCCGCAGTCGGTTTGACATAGTTTTTGGAAACAATGGTGGAAGTGGCTACGTCGGCACCTAACTCCAGATCAAGAAAGGGCAGCGTGTCAGGACTAGCAGCAAAGGTGAAGGATAAGCCATACTGGTTGTCGTTACAATATTTCACAAAATCATTGATCACATCAACATCGTCATCCCAAATGATGACGATGTCGTCGATGTAACGACCGAAAAACACAATGTGGCATGCATATGGGTTGTTGTGGAGAATGTATAGATTCTCCCAATAGCCCATGGCCAAGTTGGCATAAGAGGGCGTGAAGTTCGCCCCCATGGTTGTTCCCTGTATTTGGACATAGAAATCTTCATCGAATTGGAAGTAATTGTGCGTTAGACAGTACGAAGTGGCTTCCAAAATGAATGCCGCCTGACGAAGCTTGATAAAGGGGTCAGGCGGCATCCACTTGTTGTTTTTCAGCTTCAGGAACATGGTTTCTCTCCTACTATGATGGCAGCCCTGCTTGCTCCTTTTGGACGTTTTTACCCCTCTACTCTAATAGCAGCACTACATAGACTATTGGTTTGTGCTTGCTACATGAACTGTTACTTCCCATTTTTTACCATCTGACCGATTTTGATTCATTAACTTATATAGATTTGATCCTGTGAGAATTCTGAGTGATTGCGCCTACACTTGTTATTTTAAGACAACAGGGCAGAGCTCTGCTAACCTCTGCCCAGCACTGATAGAATCTTCTGGGTTCCATGGAGAGGAGATGGTGAACCTTTATCCCCAGACACCAGTTGCAGAGACAGGGGATTTGATAGACTTTTCTGCTGATGAAGAACAACCTGGTGAGCCTCCAGCAGAAGAAGAGCTGTTATTAGGGCCAAACTTTACTGTGCTCTGCCCAGCACCAACAGAAGTATCTGTGAAGTTACAAGGAACTTCCCCAGCTGAAGCGCTGGCAACTGGACAGAGGGTCCAAGATTTCTGCCCTACATCTGCGGTGGTTCCAGAGGCTCAGGGTGAGAAGGAGGTGGTCACTTCCCAGCAGCAGATCAGGATACAGGGGGAGAAGGGAGAGGAGGTGTTCGTCGTCCCTCCCCAACAGTTGGCCAGGGTGGAAGAAGTGGTCTTTCCTCCCCAGCAAAGATCCGTGCACCTGGGAGACAGTACCAGAGACATATCATCCCAACATCCAGATGTGGGAATGGAAAAGGAAGCAGCCGGCTCACCTCCCCAATGGCAGCTACACAGTTTGGGAGTGGAGGAAGCCAGCCTCCTGCCCCAATGGTTAGCTGGAGCGGAGGATGCGGAGTCCCCAGAAGAAGTGCTGGCAACAGGGCAGAGTGCTACCAACCTCTGCCCAGCACCGGCAACAACTACAGAGTTCCAGGAAGGCGGGGCAGTTGGCCTCCCTCTCCAACAGTTAGCCGGAGTAGATGGTGTGGGGTTTCCAGCAGAAGAGCTGGCAACAGGGCCGAGTACTGCTGGACTCTGCCCTCAACTAACAGAGGATGGATTTCCTGTGAAGGTGGATGGGACTTCATTCTCCACCTGTATACCCCAGGGATGCTGGGCAGTCGGCCCAGATCCCCAACAGCATGAAGGAGTGAGCCCAGACACCCTGTCTTCTCTCCAGCGGCAGAAAGGACTCCAGGGAGAAGGGCCAGTCCAGGCCTCTCCCCAGTGGCAGATATGTTCTCTGAGAGAGGCAGAGGTTGGCTGGGTGAGTAATGCTTTGTTTGGAACAATTTGTTTGGGGTACTGTGTGGGTACAGGCATTAGAGGACTGGAACTACTGACTAACTTCGGAGTCAACCCGTCTGGGGTCTCCTCCTGTGTTAGTCTCCTGCCGAAAGGGGAGAAATGTGACAGACCTAGCCAGGAGAGAGACTTTTGGAGAGGACTGAATGCTAGCCCCTTGCCGATCGATCGTGGGCCCTGGCATTTGGGGGAACGGTGCTCTTTGTGAGCTGTATGCCTGGGGACCCTTGAGGTGGTATTACTGTGGACACACAGACTCTGGGGACCCTGGATTTGCCATATTAGAAATACTGGCTGATTCATAATGCTGGGACAAATACTTTTAGGAGATGCTGATGTCAATTCCAGCCACCTGTCTGTCTGTTGCCTGCTAGAATGTGTATTGTAAATAAGTCTAGTATGGGATCTAAGAGTCATTAGATCCCCATTGTTGTTTGTGTTAATTAACTCTGCTATTGTGTGAAGAAGAGTTCGGTGTTGATTTGTGATAATGTTGATTGGGTTTTCTGTGCTACAAGACAGCCAGTCTGGCCTAAAGGTCATGTCTGAGTCATCTAGGCTGTCTAAAGGGATTAGTTAATTAGCCCATGTTAATTAGGTTTCTGGTCACAGGTGTATGTTCAGAGTATTAAGAGCAAGAGGTATACACCTCCTCTTTTACTGTATAAAAGAGCCTGTATTCCTTTCAATAAAAGAGATCCCTGTTTGAACTTACATACAGCCTGCCTGGTGTTTGTTCTGAGCTACACAACTGGATTAGAACGGCACATAGCTGTAGTTCTAGTCGGAGCATCGGATGACCGAACCATCAGATGTTGCGATCTGCAATCTGATTCTATAGCCGCAGAGGAGTGTCGGGAGAGTGGAACCGAGCGAGCAGGGGCTCGTTACAATATCATCAACAGGTGAGTCACTGTGGAGAGATAGGAGCTGGCAATTAGCCGACAGCTGAGCGGCCAGCTTTGAGAAGGAAGGGCTGAGCCTAGCCCTTACAGGACCCACTTCTCATCTTTCCCACTGCTTGCCTATGTCACCCATAAGTGGCCTTCTTCCATTCTGTTTTTACATTTTTACTGCAAAATATAAAAAACAATAATAAGTATAGCAGTTGGTCAGTTGGTCAATCCTTGTGTAGTCTGTATTTAGATTTTATGGTGGGAAAATCTATGGAAAACTACATAATCCATATCTCCTTCACTGTTATCTGGGATGTGGTCATGACAAAATGTAAAAGGGAGAAATAGTAACAGATATTGCATGCTGCAGGAAGATGGATTTAACTTGCTGGAGAAATGTCCATTATCAGGAAGAAAAAGTACTGCTCTTACTCATTTCTTTGTTGGGGACAGGCCTTTGCCTTGGGTGAGTACCTGCCGTTGCACTATTCAAATCGTTCATTGAATTTACAGAAGAGGATGTTCTATTATTGCCTCATCAGAGCACAAAGAATTGTAGAGTGTGCTTTTGCAATTCTTTCCAGTAAGTGGAGTCTCTTTCATTCCCCTCAACTTAAAGTGGTTGTAAACCCCCCAAGACAATTTACATATCAGTAAGCCTATAATAAGACTTACCTATATGTACTGAAAATATCTCCTAAACCTGGGCCGTTTAGGGGATATTTACCTTGTAGTGTGCCGAAGATGTCATCGGCGCATGCGCAGTGAAGAAACGGCCCTCCGTGCCATTTCTTCCCCAGAGTGTGCCGTGACTAGTGGCTCCCATGCTCATGTGTGGGAGTGACGTCACGCGGCTCCAGCCAGTCACAGAGCCGGAGTCTGTGGCCCCGGAAGGAAGAGGGGCAAAGATGGATGCTTCCACCAGCGAGGACATTGCGGACATCGTGGGCTTCATTTGCAGGTAAGTGCCCTTTAATAGCCGGGGATAGCAGGTGTGCCCACCGCGTACAGCGTGACCGTGCCCGCGGAACTTGATGTTCGCCGGTCTCCCAGCGATCGTGTCATGGAGCCTCAGAATGGGGAAGTGCACCTTGTAAACAAGGCATTTCCCCATTCTGGCTTGTGTCATGACAGAGATCAACGTTTCCTGACATCAGAAGTGGTGATCGCTGTCATGTGACTTAAAGCCCATCCCCCCACAGTTAGAATCACTCTCTAGGACACACTTAACCCCTTCATCGCCCCCTAGTGGTTAACCCCTTCACTGCCAGTGTCATTTACATAGTAATCAGTGCATATTTATAGCACTGATCGTTGAAAAAATGACAATGGTCCCAAAATTGTGTCAAACGTGTCCAACGTGTCCGCCATAATGTCACAGTCCCCATAAAAATCGCAGATTGCCGCCATTACTAATAAAAAAAATAAAAATAAAAATGCCATAAAACTATCCCCTATTTTGTAGACGCTATAACTTTTGCGCAAACCAATCAATATACGTTTATTGTGATTTTTTTTTACCAAAAATATGTAGAAGAATACATATTGGCCTAAACTGAGGAAAAAATGTTTTTTTTATATATTTTTGGGGGATATATATTATAGCAAAAAGTAAAAAAATAATGTGTTTTTTTCAAAATTGATGCTCTTATTTTGTTCATAGCGCAAAAAATAAAAACCGCAGAGGTGATCAAATACCACCAAAAGAAAGCTCTATTTGTGGGAAAAAAAAGGACAAAGGGGGACGAAGGGGGTAAAATCTTCCGTGTCTGAAGCGGTTAAACCTGTAGAATGCTATCACTGCACTTAAGATGAATCTTAGTTTAAAAAAAAACAAAAAACATATAGCTGTTGCCACATCACTTACCTGTAATGAAGTATGTCCCAAATTGTGCAGGCTGCTGGGTTCCTGTAGAAATATTCTGGTCAGGGACATCCATTCCTATTTCTGGCACTGAACGTCTAGCACTGAGGGAGTTAATAGCTTCGGGTCTCCTGTAAGCTGCAGTAAAAAGGGTCTGATGGGGACCTATCATCTCCTCCCCTCACCTTTTGAGAAAAAATGGTGCATAGTTAACACTGCATGTAACATGATCTCTGAATAAGGAATAGAATCTTGTCATTCATCCAACTCTTCCCTATTCAGAGATTGTGTTAGCTTTGTAGCTAATAACTCCCTCTGCTCTGGAAGTTCAGCACCAGGAAGAGGATCGGGCATCCTTGTAGAGAAGGTTTATACAGGATCCAGCTGCTTGCACAACATGGGCATATTTCATGACAGATAAGTTAGGTGACTGCAGCTATAGGAGAAAACCAAATTTTTGCCGAAAATTCAGCTTTAAATCAGCACATGCCTTACACAACTTTGTTCATCAGCATTAGAGATGAGCTTAGGCATCCCACAATCTCACCTCTGTTGTCACTGACAAAATATGGGCATGTGGCTATCTAAGGGCACTGACATCACAGCATCTTAGCCCTTTGTTTACGTGTGTTCTGGGGCAGTAAATGAGCTAGTCCACAGGTGACTGAACAAAAAAAGAGTGCAAATTTGATGATTGGATAATAGTTCAAAGCACACCCAAGCTCAACATCATGGCTTCCTTTTCAAGACTGACTTCATGTTTATGTGTTCTACAGGACTGCTACCCTGGCAGCTAGACTCTGCTGAATACAAATTGTAAAAATAAGAAAATGTACACTTTGATGCTCTACTCTACTGTTCTTTTGTTTAATAAAATATATTGAACAATAACAATTGTTATTTATTTACATAATTTTCTGTAAAAGTCATTACTTATCAACAGGATTATTTATAGCTTCCAAAATAGTAACTCTCACCAAAAATGAGCACAGGTATTCACAGGTCTAGGCAGCTTTGCATAGTGCAAAAGAAGGAATGTTGTCTCATAGCTACAATAAATACCTCAAAACAAAGTCTAGGTATGGCTCACATGTCTGCAAAGCATGCATCTGCAAACATAAACAGTTCTAGCTTGCTATGCATAATGGAAATAAACATATTTCAGTATGCATTGCAGTGTCAATTTCAAAGCATACTGGGTCCTACAGGCATATGTATAGAGGTTTACCTTGGCTTGTTTTCTGTGTTGCAGAACAACATGGATGAATTATGGAGTTGGTCCTGTTGATGGTGCAACATCCTTAGGTTAGACACCTTATCCCAAAAAAGGTATATGCAAATAGAAAAGAATAAAGGGATTTTTGCGGTGCCAAATACAGGGAAACAAGGTTGACTTTTATGAGTTAAAATAAAACACAATTTTATTGCATAACATAGTTAAAAGAACATATGCAATATAAAATTACAGATAACCTGGATGAATCTTTCAACATCCAGGAATGCCAATTTTGAATCATCCATATTTGTTTCCTTGGCTTGACTTGCTAGGGGGGAGAGCAGTTGTTTAAGAGGTCAAAACGTGTGTGCTGCATGTTTACAGTCACTCCTATTGAAATCTATGGGGCCAAAAATGCCTGATTATGATCTGAAAATTGCTAATGTACCTCTTTGCATAACAGTCATCACACTACAATTGACTAAGTGCTCAGGTACAACTTAAAACAATTAAATTGTGGCTGTTGAGTGTTGTGGTGCATAGGGAAAAGCACGACAAAATGTTTAGGTGTGAAGGGGACTTCTTTAGGCTGGGTTCACACCTATGCAAATTGGATGCGGGTTTCCCCGCATCCAATTTGCATAGCAGGAGATTGTGACCGGCTCTCTATGGAGCCAGTTCACACATCTCTGCAGCAGCTCCAGTGTGAATTGCACAGGAGCCCTGCGCTTCTTTTGGTTCATTTCAAGTCTGAATTCAGCCCAAAATTCGGGCTGAAATTGGACCTGAAACAATGAATGGAGATGCACCGGACTCCTGCTGTGAGCCGCTGTGTGTTCTGGCGTGAACCCAGCCTTAATCTAACAAAGCTTCCATTCTGAGACAAACACAACAATAGATGAACTTCTTCTTAAGCATCCATACAAAGTATTACATTTGTTTGTTGACTGGCTGGTACATGTGCTGGAAATGTGCACATTGTTTTAAAAGCTAGTTATTGATTGCTGATTTACACAGGAAGTCTAAAGCCCCATTCACATGTGCAATTATGGGCACAGTGGCAATATTTGATGGCACAGTGACAGTGTTTGATGGGCACAGTGACAGTGTTTGATGGGCACAGTGGCAGTTTTTGATGGGCACAGTGGCAGCGTTTGATGGCACAGTGGCAGAATTTGATGGCACAGTGGCAGAATGTGATGGCACAGTGGCTGCAATTGTTTTTTTGTTTTTTTTTTAATTTTGGGGCCCCCAAAAAATTTTGAGCACCAGCCGCCACTGCCCTCACATACACAAACCTGTATATATGCCAGCCCCTCACATACAAAAACCTGTATATATGGCAGCCCCTCACATACACAAACCTGTAAACACACAAGGTTCTGGCCCCTCCCTGTACACAAACAGCCCCCCTCCCTTTCTCTCACAGCCTATACTTGTAAAGAAGGTCTTCCTACCTAGTCCCAGCCCCTTTTCACAAAGCTGACATGTTGCTGAGAAGCTCAGTACAAATCACACGAGGGGTGCACATACACATAGTGGCCAGAGGTGGCAATAAAGAGTTCAATGTCTGAGCTCAGTGACACGAGAACAGCAGAAGCTGTGAAATCATTTCTATACTCCACAGCATGGCTCCCCGCCACCCGTTCTGCCTTCTTCTGGTCCGGGCGGGCTCTCAGGCCCCTTACAGTTGTGATGACTGTACCCCCCTGATGGCGGCCCTGGACACAGTAGACTTGGATTTTACCAAAGCATTTGACACAGTTCCACACACACGGCTAATGTGTATATGTAAGTCTACAGGCTTAGAAACTTAAGCTTGTAAATAGATACAAAACTGGTTTAAAGACTGTATTCAGAGATAGTCTAAGGTTATAAATGCTGTACCCCAAGGTTCTGTGTTGGGACTCTTACTTTTTAACATATTTATATATGACACAGGGACTGGGATTAAAAGTACCATTTCAGTGTGCAGCAGATGACACCACATTTTTCAGTGGAATTACACCTTTACAGGATGCCCCCAATTTACAAGGCAACCTCAATGCATTATTTAATTAGGCAACTACAGTATGAGGCAAATGAGGTTTGATGTTGATAAATGTCAAGTTATGCACTTGGGGACTAAAAACATGCATGCATCATGTGCACTAGGTTGAGGACTGCTGGGGGGAGAGGAATCTGGTTGTTCTGGTACACGTACACGTTGTAGACCATAGATTTAATTGCATGCAATGCCAAGCTGCAGTTTCAAAAGCTAGCAAATACTTTCTTGTATTAAAATAGATATAGACTCAAGAGAAATACATAAGTTTGCCCCTAGCTATGGATTGAGATAGGGGCACAATTATTTAAAGGCAACAGCAATGCATGTGTAACATGATACTGTACCACTGTTGGTCATGCAAGTATCTGTACTGACTTTAGGCAACAGTGCAGGACAGGATACTGAATGTTTGCTTTTATTGCTGTCTGTGTCCATGCTGGATAAATACACCCTCTCTATTTGTCCTAAAGGCAATTATCACTGAGAGAGAAATCCAACATTTTTCAGTTCTCTCACATTTGAGAGATATCCTTTCATTTCCTGCTGCATCTGTGGGACAGAAAAAGGAAATTCTTCCCAGCTCAACACAGCAAAAAATAATCTGAAAGGTGGTTTAACCCATTCATACTCTATGCAAAAGAAAAAAAAAAAAAAAAAAACGAATTAAAATATTGGGCTATACATACACTTTAATCAACATAAGCATGCCCTTGCCAAATGTTTTTTTTTTTTTTTTTTCAAACACCATTTACTGCATATTTCTATATTTTCATGCTATTTTCCCCTTTATAGCAACACCCCCTTCAGAATTACTTCAGATAATGTGCTTTGAAAGGTTGCTGATGTAATTGGGGAGTTTCCTAACCTGCCATTTATCTAAATACATTGCATGTATGGAACAATTTGTAAGAAACTATCAAAGCAGGAATAAAAGATAAGACCACTCCCCAGTACACAGCAGAAAGGTGAGTCCATCAATATTATTCCTTGTACTGCAATAAAGAGCATATGCAGCCTCCATTCCTGGACATCCCCCCAAGGTCAGCCTTGCATGGCCATATCAGGTGCACACAGCCCACAGAATTTCATCAGTGTGTGAGGTCACACTGATCTGGTGCCAATATTCTGTGCAAGTGCAACTGCAAAATGGGACACGCCTGCAGAATTTGACCAACTGGCTCCATGGTAGAGAGCAGAAGCGGGCCACAGACTTGACAGTTGAGTGCAATATGTATGCATAAGGCTACACATGTCATCACCACCACCCACAGCCATAGCCTTGTCTGCCCATCCATGAAACAACTGACAGTGTGTCAGGAAAAGGGAATTGGAGCACAGAGACACCAATATTTAGACCCTCCCACCATACAAATGAAAATGGGGAATAACTGAGGCACTCCTCCATGAGCCTGCCCACAGCCCAACCTCATTTTTACCCATGCACATGCACAAAGCCAATAGAGGGAGACCACAAAGGGCCAGTCCAACATGCCAACCCGCCTCTGATCAACAATATGTCTCACCACACAAGAATGTGGCAGCATGTATAGAAAGCATAATACAAACAAGAACAAAATATATTCATTATACAAATATGAATATAAAACAGACTGTGCACTATGCAGCCATCAACATCACCAAAGGAGACTGCAGGACCTACATTCACATACATTATCATGATTTGAATGATGAATAAACAGAGTACAAGAGGCTATTTACGGAGTGAGATAATCACATCATCATGCCTGCATGATTGGAACACGGCTATTTGTAGTTATATTATGTGTGGGACCCTTGCAGACTTTTTAATGAACTTTAACACTTCAGGCATTTAATTTCTAGCATTGTTCTAGCACCTTCTGGAATCTATTACCATTGATTTGATTTCATGGGAGAGAAAGCATATTTTTCATTTTTTTTCCCCAGTGTTTAATTTTTTTGTATTTAACTCTTCTTTTTTTTTTTAGAAGGGAAGGTCTAAAAAAATATGCAGGCCTTCCATGTTGATGATTGAAAGTTTGCTTAAAGAAAATGTTAATATTGTAGAAAAACCATCAGGCAAGGGTGGACATGTGGTTATGCTTGATAATTAGCAATATGAAAATACGTGTTTTGACATTTCCAACAATGCTGACTGGTATAGGAAACTGTTGTCTGCTGATCTTTTTTTTTTTTAATCAAATCCTTTTTATTATTTTATATGAAAATGACATTGACACAATACCGACAAAACCACAAAAATAGAAATCACACCAAACCAAACCCCCCCCCCAGAAAAAAAAAAATGTAAACACCAAACCCCTTCCCTTCAACAAGCCCCCCCCCCCCCTCACTCTGAGTATATATGAAACACAATAAAAAAAGAATAACAATATCCAGCATTACAAAGTACACAGTACACATTGGTTGACATGATACCTAAGTCATAGATTGAAGCCATCTAGACTAGATAACATCAAACTTATTCAGGGAGTTCCTAATGCCCTGTACACACGGTCGGATTTTCCGACGGAAAATGTGTGATAAGACCTTGTTGTCGGATTCCGACTGTGTGTAGGCTCCATCACACATTTTTCGGAATTTCTGACACACAAAGTTTTAGAGCTTGCTATAAAATTTTCTGACAACAAAATCCGTTGTTGGAAATTCCGATCGTGTGTACACAAATCCGATGCACAAAGTGCCACGCATGCTCAGAATAAATTAAGAGACGAAAGCTATTGTCTACTGCCCCGTTTATAGTCCCGACATATGTGTTTTATGTCACCGCATTCAAAACGATCGGATTTTCCAACAACTTTGTGTGACCGTGTGTATGCAAGACAAGTTTGAGCCAACATCCGTTGGAAAAAATCCATTGATTTTGTTGTCGGAATTTCTGTTCAATGTCCGACCGTGTGTACAGGGCATTAGGGAATATGTATGCTTTTCAAAAAGAATGATCCTATTGAGATCTACAATCCAATCAGACACAGTCAGTGGAGAGGTCCACTTAAGAGCAATCTGTCTACGGGCAACAAAAAGTACACGCCTTATAGTATTACCAGTAGGCAGGGCTTTTTTTCAGTGGGAACGCAGGTTAACGCAGTTTCGGCACCTCCAGCATTAGGGATCTATTGTTGCAGAGAAGGTCTACTGTTTCTGGTGGGGGATCTATTGTTGCTTGGGGTGGGTCTTATATTGCTGGGGGTCAGTTGTTGCTGGGAGAGATCTACTGTTGAGGGAGGGGTCTATTGTTGTGGGCTGCCGTAAAGTCTATTGATGCTGGCTGTGAGAGATCTGTTGTTGATGCCACAAGTCTATTGTTGCTTGGGGGGAATTTTGTTGTGGGTGCTCCATTGTTGATGGGGGGATCTATTGTTGCTGGGGGGGGGGAGCTCTATTTTTACTGGCTGCAGGGGATCTCATTTAGTGCTTTTCTTGTTATCATTACCAAATTCCATAAAAATTCCATACAAATTACAAAATTATACTTGCTCTGTATTCTCTAAAAAAGGCAGTACTGGGAGATGGGTAGGGGGTGAAACCAAGGAATGGTGCTCGTAGGTGGGTAGGGGCAGAGAAAAGAGGTGACTCAGAAAGGGGGAGTTCCTGCATATATTCTCTAAGAAAAAAAGCCCTGCCAGTAGGGGAGATGTAGATAGAGGTGTCACAGTAACCCAATATACATATAAGTGGTTCAACCGGAATATTAATATCCGATACCCTATTTAAGGTACCAATCACCTCCACCCAGTATATCTTTGAAGTTTTGGACATCGCCACAAAAGATGTATTAATGTACCTGTGTTACCGCATCTAGCATAGGCTGGCTCAGATTTCAGTCCAATTGCACAGAGGAACTGCAGAGTTCTATACACCCTATGAAGAATAAAAATCTGAGTCAGTCTGTGTGATGGAGAAAGAGACACCCTGCACGAGGACCGGAGGACATCGTCCCAAATCTCCTCAGAGAAGGGACCAATATCTTTCTCCCAGCCAACCTGAGCTTAGATGGGGAAGTTCAATAGAAACCCATCTGACAGTACCCTATAAGTAACCGAGGTAAGACCTTTTGTTGACCCTGCCCGTACTATTTTATCTAAGACAGGGATAAAGGGGAATAACATCTTAGCAGAAGAAAACTGGGCATGTAGAGCATGTCTTAATTGAAGGAAATGGTAAAACCAATTGGATTCTACAGAGAACTCTCCCCTCAGATCTTCAAAGGATTTAAGTACTGGTATTAAGTACCATTCTGATATAGCTGAAATAAAGTAGTTATTTCTAGTTTTGCTCATCTCTGAAAGCCTCTAAGAGCTGAAATTTGAGAAAGTCTATAATTTTCCCATATGGGAGTGTATCTAGTGGGATATGAGACACCCATCATTTTTCTAACTGTATCCCATACTTTACAGATTAACATACAAGTAGGCATATCAGCAAGCGAGATACCCCCTCTTGCACCATCGAGGACAAAGAGTGGTGACCGGCCCCTAAATGCAAAAGAAAATAATCGTCGAGCAGGAAAGGATATCTGTTCAGACTCCCATCTGGCAAAATGCTGTAATTGGGAGGCGAGAAAATATAGCCTTGGATTAGGAACTGCCAGGCCGCCAGCATTTGTGGGATGCTGTAAAGTCTCCAGTTTGATACGAGGGGTTTTGTTCCGCCATACTAATTGCCTAAATATAGTGTTTATCTTAATAAAGATCTGGATAGGTATCCAAATGGGGGCATTATGTAAAAAACAGAGAAGCTGAGGCATCCATATCAGTTTTATTAAATTGATACGACCTATTAGTGATAAAGGGAGCTTAGTCCAGGTTTTACTCTGATTTTGAAATCTAATAAGTAATGGAAATATATTATCTACAATATATGACTGCTGGGAGTCTGATATACTCAAGTATTTTATAGATGATACAACCTTAAAATGAGAAAGTATAGGTGGTAGTGGATCCGGAAGGGGGTCTAAAGGCATCAACATGGATTTCTCCCAGTTTATACCTAGACCAGAAAACCTTCCAAACTCCTTAACGTGTTCCATTACAGGGATGAACAGACATTAGACAGGAAAAAGAGAAGATCATCCTCATATAATGATATCTTTTCCTCCATGTCTCCCCTAATCAGACCAGTAACATCAGGAGAGGCCCGTATAAGACATGCCAAAGGCTCTATGGCCAGGGCAAAAAGCAGGGGAGACAACGAACACCCCTGCCTAGTGCCCCGGAAAAGTCTGAAACTAGGTGATTGAAAGCCATTCACCCTAACCGACGCCCCCGGAGTGGTGTATAACAACCGGACCCACTTACAAAACCAGAGCCAACCCCGAATTTATAAAGAATGGCCCACAAATATGGCCATTCAACACAATCAACGGCCTTGATTGCGTCTAGTGCTAAGAAAGCACGGATTGAATGGCCCGGGGCCGGAACCTGCATATTTAAATATGCACGCATGATATTAAATGCAGTTGATTTGTTGGACATAAATCCTGCCTGATCTGGATGAATAATACTGTTAATAACCTTATTTAGTCTAGTTGCAAGTATCTTTGCAAGAATTTTAATGTCTGTAGATAATAAAAAAATTGGTCTATAAGATTCATGATGTAGCAAATTTTTATCCTTTTTTGGTATGACTACTATTACGGATTGTCCCATAGAGTGTGGGAGCTAGCCTGTATGAAATGCCTCATTTAGTGTGCTAAGAAGAGCGGGAAGCAATTCTTTATTATATTTTTTATAGGTCTCAATAGGGAGGCCATCGGTCCCTAGGGCCTTGGCATTGGAAAAACTAGCCACTGCATTTTCTACTTCCATTAAAGTGAGTGGGGCATTGAGAATTTCTCTCTCTTCTATTGAAATAGCTGGGAGATCAATACTGGCCATGTAACTAGATAGCTCTGCAAGGCTAAAATCTGCCCTGGAAGTATATAAATCTTTATAATAGGACTTAAAGATAGATATAATTGAACTAGTCTGGTTACAAACCTCCCCCTCTACATTCATTAAAGCTGAAACATAAGTAGGGTTAGATTGGGACCTTACTATCCGAGCCAATAATCTATTGTTTGCTTCTCCCTCAGCCCAGCTAAGTCTCTTCTGAAAAAAGAGTTTATTCCTGGCCCTAGATTCCAATAGTTCGTTCAGCCTATTTTGAGATGAAAGCCATTTCTGTTAGATATCCGCAGAAGGATCGCCAGCTCGAGCTCTATATGGGAAGCACTTTTGATAATGCTTATATTCTGGATTAACAATCCCTGAAGGTAGCCCTTTAGTGCATCCCATACAACTTGAATGGAAGTGGAGCCTAAGTTGAGGGACCAAAAATCCAGGATACGGTTAGGAATGACGTCTTCCTTAGGAAATAATTCCAACCAAAAGGGATTCAGCCACCAAGACATATTAGACACCTGACAACCTGATGTTAAAGTAACTAACAGAGGAGAATGGTCTGAGATACCTCGAGGTTCGATACTCACATCCAACACATATGGTATAAAATCAGCCGAGCACAGAGCCAAATCTATTCTTAATAGTGTGTTATGTGTTTTAGAATAGCATGTATAGGCATTTTCTTCAGGGTGTAGCTTCCTCCACATATCATACAGTCCTACCTCCCGACATAGTCGTCCAAAGGGGGAGAGGCTCCTATTGGTCATTGACCTTGGAGCTGGGCATCTGTCCCACCTCGTATCGACAACACTATTGAAATCCCCAAGTACCAATAATGGTATGAGGAGAGATCCCTGCAAAGGAAATAAGTTGACAAATTATTTCTGAATTATATGGGGGGAGGTTTATATATAGCAGCAAGAATCAACTCAAGATCATCCAGCTTGCATTGTAAAAAAATATATTTGCCATTATCATCTACCATAGTCCTACTGCAGGAGAATACCACACCAGCAAAGACCAGGATTGTAACCCCCCCTTGAGTGAGCGGTATATAACGAGTGATAAGCCTCTCTAACTAATCGGCGCTTCAGAAACCTGGTCGTGTTGGATGTGGCATGTGTCTCCTGCAGACAGACAAGGGCAGGGCGAAAAGAAGCAATATAGTCATATATAGATTGTCTTTTTAAAGAATTGTTCCTACCCCTAACATTCCAAGAAAGTATTCTAATTAATTGATTTAGCATATACAATGGCGTAAGACCATCACTAGTCAACCAACCTGTACTGTACACAAAAATATGATATAAATAAATGCAAAACATGAAAATACTCCAAGATGAACCCCCACAAAAAAAAACAAGGCATCAACATGGATTTCTCCCAGTTTATACCTAGACCGGAAAACCTTCCAAACTCCTTAATGTGTTCCATTACTACTGGCAGGGATGAACAGACATTAGACAGGAAAAAGAGAAGATCATCTGCATATAGTGATATCTTTTCCGCCATGTCTCCCCTAATCAGACCAGTAACATCAGTAGAGGCCCATATAAGACATGCCAAAGGCTCTATGGCCAGGGCAAAAAGCAGGGGAGACAACGAACACCCCTGCCTAGATGAACCCCCACAAAAAAAACGGTTCCTCACAGAAAAAAAAGCCACTGATGTAGAGAAAAAAAAATAAAACATTCAGTGGCTACAAGTATTATTGATAAGGCCTCCGACAGCCTGGCTTCAATGAATAAAAAAAACAAGGGGAAAAAAATAAATAAATAAATATATATATATATATATATATATATATATATATATATATATATATATATATATATATATATATATATATATATATATATATATATATATATATATATATATCAATGCTCCGTCATTTCATACTGTATACATATTGTTTCGGAAATATTTATACCTCACTTAAACGATTAACGATACAAATATAAGTGATTAAACCTTTGTCTATATAAGAATAAAAACGAGCGATAACAGGGAAAAAAGATAAACAATTACATTTTTTTACACAGAAAAAGAAAGTTAGAATAATTAGAATTTATCATACATCTCTTGTGATGGCATAAGTACAGTGTTTGCTCTAGGCTGCAAAGTTAATTTAGGCCGAACTCATAAATATTTGCAATGGACATATACAAGATATACAAAGTCATAAGACAAATCCTAGGATACAAAAAGGTTAGAAAGAAAGATAGACATAGATTCCAATATACTTTACGCAGACAGCATATCCCTCAGATGTTCTCAGGCTGGACTCCTTGTAACCATTTAGCCCTATCCCTTTTATATGCATTCTCCACCAATCAACAGATGCAACATTTTGATTGGGTCAGAGATGTCTCAAAGTCTGGTTGGCTACATTTGAAGCCCCTTTGCTAATTCATGCTCGGACATTGCTGTTACAGTGCGACCCCCTCGGTGCCTATCAGTCTATGAATTAATGAACAATCTCCTTTGATCTCCCAGCCCAAACAGTCCCGACAGTATTATGTTAATGGCCCCCTGGTGAGTTGATTCAATTAACGCCTTGGGACCACCAGTGTATTGGAAGCATGTTAATGGCCCCCCCGAAGAATGGATGCCTTAAGGTCTGCCAATACCCTTTGATCTAATCAACACCTGCAGGGCTTCTCGGGTTCACATCAATGTAACTACCTTCCTTAAGTTGAGCTATATTCTATCATGATATTAAGAAACATATTCCCATATATAAAATATATATATATACCCACACATAGATACCCACATATACACGTAGATTATATATATATATATATATATATATATATATATATATATATATATATATATATATATATACACACATATATATATACACACATATACATCCTATGGGGCAAGGCAGTTTAAATTGGAGTCCTTGCAATGGTCCACTTGAATCTCATTGATATAAATATGATATCCAATATCTCCATCACAATATATAAATTTACTAGAGGGCTGAATCTATCACCCCAAAGTCTGAGTTTTAACCTGACCATCAAGCCAGTCTTGTGCATCCTGTGGTGTTTGGAATATTTGTACATTGCCTTCATAGTTCACTCGCAGACGGCCAAGGTATAGCATTGAATATTTAAGCCCTTGGAGTAACAAACGTTTCTTCACCTCTTGAAAATTTGCCCTCTGAACCTCTGCTGAAAAGTCAGGATAAAACATAATTTTGGCTCCATTATATTTAATATCATTTAGGATGTGTGCCTGACGCAGAATATTTTCTTTGTCTCTATAATTTTAAAGACAAATTAAAAAAGATTGATGTGTTTTTCCCATTTTCTAAAAACGGGTAGGGACCCAGTGGGCATGTTCTATTACGAGTAATGGAGAGAAATCCTTGCCGAAGATTTCAATAAGCCATCATTCAGCAAAGCTAACTGGGTCATTACCCTCTGCATTCTCTGGTATGCCCAAAACTCGGACATTATTAGAGCGTAAACGATTCTTAATGTCTTCAATTTTAGAGATAGTAGTATTTAACTTGCGGGTAGCTGCCTTCATCTCTGTTACCATGGGAGGAAAAGTACCTCTATGCCACTCACCCTGTTTTCTAAGATCTTAGTGTGTTCTTGTACTCTTTGGAGGTCCCCACGTATAAAGACAACTTCTTCCCGTATGGTCTGAACCTGGCCTGTGAGCACAGAGAGGGAGGAAGAGCAATGTTGTATCAAAAAATAAACATCCCTTAACCACTTGCCGACCGCCTAACGTATATATACGTCGGCAGAATGGCACGGGCAGGCAGAATCACGTACCTGTACGTGATCTGCCTCCCGCGGGCGGGGGGTCCGATCGGACCCCCCCCCCGGTGCCATCGGCGGTCGGCATCTGACTGGGAGCGTCGGGAGGCGAGGGGGAGACCATCCGATCGTGGCCCCCCCCTCGCGATCGCTCCCAGCCAATGGGAATCCTCCTCTGCCTGTGTGTAGTTTCACACAGGCAGAGGATGTGATGTCATCTCTCCTCGGTCTGGCAGTTTCCGTCCAGCGCCGAGGAGAGAAGACATGTAAGTCCACACAACACAAACACACACAGTAGAACATGCCAGGCATACTTTACACCCCCGATCCCCCCCGATCGCCCCCCGATCCCCCCCCAATCACCCCCCCCCCTGTCACAAACTGACATTAGCAGTATTTTTTTTTTTTTTTTCTGATTACTGCATAGTGTCAGTTTGTGACAGTTACAGTGTTAGGGCAGTGAGTATTACCCCCCTTTAGGTCTAGGATACCCCCCTAACCCCCCCTAATAAAGTTTTAACCCCTTGATCACCCCCTGTCACCAGTGTCACTAAGCGATCATTTTTCTGATCGCTGTATTAGTGTCGCTGGTGACGCTAGTTAGAGACGTAAATATTTAGGTTCGCCGTCAGCGTTTTATAGCGACATGGACCCCCATATACTATCTAATAAAGGTTTTAACCCCTTGATTGCCCCCTAGTTAACCCTTTCACCACTGATCACCGTATAACTGTTATGAGTGACGCTGGTTAGTTCGTTTATTTTTTATAGTGTCAGGGCACCCGCCGTTTATTACCGAATAAAGGTTTAGCCCCCTGATCGCCTGGCGGTGATATGCGTCGCCCCAGGCAGCGTCAGATTAGCGCCAGTACCGCTAACACCCACGCACGCAGCATACGCCTCCCTTAGTGGTATAGTATCTGTACGGATCAATATCTGATCCAATCAGATCTATACTAGCGTCCCCAGCAGTTTAGGGTTCCCGAAAACGCAGTGTTAGCGGGATCAGCCCAGATACCCGCTAGCACCTGCGTTTTGCCCCTCTGCCCGGCCCACCCAAGTGCAGTATCGATCGATCACTGTCACTTACAAAACACTAAACGCATAACTGCAGCGTTCGCATAGTCAGGCCTGATCCCTGAGATCGCTAACAGTTTTTTTGGTAGCGTTTTGGTGAACTGGCAAGCACCAGCCCCAGGCAGCGTCAGATTAGCGCCAGTACCGCTAACACCCACGCACGCACCGTACACCTCCCTTAGTGGTATAGTATCTGATCGGATCAATATCTGATCCGATCAGATCTATACTAGCGTCCCCAGCAGTTTAGGGTTCCCACAAACGCAGTGTTAGCGGGATCAGCCCAGATACCTGCTAGCACCTGCGTTTTGCCCCTCCGCCCGGCCCAGCCCAGCCCACCCAAGTGCAGTATCGATCGATCACTGACACTTACAAAACACTAAACGCATAACTGCAGCGTTCGCAGAGTCAGGCCTGATTCCTGCGATCGCTAACAGTTTTTCTGGTAGCGTTTTGGTGAACTGGCAAGCACCAGCCCCAGGCAGCGTCAGGTTAGCGCCAGTACCGCTAACACCCACGCACGCAGCATATGCCTCCCTTAGTGGTATAGTATCTGATCGGATCAATATCTGATCCGATCAGATCTATACTAGCGTCCCCAGCAGTTTAGGGTTCCCACAAACGCAGTGTTAGCTGGATCAGCCCAGATACCTGCTAGCACCTGCGTTTTGCCCCTCCGCCCGGCCCAGCCCAGCCCACCCAAGTGCAGTATCGATCGATCACTGACACTTACAAAACACTAAACGCATAACTGCAGCGTTCGCAGAGTCAGGCCTGATCCTTGCGATCGCTAACAGTTTTTTTGGTAGCGTTTTGGTGAACTGGCAAGCACCAGCGGCCTAGTACACCCCGGTCGTATTCAAACCAGCACTGCAGTAACACTTGGTGACGTGGCGAGTCCCATAAGTGCAGTTCAAGCTGGTGAGGTGGCAAGCACAAGTAGTGTCCCGCTGCCACCAAGAAGACAAACACAGGCCCATCGTGCCCATAGTGCCCTTCCTGCTGCATTCGCCAATCCTAATTGGGAACCCACCGCTTCTGCAGCGCCCGTACTTCCCCCATTCACATCCCCAACCAAATGCAGTCGGCTGCATGAGAGGCATTTTCTTTATGTCCTCCCGAGTACCCCTACCCAACGAACCCCCCCAAAAAAGATGTTGTGTCTGCAGCAAGCGCGGATATAGACGTGACACCCGCTATTATTGTCCCTCCTGTCCTGACAATCCTGGTCTTTGCATTGGTGAATATTTTGAACGCTACCATGCACTAGTTGAGTATTAGCGTAGGGTACAGCATTGCACAGACTAGGCACACTTTCACAGGGTCTCCCAAGATGCCATCGCATTTTGAGAGACCCGAACCTGGAACCGGTTACAGTTATAAAAGTTAGTTACAAAAAAAAGTATAAAAAAAAAAAAAAAAAAAAAACACATACAAAAATATAAAATAAAAAAAAAATAGTTGTCGTTTTATTGTTCTTTCTCTCTCTATTCTCTCTCTCTATTGTTCTGTTCTTTTTTACTGTATTCTATTCTGCAATGTTTTATTGTTATTATGTTTTATCATGTTTGCTTTTCAGGTATGCAATTTTTTATACCTTACCGTTTACTGTGCTTTATTGTTAACCATTTTTTTGTCTTCAGGTACGCCATTCACGACTTTGAGTGGTTATACCAGAATGATGCCTGCAGGTTTAGGTATCATCTTGGTATCATTCTTTTCAGCCAGCGGTCGGCTTTCATGTAAAAGCAATCCTAGCGGCTAATTAGCCTCTAGACTGCTTTTACAAGCAGTGGGAGGGAATGCCCCTCCCCCCCAACGTCTTCCGTGTTTTTCTCTGGCTCTCCTGTCTCAACAGGGAACCTGAAAATGCAGCCGGTGATTCAGCCAGCTGACCATAGAGCTGATCAGAGACCAGAGTGGCTCCAAACATCTCTATGGCCTAAGAAACCGGAAGCTACGAGCATTTTATGACTTAGATTTCGCCGGATGTAAACAGCGCCATTGGGAAATTGGGAAAGCATTTTATCACACCGATCTTGGTGTGGTCAGATGCTTTGAGGGCAGAGGAGAAATCTAGGGTCTAATAGACCCCAATTTTTGCAAAAAAGAGTACCTGTCACTACCTATTGCTATGATAGGGGATATTTACATTCCCTGAGATAACAATAAAAATGATTAAAAAAAAAAAAAAAATGAAAGGAACAGTTTAAAAATAAGATAAAAAAATAATAATAATAAAGAAAAAAAAAAAAAAAAAAAAAAAAAAAGCACCCCTGTCCCCCCTGCTCTCGCGCTAAGGCGAACGCAAGCGTCGGTCTGGCGTCAAATGTAAACAGCAATTGCACCATGCATGTGAGGTATCGCCGCGAAGGTCAGATCGAGGGCAGTAAGTTTAGCAGTAGACCTCCTCTGTAAATCTAAAGTGGTAACCTGTAAAGACTTTTAAAGGCTTTTAAAAATGTATTTAGTTTGTCGCCACTGCACGTTTGTGCGCAATTTTAAAGCATGTCATGTTTGGTATCCATGTACTCGGCCTAAGATCATCTTTTTTATTTCATCAAACATTTGGGCAATATAGTGTGTTTTAGTGCATTAAAATGTAAAAAAGTGTGTTTTTTCCCCAAAAAATGCGTTTGAAAAATCGCTGCGCAAATACTGTGTGAAAAAAAAAAATGAAACACCCACCATTTTAATCTGTAGGGCATTTGCTTTAAAAAAAATATATAATGTTTGGGGGTTCAAAGTAATTTTCTTGCAAAAAAAAATTATTTTTTTATGTAAACAATAAGTGTCAGAAAGGGCTTTGTCTTCAAGTGGTTAGAAGTGTGGGTGATGTGTGACATAAGTTTCTAGATGTTGTGCATAAAATGCCAGGACAGTTCAAAACCCCCCCAAATGACCCCATTTTGTAAAGTAGACACCCCAAGCTATTTGCTGAGAGTCATGTTGAGTCCATGGAATAATTTATATTGTGACACAAGTTGCGAGAAAGAGACAATTTTTTATTTTTTTTATTTTTTTTTGCGCAAAGTTGTCACTAAATGATATATTGCTCAAACATGCCATGGGAATATGTGAAATTACACCCCAAAATACATTCTGCTGCTTCTCCTGAGTATGGGGATACCACATGTGTGGGACTTTTTGGGAGCCTAGCCGCGTACGGGACCCCGAAAACCAAGCACCGCCTTCAGGCTTTCTAAGGCCGTAAATTTTTGATTTCACTCTTCACTGCCTATCACAGTTTCGGAGGCCATGGAATGCCCAGGTGGCAAAAAAACCCCCCAAATGACCCCATTTTGGAAAGTAGACACCCCAAGCTATTTGATGAGAGGTATAGTGAGTATTTTGCAGACCTCACTTTTTGTCACAAAGTTTTGAAAATTGAAAAAAGAAAAAAAAAATTTTTTTTTCTCGTCTTTCTTTATTTTCAAAAACAAATGAGAGCTGCAAAATACTCACCATGCCTCTCAGCAAATAGCTTGGGGTGTCTACTTTCCAAAATGGGGTCATTTGGGTGGGGGTTTGTGCCACCTGGGCATTCCATGGCCTCCGAAACTGTGATAGGCAGTGAGGAGTAAAATCAAAAATGTACGCCCTTAGAAATCCTGAAGGCAGTGATTGGTTTTCGGGGTCCCGTACGCGGCTAGGCTCCCAAAAAGTCCCACACATGTGGTATCCCCATACTCAGGAGAAGCAGCTAAATGTATTTTGGGGTGCAATTCCACATATGCCCATGGCCTGTGTGAGCAATATATCATTTAGTGACAACTTTGTGCAAAAAAAAAAAAAAAATTTGTCACTTTCCCGCAACTTGTGTCAAAATATAAAACATTCCATGGACTCAACATGCCTCAAAGCAAATAGCTTGGGGTGTCTACTTTCCAAAATGGGGTCATTTGGGGGGGTTTATGTCATCTGGGCATTTTATGGCCTTCAAAACTGTGATAGGTAGTGAGGAGTAAAATCAAAAATGTACGCCCTTAGAAATCCTGAAGGCAGTGATTGGTTTTCGGGGCCCCGTACGCGGCTAGGCTCCCAAAAAGTCTCACACATGTGGTATCCCCATACTCAGGAGAAGCAGCTAAATGTATTTTGGGGTGCAATTCCACATATGCCCATGGCCTGTGTGAGCAATATATCATTTAGTGACAACTTTTTGTAATTTTTTTTTTTTTTTGTCATTGTTCAATCACTTGGGACAAAAAAAATGAATATTCAATGGGCTCAACATGCCTCTCAGCAAATTCCTTGGGGTGTCTACTTTCCAAAATGGGGTCATTTGTGGGGGTTTTGTACTGCCCTGCCATTTTAGCACCTCAAGAAACGACATAGGCAGTCATAAATTAAAGGCTGTGTAAATTCCAGAAAATGTACCCTAGTTTGTAGACGCTATAACTTTTGCGCAAACCAATAAATATACACTTATTGACATTTTTTTTACCAAAGACATGTGGCCGAATACATTTTGGCCTAAATGTATGACTAAAATTGAGTTTATTGGATTTTTTTTAGAACAAAAAGTAGAAAATATCATTTTTTTTCAAATTTTTCGGTCTTTTTCCGTGTATAGCGCAAAAAATAAAAACGGCAGAGGTGATCAAATACTATCAAAAGAAAGCTCTATTTGTGGGAAGAAAAGGACGCAAATTTCGTTTGGGTACAGCATTGCATGACCGTGCAATTAGCAGTTAAAGCGACGCAGTGCCGAATTGTAAAAAGTGCTCTGGTCAGGAAGGGGGTAAAACCTTCCGGGGCTGAAGTGGTTAATGTGGGTTCAAAAGCCTTTCCGACTGTACTCTCCCCTTCAGTTGATTTCTGACTAGGATCTGTTTGGGTGGTTTGAACAGTTAAAGAGTTAGTGTTCATACTCACATTCAGCATAGAAGAGGATGAACTCATGGGGGGGCTTTCATTGTCGCCACAGGGATACGGCGTAGGCTGGGGATCCATCTTGGTGGTTTGTGAAGAGGGCGCTTCTATGCGAGAGACCACCCTGCAGTCCTCAAGTTGTCCATGGTGGTCTGGCATTAAGTTAGTGTCATCCTGGTGAGCGGCAATTCCTTTTGCAGTTTCTGCTCTTGTAGTCACTCTATAAAGAGAAGCAGAGGTAGACACCACTCCAGCATTCACTGGTCCTCTAGAATTTGACATAGCTTTAATTGAAGTTGTAATAGTTGTACCTTTATCCTCCTTAATTTTCGGCATAATAGAAAAAAAAAAAAAAAACACACACGGAAGGAATAGGAAGATAGGAGATATTGCACCAACAAGTACTCTCCAAAAAAAAAAAGGGATTTAGAAATTTTAAACAATCTGTAGGTCTCAATTTCTCTGCAAATCTGCGACTCTGCTTTGTGAACTTCGGTATCAGCTCAGTATGAAACAGTACCCAGGTAGTTACGCTCCAAAAAAAAAGTAAGAATTTTAAACAATCTATAGGTCTCAGCTTCTCTGCGACTTCTCTGCGACTCTGCTTCAAAAACCTCAATATCAGCTCAGTATAAAACAGTACCCAGCAGTACCCAGCTCCCCCACACAATACCTGATCAACCACCACAACTGTCCAAAGCGTGGAGGTGGGGGGGGGGAAAGGCCGACCAGTCAACCAGCCAGCTAGCTATTCGGTCCAGCGGGATATTTGTTACAATGTCTATCTCTCAGCAAAAATCACACACCTCACGGCTGCAGATGGATTGAAGAGGGAGAACCATCCGTCACAGTCATCCACGAGTCCTCTGGAGACCCTCCGGAAAGCGATAAGGCAGAAAGCCAACAGCCAGCAGCCCACTACTTGCAGCCCCAACACAGCACAAGAAGCACTGGGACAGCGCAGGCACAGGGAGCCAGCGTAGCACAAGCCGACCAGGACAAACCGTTCAGGTGTGCAGGTTCAGGTATACAGGTATGCAGTGGTGCGGTGGGAATAGGGATGGACATGAACACCACCTCGGTCACAGCTTTATCACAACCCCCCTCGCCTTTCTCCTGTTTCTCCCATCAGTCCAGTCAGTGCAGTAGTCAAAGCAGCAAAAGAAGCGGCTAAATCAGTGGCTCGGTAAGCCTTTCGGTTTCTTGCTTCAATATGGCTCAGACAGCCTAGAGACATGGAGCATCAACAATGATCCATCAGCCAGGCATCAGAACTCAATCATCTGTGAATGCTCACATCCTACTCCTCCAACTTCCACAGCCAAATTAGCATTTAAACCTGACAAAGGTTCCAAGACTCTTCTGCTGATCTTTTAAACATTAGGCTAGGTTCACACTTGGACCAGCACAAATTCCCTCTGCAATCACCAGCAGAGGGAAATGCCTGACCCGTGGGCAGGTAGCATTAATCCCAATGCACTTGAAATCGCACCTACCAATTCCAGTGCAGGCTTCAATTTCCAAAGTAGTGCAGGGAATTCTTTCCTGCATTTCACCCATTCAAATGAATGGGCTGTCATGCCTGAGCAAATGTGTCAACCTAGCCTTAGACAATACTTTTTTAGGAAGAACAGATCCAAACTGAAAAAATGCAATATTCAATAGTGATGAACTCAAAAGCACACAATAGTTCAACAGCTAAAACTGGAAGGCCAACTGCCAACTGTGTTGTGCAATGGTTGTTTAACAACTTCCGGACCACCGCACGCCGATATACGTCCTAACTTTGATGAAGGATATCGTTATGGCAGCAGCTAGCTGCCATAACCCCAGTATCCTCGTGTTTCTGATAAGAGTGGTCTTCGCGGCGGATTCGCCATGAGATCACTTTTATCGGTGGCTGGAGAGGGCCCCGCCTCGCTCTGGTGACCTTCTCCGCTTACCGGATCCAATGGCAGTGGCGGAGGCAATTGGATCTTCACCCTGGCTGGGCATGAAGACGAGTGAGGGGAAGATGGCCCCCACCCGTCTCCATAACGATGCAGGGCAGAAGCGATGTCAAAACGTCACTTCCGCCCACAGCTCTTAAAGGGTCATTTTTTTAATTTCTTTTTTAAATGACAATTTTTTTTTATATTGCATTTAAGTGTAAATATGAGATCTCTGGTCTTTTTGACCCCAGATCTCATATTTAAGAGGTCCTGTCATGCTTTTTTTCTATTACAAGGGATGTTTACATTCCTTGTAATAGGAATAAAAGTGAGACAATTTTTATCTTTTTTTAAAACAGTGTAAAAAAAAAAAAAGGTAAAATAAATAAGTAAAAAAAAAAAGCGAACGCATACGTGAGTAGCGCCCGCATATGAAAACAGTGTTCAAGCCACACATGTGAGGTATCGACGCGATCGGTAGAGCGAGAGCAATAATTCTAGCCATGTGTCTCCTCATGCAACCTGTAGAATTTTTTAAATGTCGCCCATGGAGATTTTTAAGGGTAAATGTTTGACGCCATTCCACGATCAGGCGCAATTTTGAAGCATGACATGTTGGGTAATATTATCTTTCACAAAAAGAAAAAAATTGGGCTAACTTTACTGTTGTCTTATTTTCTAATTCAAAAAAGTGTATTTTTTCCAAAAAAAGTACGCTTGCAAGACCACTGCACAAATACGGTGTGACAGAAAGAATTGCAACGACCGCCATTTTATTCTCTAGGGCATTAGAAAAAAAAAAGTATAATGTTTGAGGTTCTAAGTAATTTTCTAGTAAAACTTTTTTTTGAACTTGTAAACACCACATCTCAAAAAGAGGCTTGGTCCTTAAGTGGTTAAATAAATTAAACTATTTTATATGCAGTGAATGCCAATCCCAAACGACTAATAAGGAATACTCCAGTGGGTCAATACCTTATGGGGCGTACACACGGTCGGACATTTCGGCTACAAAAGTCCGACGGACGCCGACGGACCGAATCCGGCGAACAATTCGATCGTGTGTGGGCTTCCCCGGACTTTCAGTTGACTTTTCCAGTCGCAAATCTGATGGACTTTAGATTTGGAACTTGCCTCAAATCTTTATGTCGTAACTCCGCCGGACCCAGAAATCCGCTCGTCTGTATGCTAGTCCGATGGACAAAAACCCACGCTAGGGCAGCTATTGGCTACTGGCTATCAACTTCCTTATTTTAGTACGGTGTACGTCATCACGTATGAATCCGTCTGACTTTTGTGTGATCGTATGTAGGCAAGTCCGTTCGTTAGAAAGTCCGCCACAAGTCCGCCAAAAGTCCGTCGAAAGTTTGTCGGACGGGCTGTCGGACTTTTGTAGCTGAAAAGTCCGACCGTGTGTATACCCCACTGGTATTAAACTACTGAAATAAGAGTGATTTTTAAAACCAAGACAACAAAAAAAATGATGTAAATTCCTATGACTAAGGGGATGAAGTAAGAATTTTAAAATATGCATGTAAGAGAGATAAACAAATTATGAGGGAAAACCTAATTACAAAAGGCAAGCAATAATCTAAAACAAAGTGTTAAAATTCATTAAAGTACAATCATCAACACATGCCTATGTGTATAAACCTATAGGCCTTTGGAAGTGGTGTATTACCATGGCATAAAGGATAAGTATGGTCATGCTTCTTCTATGGATCACAGGAGTGCAGTTTGTTTTGCATGCTGCACTCCTGTGATCCGTTTTCAGCTGACAGCAGGCTGAAGACTGCTGTCGGCTGACGTCATAGAGCTGGTCCAGGCTCTGAAAAGATCCTGACCATATAATCCGGATTCACCCAGAACACAGGACCGACAACTGGCTCAGCTGCTCAGTGATCAACTGGGAGCATGAGTTATCTCCTCCCACTCCCTCCACAGCCCAGGCTTCATTGAGCGCTGGAGGAGCAGAGCAGAGACTGATAGTCCCAGTCCTCTACTCAGAGTGTGGGGGAGAGCCGAGCGATCAGCGGTGTTTGATCACTTTTTCAATGTCCAAGCTTCTCTTTTAACCACTTCCAGACCACCCCATGTACATTTACTGTGGCAGGGCAGCCCGGGTGCGCAAATTTACGTACCTGTATGTGATTTTGTGCACGCGGTTTAAGAGGCCGGTGTGCGCTGCTGGGGAAGGGGTTAACACTAGGGGCAATCTCCCACTGTGATTGGAGACAGCGGGAGCCAATTAGCAGATTGCGGCCACCACGATCTGCTGATCATTCACAGGAGAGGTGGATCAGTGGGGTACTGATGTCAACAAAGCACATCGCTGATCTGTCAGTGAGGAAAAGTGAGAGATTGTGTTTCAACTAAGCAGGAATCATGATCTCTCCTTTCCCCCAGTGTAACACTTCCCCCTACAGTTAGAAACCTCCCAGGGAACACATTTAACCTCTTGATTGCCCCTAGTGTTAACCCCTTCCCTGTCAGTGCCATTTATACAGTGATCAGTGCATTTTATAGCACTGATCACTATATTGCTGTCACTGGTCACCAAAAAGGGTCAGATTTGTCCGCTGCAATGTCGCAATCTCGCTAAAAATCGCAGATTGCCGTCATTAATAGTAAATAAAAGTCCCTAAATCTATCCCATAGTTTGTAGATGCTATAACTTTTGCAATCAATATACGCTTATTATTATTAAGAAATTTGATTTTTTTACATTTTTTTGGATATATATATATTATAGCAGAAAGTAACAAATATTGTTTTTTTTTCAAAATTGTTGGTCTTTTTTGTTTATAGCGCAAAAAATAAAAACCGCAGATGTGATCAAATACCACAAAAAAAAGCTCTATTTGTGGGAAAAAAAAAGAACATCAATTTTATTTGGGTACATGGCGGGAGAGACATAAGGACGTGAAGGATGTGCAAGGCTGTTCCCCCTTGAAACTGGAAATTGGTGGGCAATTTGTGCATTTGACTTTAGAGTGTGAGAATGTATGCTGTTCCCTTACCTCCTCCCAACAAGTGGGCTGGAGTATATAGACACACATAAATCCTCCACAAGACTAAATCTAGCCTGATCTGTGATGTGTAAATGTGTAGTAGGACCCACACACAAAATAAAAACAGCAATCTTAAACTTAGCAAGAAATATAGTGTATTTACACTCCAATTAGTGAGGAAAAAATATGTATTTTAGAATGGAATAAACCATTTGTGTCGCTGAACCATCTTTAAAAAATTATACAGTCAGTTAATGTAATTAAGTAAAAGGTTCACTGAGTTTTTGTACCACACAAATGACAAACAACAAATTAAGATTGAATATCCCAACTCTGTTCTCGTTAGAGCTAAATCTGGTTTTACATGCAAAGATTTCCATAGACTCCCTCCAGCTGCGATGGCTATAGTATTCTTACAGATGGTACCTGTGGTTATAGTAACACCTAAAGAGTGACTGAAACTGATTGGCTGCAGTTACTGTTCTGCCCAATTTTTCCCCCCAGATCCCTCACATTCTCGGTTGATAAGCCGGTGGTCGTCAAGCCGGGTGGTGTCAGTAGGGCCTCTGATTTACAGGAATCATCCAAAACTCGAGTCATGTATGGC
This sequence comes from Aquarana catesbeiana, assembly GCF_042186555.1. Lineage (NCBI taxonomy): Eukaryota > Metazoa > Chordata > Amphibia > Anura > Ranidae > Aquarana > Aquarana catesbeiana. Next base: position 285,402,507 of record NC_133325.1, read on the forward strand.
CAACTTGACTAACTCTGGCCCTCTCACTAATATATCCTTAAATGGAACCTATCAAACTACTGCTACTTGCTTATGTGTGTAAAGTAATGTGACAGCAACCCTGTATCTGCAGACAGTGCATGGAATATGAAGATGAAAAAAACTACCCGCATCTAGGATAGTATAAAAAATAATGATAATGAAATATTATCACAATGGGGAGCAGTCCCAAATTTGCTGTTTCTGTGACCATATCTTAAGATGGTACTAAGTAGCACTAAGAGTAGCTGTCCAGCACCAGTGCATTAACTGGAAAAGAATTGCTTATACTTCCAGAAAACACAACTATATCTTATTGTTTTTTGTCAAAAGGGGGCAATTACAGAGGAGCAAAGATTCAATGAAGCAAAAATTGGCCGCTAAAAACTAAATAGAAGGGGAATATCCATACTGAGTGAATTAGCACAATCTAGATCAGATACTGCTTTGCACATCTCTATCTATCAGTCTTAACACTATTAACTCAGCAACTCTTCACTAAACAATATCTCCCACCGTGAATGTTAATAGAATGACTCTGGAGTTTGACTATAATCGCACTGAAAAAGGCAGCCCTTTCTGAAAATGGAAATTTTCTTTTCTTTCTTTCATACTGCTTTAAATTCTGAATGTCAGAGCATTCATACATAATTATATCTCCATCCAGCTATTAGGCAGTCTAAATGACCCGCAACTGCTAAAATCATTATTTTTGTCCTTCTTTACAACTTACACACGAATATTCAGAACTTGTAAGCAAAGCCTTTAAGACAGGTTAGTGCTCAAGTATGTGTAGCAATGCTATGAAAACTGATAATATAATTTCAATTTAGGTAAAAAAGATTCTTACTATACTATACTATAATCCAAGCTAATAGCTAAACATGAATCTAGCCTGATTCAAAATGTAAGCCAGAGGCTCTGGGATCTTATAAACTCACAGGGAAGATGCTTCTGTTGGTGAACAATGTAGGAAGAGACATATATTCTTTAATTAGACCTGAGACTACCTGAGCCATGAGTCTGGTAGCAATTCCTAATTCTGATATGTTTGTTGCTATGCCATTGTCATGTTTATTTTCAATGGACTTGAGAGCAGTAACTAGGGGTTAGCTAATCTGTGATTTCTTCATGCAGGGGTGTGCATCGCCTTTTCAGATTTGATAAACCCATATTATGTATAATTTAAGAAATGTTGCTAATGTGATGTGGAGAGTTTACTGAGTTTAACATTTAGAAGATCAGATGTCAGTTGTATTTGTTGTTTACTGTAAGTAACAGTTGCATAGTTACTGCATTTTTATAAAAATATAATTTTTGCCTTTATTCATTTATTAATCTGTGACTGTTTCATAAGTCTTTATTTTTGCATTTAAAATATCTAACAGTACACAGTTTTTTTAGCTGATATGGTCAAATAAATAAAATAAATCCAGGTGATAGGTTTGTTGTGCAAATCACATGATTTATTAAATTAAATTTCCTTTATAAAATAACCCTTGTTTGACTCCTTTGATATTTACTGTGACTAATATTACATACTAGGCAGACTGCTTGGGTAGTATATAATTAAATTCAACTAGCTGATTACTGGGGATAGCACAACAACATGAAGCACCACTGTTAGCTTGCATACAGAAGGTTAACTTTAAATCTCTTAGGCATTAATACTGTAGAGACCACAATATAAGCCTTGGCTTGACCTGTGATCTCACCTCTTAATTACACATCTGGATATATTATATGTTGAAAAATTGTACCTGACATACAGTAAGCTATAATTTAATTCTCTCCAGTTACATTCTGCAGTTAGCTCTTACCTCCAATAATAATTTACCACCTTGTGAAAACAGAGAATGTTATCAGAAATACAACTAAGTTGTAAAGTTAATTCTAACAACCTTACAAAACATCTCCCATCCTGGATTGGTTTTTTAATAAAGATTTCAGATTATCTCAATGGTTATCACATTTTTAATAGTATGCAGTTCTTCATAACAATCATTTTTACAATTTACTCCCTGGTATCAGTCACCTCAGTTTATCTCATATATATTAGACATATGCATTTGTTTTTGTCAGAATGCATTTTCATCCGAATTTTGGGGATTTTGGTGTTCGTTTTAACAAACGATAATGAACGCGCAGAATCCGAAACCTGAAAGATCTGAAATTAAAAAATGCTTTATTTTCGTGTCCATTATATTTTCCTATCGTTGCAACAACAGTTCGATATAGATAGATAGAAGATTTGACATGGCGGTGACAATAGCGATCTGTGTCTGTTGAACCTCTCTATTAGTCCAAGATTATTCGACATAGGGAGAAAAGATTTGACATAATAAAGACATGAAGATTCGACGAAGCAGCTAAAAACATACGATCGCCGCGAGCGGATATTTACGGTCAAATGCCCCGCCCATAGGCTATAGAAAAGTTCTAATGTTGTTTGACTAGTAATAATAATTAATAATTATAATTATTACTAGTCAAACAACATTAGAATTCCACTATAGCTTGTGGAATTCAATTGACAGATTCATCCTTAATTAATTCAAATTTTTGGAAGAATGCATTTTTTTAACGAAACCAAATAAATAAAAACAAATTTCCGGAGTGACTAAAATTTATTTTTCGGACAAAACCGAAATTCTGAAACAAAATATTTTAGTGTGCACATGTCTAATATATATCCTAACATGTGTGCATTTAATGCCATTACAGCAAGTTCAACATATTTTCCAAACCTCCTTTTATAAGTAAAAATAAATGCACGATAAAAAAATGTAAATTTAGAATTTATATTATTAATATATTTGCTCAGTTTTTTTTTAATATATATACTGTACTCTACAAACATAATTATGTTCAAAGCAAAACTCAATGTATCACTACTGAAGTATATAAAAAAAAATCTTATTAAAGGATTTTTTAATGTACTAGAGGGGATTATTGAATGCTGCTCAGAATCTTTTCTTTTTTTCTTATAATATTTGATTTGGTCCAGCATCCTCTGTTAATATTTCAGTAAAAACAATCTGAAATGTCAGATTTGTATTACTTATTCAGTTTAACATGTAAAGTATTATTTGATAAAACCAAGTTAACGTGCTGAGTTGAATTCAAAGGGTACTTTTTACCTAAACATAACAATTATATAGTAATCCCTCCAGCTTCCAATTTTAAACTGAGTCAAATGTTTATTTTGTTTTTTGTTTTTTGTATGTTTACACCTAGGGAGTTATACAGCAGCCATACGACTGCTTTAACCCTTTTTCAACCTGCCCGACATTTTTACATAAATATCCTCCCAGCAAGTGTTCCTTGCCAGGAGTACATTTATGAATGATCTGTGTTTTCAGCTGCAAAACCCTCTGGGGATCTACCTGGTCTCCAAGAGAAAGATTCCTGGGTTTGGTTAACCCTTTCACAGAAAAAAAAAAGGGACAAAGCATCAAGCACACCCCTGGTTTAATAAAAAAAAAAAAATCAATGAACTCACAAACATTCCATAGTATAAATGCATCTCATGTAAATTTTTACATCCAAAGTGAGCAAGCATACTGTGGGTAAAGGTCATTTGGTTGCCATAGGAAACCACATCTTGATATTCCTTGGTAGGGACGCTATAGAGTTGCTCTAACGCAGAACACTTATAAAACCATAATAGTTAAATAATAAAAATCAAATATTAAAGCAAGAACTTCACCTAAAAAGGGAAATTCCGCTAATCCTCCCCCTCCTCTTCTAATTTTGGTACTTTTTTTTTTAGGGAGCAGGTACTTATGTCTGGTAGGAAGTGGCTTTCACTTTACCTAGGTGATACCAGAGGAAATTTTCCCCCCACCCCTGCCTGCAACCTCCTAGTACACATCACAGGTCCCAGTAGGCTCCGTTGAGAAAGCGTACCACTACTTAGACATGCACAGTGAGGAGTGGCTTTGAAGCTGCAGAGAGTCACAGCCGTCTTCCCACAGAAAACATGGCAATGCCAGGGATCTGACGACCAGCAAAGAACTGGTCCAGGTGAGTACAATGCTTTATCCCTGGACAGCCAAGTGACTTTTTTATTAAAAGTCAGCAGATACAGTATTTGTAGTTATTGACTTTACATTTTTTTTTCCAGGGTGAAGATCCTCTTTAAGTAAAAAACATGATTTAATTTATTTGTAATAGCCTTCAAGAATCCCCTGTAAATGTGTCTGATGTCACCTCTGCACCCTGCTGTAGCCAACAGACTGCTGATACAGCCCCTACTCTCCACCTCATGCTGAGAGCCATCACAGTCTTAACTCCATTCTCCACAATGTAAACACTTCTCATGTCAGTTTAAACATCTAGGGTGAGATCCCTGAGATCCCTAAAGGTCACTTGGTTGCCATAGAAAACCACAGCTTCATCCTTGGTAGGGACACTGCAGAGTTGCTCTCCCTGCACTACATGTTGCAATAGCCTGCCAGCAGCAGAACAATGGATTCTGTTCAGTGGACTCTGAGACAGGATTGCTTTTGGGTTTTGGATTACCGGCTTTTTAAGTTACTACCCTTGGTCAAAGGCTTGACCAAGGGTAGGCATATGGAAAAATGCAGCGCATGTACAAATGAATATAGGTCTTTAAAATGGTGAAACAGTCAAGAAATAACTAATTGACCACAGGTGCCTTGAAACACAAACGTCCATAGATTGATGTAAATGTCCAACCGCACAGGAGGTATAAGTACTCCAAGGGGTGGTGATGGTCTGATGGTTGTCAGAAAACACCTGGCATCATATAGCGACTTCCCAACCGAGAAACCGGGTCCCAATGGGTCATTCAGAGAAAGTGCAAAAAAGCCTCTTACCAGATCCTGTGGATTCCCATGTCAGCGACAGGGAATCGCATGCGCAGTTTGTCACAAATGACGTGGAATGGGAGCTCAGGAATCGC